>NC_092415.1:70418148-70734242 GCF_040894005.1 Engystomops pustulosus
GTTGAAGCACTAAAATAATTGCAATTTCTTGTGTACTGATTTTTGCGTAAAAAATTATTTTGGCGGGCCAAGACTACCTGCTGTGGAATTTTAATATTTGCCTAAATAAAGATTACGAGTGATTCCTGACAAAGCTGGATATTGGAATTCTTTCATTAGTAATGTATATATGTATCATTAATGTAGTCTAAATTAATTTGAAAACAGATAATTATTCATTAGGGGACAGGATACAGCATTTAATTATAAGGAGGGAACAAACACTGTTTATAATACAGTGCAATGGGGGCAGTACAATGTTTACATACAGCCCCCCCCCCCCCCCGACTTAAAAATATATTTTAGGGGGATCTGAATAAATACTTTATATTTTACATATTCAGTGAGGAAGCTTAATATTTAGACATGGTAACAGAACAAAACTGTATATATTTGATTAAGAAAATCAAGCTTACTGTTTGAGTACAGTAACAGAACCAAGCTTGCTGTATATATACAGTGACAGAACCAAGCTTACTGTATAGATACACCTCAATGGGACTTGAAAGTACTCCAGCCATCGATATCCAGAGAAGTTTGACGATGATCTTCTATTGCAGCATTCAGCTAGATGGCAAGGGAACGGGCTCAGCTCAGTTGTTGCTATGTACACTTTTTCCCTCTCAGTTGTCGTTGCTGAGTTGTAAAGAGATCATCAGCTTCATCTTTGCCATTACTTACATTTATTTTACAATCAATACAAAGATGAGGCCATACCGAATCTAATTGCAGTCAGATACTGGTGTATTTCACACTAGCATTGTGCTTGGCAGTCAGTCCAAATAAATGAAGAAATGGTGCCTGGTATAATGGGTCCATCCAGCCATTTATTTGAATTGGTTAGTAACGGTCATAGGTGCATTAAACCAATTAACCCTTAGAGTTCAGGCTTTAAGAAAAATGTAGTACACATTAGAGAAAAAGTCTTTATTCACTTTTTGTACTTAGCACTGTGAGTCGCAAAACAACAATGCAACATTCTTTTAAAGTAGCATGCAAAAAAAGGTAGGTCACTTAAACAACTACAAGCGAATATAAGAAAAAAATGGTCATTAAAGGAAATCTACCATCAAAATCAACCATTATAAACCTGTGGTAGTCTACTTATCATTGTTATCCATGGCCTCTAAAATCAACTTTAAAATCATGCTAATGAGCCAGAGGGACTCTGTTATTCTGTAGCTTAACAGGGTGTTTTCCTGTCGCCACCTGCTCCTCTGCTTCGTCAGCACTTCCCCTCTCCCTCTACCTGATGTTATCTCACTGCAGAATAAATTTCAGGACACAGTGAGGAAGTGTTCCTTGTACACTGAAACAGCCTGTAAAGCTGCAACATGAAGGGGCTTTGGTAACAACCCTAGAGCCAGTCTAGTTCATTAGCATATCTTTAAAAGTTGATTTTAGAAGGAATGCCATGGATAACAAATATAAGAAGATTACCATAGTCACGGCGCCTGGATCTGTGAGTAAGTGTCCCTGGTTTATCATGATTGATTTATATGGCAGATTTTCTTTCATGCTTTTCAGGGAATGTTATTAAAGGGTTAAAAATATTAAAAATGATCTCAAACAATGGCAACGCTTTAATAAATCATGAGGGCATTGTGTGTGCTTTTATGTTTGTTTATTTTAATGTTTTTTCACATGCTTTTTTTTCGAAATTGTCGTTTTACACGTATAGAGCAACCACATGGTCAGTTAATATCTATGCTGCCCCCCATAATTAAGACACATACAGTATTTTAGTGATTTGATAAATACTATATATATATGAATGCAGTCCCTCTGACTTTATTTGTATAGTGTATAGTGCCGCTTTATATTAAAAACTGTATATTATATTTAGCCGACACCAAATTGCAATTGCAAATTAAGAAAATCTGATTTAAGTTTATTAATATTATTAATTTTTTCAGAGCAGCCCTGAATTATATTCAGTACCTCTTCCATTAATCATAATATATATATATATATATATATATATATATATATATATATATATATATATATATATGTGCCTGTCTGAATGAATATCATATACACTGGATTATTAAGCACAATTAATTACTACATAAACTGCTCTATTTAATAATGCTAAGTTTCTGCTAATTATATGTATAAACCCAATGAATATTTCTATTGCCCCATGTTTTATGCCCCCATATTATTATTACATATAATCCCCCTATAATTTGTTATTGTATAGTTACTGCATGTGCAGATAATAACCCCTGCTGTATCCTTAAGATTCAATTGAATCTTGAATCGCAGCCTAAGATACAAGTACCTTAGGCTGCGTACTTTATCCTATCTGAAAATACTCTAATGGTATAAATTTAAAGCCACAGAGTACAGCAGCAATATTAAACTCACCAAAAAATATTTACTCTAAATACTTTCGCTTCCCTTTATATCAATTGCCTTTATTCTTAAAGTTCGTCAGATGAGCTGTAATTTGCCACCACATTGCTACAATATTTAGTACCAATTCCAGACCATTTGTAGCTCCTTTATATAGTTTTTATAAATTCAAATCAATGAGTTCACACCAGCAAAGAGACAATATTTCTTTTGAATGCCAAGAGCCTTCCTACAGGATCTGTATAATGGAGAATGGGATGAGAGCACAGCAGGGTGAGGGAAAATAAGATTCAACGTGACGCTGACCATGTCTACTACCACAGGGATTGAATTTAGATGGTGTAGAAACAACTAGACTACTTTTTTCTTAGAAAATATATTGTATATGCTTTATTTTTGCAGAAAATGTATGACCAGTGTCTTAAAAAAAACGTCAAACTCACATATTTGTATCAATGTACAATATGATAATATTTTTGCATGATGGTGATGCACAGTAGTTTATGATTCCCTATTGTGATTTGGTGTTTGATTATATATATATATATATATATATATATTACTGTTCTGATTAAACTGTATAATAGATTCGACTTGGTACTGGTAATTTTTTTCATTTATATCCATCAACTACATCAGTAGAAGGAAACGTAACAGTTTCTGTTTTACATGGGTTAGATATTTGGCTATATTCTAAAGGATGGTAGTTTATCCATTACATTAGCTCTTGGCTGTGTAGAAATGTATTTGGGTTCCAGTAATTGAATTCTGGTAGATTGTCATTCTGTAATGTACACACCTGTCTATATAAGACCTCACAGCTCACAGTGCACATATGAATCATAAGGTCTAAGGAAATGCCCCAGGAGCTCAGAGACAGAATTGTGACAAGGCACAGATCTGGCCAAAGGAATTTCTGCAGCACTCAAGCATCCTAAGAGCACTATGGCCTCCGTAAACCTTAAATGGAAGAAGTTTGGGATGACCTCAACTCTTCCTCAACCTCGGCGTCCTGCCAAACTAAGCAACTGTGGGAAAGGATCCTTGGTGATAGAAATAAAGAAAAACCCCAAGATCACTGTGGCTGAGCTCCAGAGAAGCAGTACGGAAATGGGAGAAAGTTCCACAAGGTCAACTATCATTGCAGCAATTCACCAGTCAGGGAATTAAAGAAGAGTGTACCGACGGAAGCCTCTCCTCCCTGCATACAGTTTTGAAAAATACACATTAAGGACTCCCAGACAATGAGACATAAGATTCTATGATCTAATAAGGCAAAGATTGCACTTTTTGGTGTTAATTCTGGGTGATATGTGTGGAGAAGAGCAGGCACTGCAGCTAAATACAATTCTAACAGTGAAACATGGTGGTGGTGGCATCATGCTATGGGGTTGTTTTTCAACTGCAGGGACAGGACAACTGGTTGCAATTGAAGGAAAGATGAATGCAGCCAAATACAGAGATATCCTGCATGAAAACCTCTTCCAGCGTGCTCTAGATCTCAGACTGGGTCAAAGATTCAGCTTCCAACAAGACAATGACAATAAGCACAAACCTAAAATAACAAAGCAGTGGCTTCAGAACAACTCTGTGACCATTCTTGATTGGCCCAGCCTAACCTGACCCTGACCTAAACTTAATTGAGCATCTCTGGAGAGACTTGGAAATGGCTGTCCACAAACAGTCACCATCCAACATGAGTGAGCCAGAGAGGATCAAAAGGAGGCTCAAAAGGTGTCTGGGTCTGTATATTTATGATCATATGATATTTAAGTTATTCCAGCTTAATAAATTAGCAAAGATATCTACATTTTTTTCTGTTAAGATGGTGTCCATCTTGTTTGCACAAAAATAGGGTGTTTTGAGCTTGCTCTTGTATCTATTAAGTGTTTGCCCCACTTTTATGTTGCGTTTGCATTTTGTCCACAACTTTTAAAACTGTGCACCTAAAGGGGATGTGGTAGTGTGAGTTCCTAGTTTGCACTACCCCTATTATTGTGATTTGACACCAATTTGTTGCAAAACACGAAGCAAAGTGCATCAAGAAAAAAAAGATGCAACTGAGTGCACATCCTGAAAACAGTTTGCACCAGTTTTCATATATTTGGGGCATTGTGTTTCTGTTAAGTAATATAGCCCTCTTACTCTACAGCACATTGTCTGGTGATTAGTCATCATATTTAGAGTCTTCCATTGTCATCATTGAAGTAGATAAAACTCATGATGGCAACACTATGGCCTCAGCTTCAGTCCCTTAAAAATAAAAATATGTATTGCAGTTTAGCTGTTAGTAATGAGTTTTTTTCTCAAAGTTCTAGGGTGTCATTTGCTCTCAAATGCATGAAAAGATGTGTCTTGAGTAGAGATCAGCGAACATACTCGTCCGAGCTTGATGCTTGTTCGAGCATTAGCGTACTCGAAACTGCTCGTTGCTCGGACAATGCCATCTCCCGCCGTTGTGATTTTTGGTGGCCATAAACAGAGCCAATCACAAGCCAGCAGACTCTGCACACCACCCAGCATGACGTGGTACCCTTACACGTCGATAGCAGTGGTTGGCTGGCCTGATCAGGTGACCCTGGAATAGACTAGCCCCTGCCCGTGCTGCTTGGATCATTCTCTGTCTGGATGCCGCTAGGGAGAGAGCTGCTGCTGGTCAGGGAAAGCATTAGGGTGTTCTATTAGAATAGTGTTAGGCAGGAGTGATTCTACAAGAGCCCAACAGCCCTTCTTAGGGATACAATAACGTTATATATTTACTTTTTTTTGGTTTGCTTGTGGCTGGGCTTGCTGCCACTAGTAGTGCAGCTAGTACCATATTGTGAGGAATTTGCAGGGAGACTTGCGACCGTTGTGTTTAGCTCTTAGTGACACACATATCCACCTCAAACACCGAAGTGGGACAATTTATTAGGGGTTTGATTTGAATTAGGCAGAGTCTGCTGATTTATTTTTTTTTACGTTTATTTACTTTTATAACTCAAAGTAATCTAGCAAAGCAGTGTGCTTTCAGTGTAGGCTAGAAAATAGCCATAGGAGAACCCCAACGGCTTACCTAGGCCTACAATAGCGTTATATTTAACTTTTTTTTTGGTTTGCTTGTGGCTGTGCTTGCTGCCACTAGTAGTGCAGCTAGTACCATATTGTGAGGAATTTGCAGGGAGACTTGCAACCGTTGTGTTCAGCTCTTAGTTACACACATATCCACCTCAAACACCGAAGTGGGACAATTTATTAGGGGTTTGATTTGAATAAGGCACAGTCTGCTGATTTATTTTTTTTTACGTTTATTTACTTTTATAACTCAAAGTCATCAGGAGGCACAGCACAAAATCCAGTTGTGTGCTGTCAGTGTAGGTTAGAAACTAGCCATAGCAATAGGATAGAATCATTTTGTTTAAAAAAAAAAACACACAAAAAAAACCCCCAAAATTTAAAGTTTACACTTTCATTTTGAAAATGTTTAACACCTTTTTCATGCTTGTCCTATGCTACTCCCTAAGAGCCTGTTCAAACGCTTAGACGGCATTCTCAGGTCCTTCTACTGGCAGAGTAGCGCCCCGCGATTCAGTCTAGCGCTGCTTCAGGCTCCCAAGTCTAGGGGTGGACTGGCTGCCCCGGATCTGTATCTTTATTACCTGGCTTCCCAGCTAGTATATGCCCAGTGGTGGATAGATATAGACATGGGTAATGCAGCTACTGCACTGGCTGGTGCCCTGGTCGGTTCCTACGAGGCCCTTACAAACTTGCTGTACAGGTATAAGTCCCCATCTGATACCCCACTTCCCCTACGTACGGTAGCGGTGTGCTGGCGTAGGGCACAATCCCTGGTAGAGCTAAACAGCCCCCCCCCTCTCTCGCCTAGGACTCCATTGTGGCTCAATCCGTGGCTCTCTCACTTCCTCTCCCTCCCGGGCTGGACAATGTGGGGGGCGGCGGGGGTGAAATTTGTAGGCCAGCTCTTATCCCCGGAAGCAGAATTACTCAGCTTTAACGAGATAAGGGAGAGACATACTGTACCCAATACGGCCAGCTTCCATTACACGCAATTGCGACACGCATTCAAAGCCCAATTCGGCTCCTTCGGCCTGACAGTGAAATTCTCCAAACTAGAGACTCTGATGAGTACCCCGGACCTCCCTAAGCCACTCACTCAGTGCTATGCTCTCCTACAAGAGCAAAAGTCCAGACCGTTTGATAGAGCCTGTGAACGCTGGAGACAGGATATCCCTGACCTGTCGGATGATGACTGGAGGGAGGTCGAACTGTCCTACTTCACATCTGTAGTGAGTGCGAGGGACTTCCTGATCCAATCTAAATTCCTCCATCGAGTATATTTCACCCCTGCTAGACTATTCCGTATGGGAGCAATGCCCAATGATCTTTGCTTTCGCTGTCAGGCTGAAGTCGGATCCTTCCTGCATTGTGTCTGGTCCTGCCCTAGGGTTCTTGTCTTCTGGTCCGAAGTGCTGGAGTTCCTAAATGTACACTTTGATTTCCCACGATTACTGTCTCCCTCTGTGTGTCTCCTCGGTATCATAAATGAAGTCATCAATGGCCACTATGACAAAATTTTCTTTAGGTTTGTATTATACTATTATACTACGCCCGAAAAGTGGTGGTGATGACCTGGAAGGACCAGGAGCCCCCTCCATTAAAAAGATGGATATTACTTATTAACAGCGTCATTCCTCACTACCGGTCCCTGTATGTCAACAGGAAGTGTCCCCAGAAGTTTGACCGCATCTGGTCCAGATGGTGCGAGACTCCCCATACTGCCCTATGATCACTTGTGAGATATACTCCTCTCCATGATGACGGAGACTGAGCGTGCTGGTGTGTGTGTGTGTGTGACTGATTGTCTATGTGTCAATAGTTATTTGTGTTGTATCAAGATGTCTGGTTACAATATCTGCTGTCACTTATCGCGGTATATCCCTTAGCTAATATTGGAACGCAATAAGATCCTGTTCATTACCACGGATGCTATTCAATTATTCTGTATTGTGGGGAAGAAAGTATGTAACAGACAATCTTGTTCTTTGGTTTGTTTATTGCAATTGTTAAAAAAAAATTTTTCAAAAATTTGCAAAAATAAATACTTTATAAAAAAATAAAAAAAAAAGAAAATGTTTAACACGAGGACTAGGGGTAGAGGACGTGGGCGTGGACCTGGGCGTCCAACTACTGCAGGGGTCAGAGGCCGTGGTCCTGGGCTGGGTGAGACACACCTGCTGATGAGGGAGCAGGGGAACGTCGCAGAGCTACACTCCCTAGGTTCATCATGTCTCAAGTTACTGGGACTCGTGGTAGAGCACTGTTGAGGCCAGAACAGTGCGAAGAGGTGATATCGTGGATTGCGGACAATGCTTCTAGCCATTTGTCCACCAGTCAGTCTTCCACGCAGTCCACCCATGTCACCGAAAGCAGCACTCCTCCAGCTCCTCCACCTCAGCCTCCTTCCCCCCAGTCTGCCCCCTCCCAGCAAAATTTGGCATTTGAACCGGTATACTCTGAGTAACTGTTTTCTGGACCATTCCCACAGTCACAAACCACTTGTCCGGTTGCTGCTGAGCTATTTTCTGATGCCCAGGTTTTCCACCGGTCGCAGTCTGTGGGTGATGATGACATTATTGACGTAGTTAAAGAAGTGTGTAAAGATGTGTCGGAGGATGAAGAGAACTGGTAGTCAGGTCAGCCAGCTTTCTCAAGTCTACAATGAGGAGTGGACGTGGATGTCTGATATCTGTCAGGTGCTGAGTAACTTTGAGGAGTCAACACAGATGGTCAGTGGCGATGCCGCCATCATTAGCCTCACCATCCCGCTGCTTGGCCTGTTGAAAAACTCTCTGGTCAGCATGAAGTCGGAAGCTTTGCGCTCGTCACAAGAGACGGGGGAAGATGATTCCCTTGTTGATAGCCAAAGCACCCTTAGGTCTGTTTCTCAGCGCATATCGGAGGAGGTGGAGGAGGATGAGGAGGAAGAGGAGGAGAATGTTTGGCGAGACCGAAGAGGGGACCATTGTTCAGTCCTTCACTGTTCAGCGTGTATGGGCAGAAGAAGAGGAGTTGGTGGAGTTGGAGGAGGAGGAAATGGAGAGTCAGGCCAGTGAGGGGAGTGAATTCTTGCGCTTTGGGACAATGGCGCATATGGCAGATTTCATGCTAGGCTGCCTATCCCGTGACCCTTGCGTTCAAAGAATTTATTCCAGCACCGATTACTGGGTATTCACTCTCCTGGACCCACGGTACAAGCTAAATCTTTCCACTCTC
This sequence comes from Engystomops pustulosus, assembly GCF_040894005.1. Taxonomy (NCBI): domain Eukaryota; kingdom Metazoa; phylum Chordata; class Amphibia; order Anura; family Leptodactylidae; genus Engystomops; species Engystomops pustulosus. Next base: position 70,426,822 of record NC_092415.1, read on the forward strand.
ATCCCTGGAGAGGAAAGGAGTGTGAGAATGCATGAATACCAGCAGGCCCTGGTGCACAAGCTGAAACAGTATTTCCCTTCTGACAGCGCTAGCGGCAGAGGGCGTACTTGTGCGGGACAAGTAGCGAGGGAGAGTAGGCGAGCAGGCAGCTTGTCCAGCACTGGCAAGGGTACGCTTTACAAGGCCTTTGCCAGTTTTATGTCACCCCAGCAAGACACTGTCACTTGTCCCCAGTCTCGGCAGAGTAGGGCTGATCTTTACAGAAAGATGGTGAGGGGGTACATAGCTGACCATATCAACGTCCTAAATTATCACACAGCTCCCTACAACTACTGGGTTTCAAAGCTGGACATGTGGCACGAACTGGCGCTGTACGCCTTGGAGGTTCTTGCCTGCCCTGCCGCTAGCGTGCTGTCTGAGCGGGTTTTCAGTGCAGCTAGTGGCATCATCACCGATAAGCGTACACGCCTGTCGACTGACAGCACTGACAGGCTGACGCTTATCAAGATGAATAAAGCCTGGATTTCTCAGAATTTCCATTCTCCACCAGGTGAAAGAAGCTCAACCTGAATAATGTATGCACTCCTCCTCCTCATTGTCCTCCTTCTCCTCCTCTTTGTACACTAAAGCAGAGGAAACTGGGCCTACCCGGTCCTCTGTTTTAAACAATTTTTGGGAGTGCCACATACAGGCACTCAATCTATTTAATTTTTCTGGAGGACCACCTACCTGCTCCTCTGGTTTGAAAACTTTTTTGGACTGCCACATACAGGCACTATCCAAATTAAATTGTCTCCATAGCAGCCTCCACACGTCATCTTTTTAGCTGTCTCCACACGTTGTCTCAATTGCTACCTCCACACGTCATCGCCATAGCTGCCTCCAAAAGTCGTCCATATAGCTGCCTCCATACATAGTCCCCTTAGCAAACGAGCTGTGTCAGGCAGAATTTTGAGTTGTTTTCATGGCTTTCACATTAAACTTGTTAACTTTGTCGCCACCCTGCTGTGTAATCCACAAAATATACTGGCAAACTTTTATCATTTACCGATATTATTTCAGCGCTTCTTGCGCATCTGTTTACATTCCCCTCACCCGCCATAACCCAAACTTATAAGAACACTACTACACTTGATCTTATACAAAAGGTTCTTAGAAGTGCTGTTTGGGGAGTAGCCGAGAGACAGGGGCTTGGATAGGCGAAAGCTCGCCTGGCAGCGGAGCGCCAGCTCCATCCCAAGATCCAACTAACATAGTTTTAACTGCAGCATCTTTAATCTACTACTACTTCACTGCCTCCATACATCGTCCCCTTATCAAACGAGCTGTGTCAGGCAGAATTTTCAGGTGTTTCACCAGATACATAGTGGAACTCAGCCCATCTGTCGCCGCCATGCTGGAGACCTGAAGTTTCAATCATAGCAGCGTAATATGGATACCCCATACTGTCGCTCTTAATCATGGAACCATTTCTGAAAAAACAATTAAAAATAGAACCACTATGCTATTCCATTATTCCTAAGTGAAATATTTAAACCACCCCGCCTGCTTTGAAAATTATAATTTTTTCATAGGAAACGCTTCTGGCCCCCAGGCCCATTTTGGGTGGGGAGGAGCCGAGAGACAGGGGCTTGGACAGGCGAAAACTCACCTGGCAGCGGACCGCCAGCTCCATCCCAAGATTAGGCAGCCTCAGAGGCATCCATGCATGCTGCCCCTGCTGTTTCCTGTCCATTTTGCCTCCACGATCCTCCGCAGCGTCCACCAATGTCTCCATGCACAACTTTCAACTCTCTATACCCCAGACACTGGAGCACGAGAGGATATGCAGCACATCATCCCCTTATCAAACGAGCTGTGTCAGGCAGAATTTTCAGGTGTTTCACCAGATACATAGTGGAACTCGGCCCATCTGTCGCCGCCATGCTAGAGACCTGAAGTTGCAATCATAGCAGCGCAATATGAATGCCCCATACTGTCGCTCTTATTCATGGAAGTCGTCTCCATGGCTGCCTCCACATGTCGTCCCCTTATCTAAAGAGCTGTGTAAGGCTCATTTTTCGGGTGTTTCACCAGATACGTTATGGAACTTGGTCACTATGTCGCCACCATGCTGTGTTATCGACTAAATATACCGTCAACCTTTTGTTCACATAGGAAATCATTTCAGCGCTTTTTGCTCACCTCCTGTGGTGAAGCCTGAGTCCATTTAGAGTATGTCGCCATGCCACTCTCTAGCCTGCCACTGCTGCCGCTGCCTCTGCATGCCGTCCCCTATAGTGTCAGGGTCAATTATCGCATGTTTTAGATGCTATCTAGCCTCATTTGGTGACTCTATCATCGCCATGCTGTTGCCCATAATTTTGGCATAATGGTGCGATTAAGCAGCCTCAGAGGCATCCATGCATGCTGCCCCTGCTGTTTCCTGTCCATTTCTGTGCTGTTTCCATCCTTTTCTGAGGTTCCCAGGTGTTTGGTCAAGCTTCCCTGTGCAGACCCTTGGTCCCCTTGAAAAATGCTCGAGTCTCCCATTGACTGCAATGGGGCTCATTATTCGAGACGAGCACTCGAGCATCGGGAAAAGTTTGTCTCGAATAACGAGTACCCGAGCATTTTAGTGCTCGCTCATCTCTAGTCTTGAGCCTTAATTTAAAACTGTCCATGGATAATATACTTCTGATAGGTCTAGGTAATAAGTTCCCTAAAGTGGGCCATAAGGCCCGTTCCAAACTTGCGAGTATGATGCGATGAACTCTCATCACACTCGCAACGCATGTCAGTTCACTCCTGCGGGGCAGTGTTCGGGCCGTGCGTTCCCGACATCATGCGTTGCGAGTGTGATGCGAGTTCATCGCATCACACTCGCAAGTGTGGAACGGGCCTAACTCTTGCTCCAGATCTTTCAAGTTGGGTAAAAGTTTGGAATGGGCAATTTCTTTTTGCCTGTGGATTTGAGGGGCCAAGAGTTGATATAGAACTTCAAATCTTCTTTTAAGTAGCAGAAGTTGTTTAATGATTTGAAAGTCATGAGGCAGATCTGTAAGTTATCAAACATTAAACAGTAAACAAGTAGAGAGAGTGGAATGTCAGAATTATTTTGTAATTTGTAAGGTTAAAACATTTTATACCAGCTGAAGTTGTTAGATTTCCTTTTCTGAAAGACCTACCAGCATAGCCTTACAGGGTCCTGATGGTATAAAAGCACCTAACAGTAAAGATAGGTCTTCAACTGGAATAGACTGTTTAATTTTTGAAATGCTACTGCATGCACATAAGACGATTTAAAATCAGTCAATGTTGTTTTAACCCTAGTGACCAAGCTCATTTGCACCTTGATGACAAATGCCTATTTTTCAAAACCAGCATTTGTCACTATATCCGGTTATAACTTTAGAAGGCTTTAACTTAGTGTTTACCAAGTGTTTTTGAATTTGTTTTTCCAATACATTTTGTACTTCAAAATAGTGGAAACTTTGGTTGATATATTTAACATTTATTTATGAAAAAAGGTGAATTTGGTAAACATTATGAAAAAATGTTAAAACTTTTAAATGTTTTGTTTTTCAAACGGATAGTCTTACCACCCAAATTAGATACTTACTAACATTTGCCATATCTCAGCTTTGTGTTGGCATCATTTTAGAAGTGTCCTTTTGTTTTGTAATGATGCTAGAAAGACCACAAATCGAACAGCATTCTCTCAAAACTTCAGAATCTTTAGAATAAATTATTTTAGGGACCATTTCATTTCTATAAGGGTTTTGGAAGTTCTATTAATAGAAACCCCCCACATATCACCCCTTTCTATTAATTTCACCCCTCAAACTATTCAAAACAGCAGGTAGGAAGCTTGTTAACTCTTTATGTATTTTACAGAAATACAAAATGAAGGTTTAATTTGGAATTCACTAATATTTGTCATTAATACATTCATTAAGTCGCAAAATTTAACTACATTAACTGAATAAAAGTAGAAAATGCATCTAGGAATATATTAGGCAGTTTTTTCAGAGTAAGAGCACACCCCATATCTGGATGTAAATATTGCAAAGAATTCGACCTCCGAAAAAAAAGGGACAGAAAAGATCAGAGGAGCTACTGAACCGGCACTCTCCAGCTATAGCAACCAATTCACATAGATAAAAAAGTCATTGCTCAACTCTTTTAAGTCACAGTTCACATTCAGTAGGTAATCTCACCACCTAACTTCAGCTAGAAATTGAGGATCTCCCAGGTTTCTCCTGCTGTTTCTTTGTTCTCCCGAACACTGAATTTCAATGCACCCTTGAACCACTTCTGTGTCCGTGGTGCACTCTTAGTCCTGGATATTTTATTGTATATACTCACAAGATGGAGTTAAAAAGTGTACATGTAACAATGTAAAAAATGCCAAACACCTTGCCCGACCCAGGTTTTGCCCGATGCACGCTTTTTAACTCCATCCTGTGAGTATATACAATAAAATATCCTTCTTGAACCTTGGGATTCTGCTCATTTATCTTCTGGCACAGGACTAAGAGTGCACCACAGACATGGGAGTGGTTCAGGGGTGCATTAAAATCCAGTGTTCGGGAGAATGAAGAAACAGCAGGAGAAACCTGGGAGATCCTCAATTTCTAACTGAAGGGAAGGTGGTGAGATTACCTACTGAATGTGAACTGTGACTTAAAAGAGTTGAGCACTGACTTTTTTATCCATATCTGGATGTAACCCTCCGTCAGGGCACATTGAGGGGCGCGGAACAGAAGGAGCCCCATTGAGCTTTTGTAGGGCAGGATAGTTTTCAGGTTTGACGTGTTTGTAGAGCCCCTAAGGCCATGTTCACAAGAGACATTTTGGTTGCGTTTTGAAACACAATCCAAAGGCTCCACCTGCGATCACATGATCACTGTTTATCGCTCCCTACTTTCAAAAATCAATAACTTTTTCCATCTACAGATCTGTGTGAGGGCTTGTTTTCTGCGTAACAAATTGTACTGCCTAGTGACAGTATTTTATATTCCATCCCTTGTACTGGAAAGTGGAAATACTATTCAAAATGCGGTAAAATTGACAAGAAATCTTATTTGCATAATTTTCTTGTGGGCTCTGTTTTTATGTCTTTCACTGTACACTCCAATACTTAGGAGTACGGAGATGACTAAGGTATCATTTTTTTCCGAGACAAGCTGACATTTTCATGACTACCATATTGGGGACTGTGCAACCTTTAGATCACTTTTGATTATGGTTTTTATGTGTTGCAAAACGGCAAAAAAGTGCCGATCCAGACATTTGAGCGCGTTTTTCCATTATGCAGTTCACTGCAGGGAATAACCATTTTTATATCTTTATAGATTGGACATTTTGGGAAGCGGTTCTACCTAACATGTTGTGTTTTTTACTTTATTCCACTATTTTTTTTAATTATTTGTTTTATATGTTTTAGGGGCTTTTGGGACATTTTGATGAATTTTATTTTTAATTTTTATTTAAACTTTTTTTATTTTCATATTACTTTCATATGAACTAATGATCATGTATTGCAGTGCATTTGAAGTGTCAGCCTGTAAGGATATTAATACGATTGCTCACCTGTATGTGGAATCGCCAAAGTCTGGAAGCAGGTGGGAGTCCAGTGGCCGACAATACGGCAGAATCCCGTAGCTGAGGCAAGCGTGGAACAGCAGTCCAGGTTCGGTACACAGATAAGCAGAGTAGATTGAAGGATAAGGCAGAAGCGTAGTCAATAGCAGTCCAGGTTTGGTACACAGATAAACATAGCAGTTGCAGGAGGCTCAGGAGAGTTGCTGGACTATGGCTGGATGCACAATAATCTGGCAAAGAGGGAGTGTCAAGGCTTCACTAAATAGGCAGTTCAAGGCTGTGGTCAATTAGGTAATCAAGGCATGGATCAAGGAACAAAACTGTGGAACTGATTCAGAACTGGAGCTGTCCAGAAGGCCAGTAGCTCAGTGGGAAGAGCTACTGCCTGGGATACAAGAGGTTCTGGGTTCGGACCCTGACAGTACTCCCCTTCTTCCAGGATGACCTCTGGGCATCCTAGGGTCTGGTTTGTCAGGGTGTCTTTGATGAAATTCTCTGGCAAGTCTAGGAGCATGAACATTTTCCACTGGTTCCCAAGAATTTTCCTCAGGGCCATATCCCTTCCACTTGATTAGGTACTGAAGCTTATTTCGATGAATTCTCGAGTCCAAGATCTTTTCAACAACATATTCTTCTTCACCCTGCACAGTTACTGGTGGTGGAGGAGGCAAAACGCGACCTGGAAAGGTATTTTCATTATAAACTTTAAAGAGTGAACAATGGAAGACAGGATGGACCTTCATAGATTCAGGTAGTTTTAATCGAAAGGTGACGTCATTAATTTGAGCGGATATTTGAAATGGCCCAATATATTTCTGGCCAAGTTTTGGAGAAGGAACTTGTAGCTTTAAATTTTTTGTAGAGAGCCACACTTTATCCCCCACATGAAAAATAGGGGTAGTTTTTCGATGTTTGTCAGCAGCCTGTTTAAATTGTTTTTGTGCATCATGCAAGTTCTCAACAATCTTTTCTTGAACCTTCTGCAATAGAGTTAGACGTTCGGTTACAGCTGGAAGTGTGGTTGAAATTGGCAAATCTGGAATGAAGACTGGATGAAGCCCTGTATTGGCATAAAAAGGACTTTGTAATGTTGAACTGTGCTCAGAATTGTTGTATGCAAATTCAGCTGTGGGTAGATAATCAGTCCAGTCATCCTGAAGATACGTTATGAAGCAACGAAGGTATTGCTCAAGACTTTGATTGGTTCTTTCCGTTTGTCCATTTGATTGAGGATGAAAGGCAGAGGACAAGTTTACTCCTATGCCTAGAGCAGAGCAAAAACTTTTCCAAAATTTAGAGGTAAATTGCACACCTCGATCAGAAACCACATTGTCAGGGATTCCATGCAGTCTGAATATTTCCCGAATCATAAGATCAGCAGTTTGTTCCGCAGTAGGTATTCCCTTAGCTGGTATGAAATGGGCCATCTTTGTAAGACGGTCGACAACAACAAGGATGGTGGTCATTCCCTTGGAAGGAGGTAGATCAACCACAAAATCCATAGAGATTGATCCCCAGGGACGAGAGGGTACAGGAAGTGGTTGCAGCAACCCTAACGGAGAAGAACGGGGAGTTTTATTTTGAGCACAAATTAAACATGATGAAACATACTTCCTGATATCTTTCCTAAAGGTTGGCCACCAAAAGGAACGAGATAGAAGTTCCCGAGTTTTCTTGATGCCTAAATGTCCAGCCAGCTTAGAATCATGAACTAATCTTAAAACAGCAAGTCGTGCACTCTCTGGTATGTATAACTGGTGGTCTTTTCTCCAGAATCCATTTGTGAAGCAGAGGTTAATATTCCTTGGAGGGTGACTTAGCACTGCGTCATTTGCATATCCATCCTTAAGTAAATTCAGGAACTCCTTAGAATGTGTAACCCCAACAAAGTTCTTCTCAGGTAAGATGGTGCTTTCACATTTATCTCCTTGTGTGGGCTCTGCGAACATCCTGGATAAAGCATCAGCTTTACCATTTTTTGATCCAGGTCTGTAAGTAATAATGAAGTTAAATCTAGAAAAGAATAAACTCCATCTAGCTTGTCTTGAGGACAGTCTTTTGGACCCACGGATAAACTCCAGATTTCTATGATCAGTAAATACAGTTACAGGATTAGGAGATCCCTCCAATAGATGTCTCCACTCAGAAAATGCACATTTGATTGCTAGAAGTTCTTTATTTCCAATGTCATAATTTCTTTCTGCTGAAGACATTTGACGAGAAAAATAAGCACAGGGGTGAAGCAACATCTTATCTCCAGATCTCTGAGACAGGATAGCTCCTACTGCTGAATCAGACGCATCAACTTCAACAGTAAATGGTAAGTCTGGATTTGGATGAATTAATATTGGTGCCGATATAAAGAGAGTCTTTAATTGTGTGAAAACATCATCGGCCTTTTGAGTCCAAGAAAAGGGGACTGTTTTCTTTGTGAGTTCAGTAATTGGTGCAATGATCTTGGAAAAATTTCTGATGAATTTTCTGTAGAAGTTAGCAAAACCAATGAATCTCTGAACTTCTTTTTCATTCCTTGGAATTGGCCAATCAATAACAGCCTTGACTTTGCCAGGATCCATACTCAGACCTTCTGGTGAGATGATGTACCCCAGAAATTGAATGGTCGTCTGCTCAAATTCACATTTCTCAAGTTTGATATATAAGCAGTATTCTCGAAGTCGTTGAAGTACAGCGCGGACATGTTTATGATGTTGCTCCAGATTTTCAGAGAATATTAAGATATCATCCAAGTAAGCAATAACAAATTGATCAAGTAGGTCTCTAAAAACATCGTTGATAAAGTGTTGGAAGGTGGCTGGGGCATTACAAAGTCCAAAGGACATTACAAGATATTCGAAGTGTCCATAACGTGTCCTGAAAGCAGTTTTCCATTCATCTCCTGGACGGATTCGAACAAGGTTATATGCCCCTCTTAGATCGAGCTTGGTAAATATTTTAGCTGCACGAAGCCTTTCAAGTAATTCTGGGATTAAAGGCAGAGGATATCGATTTTTAACTGTGACATTGTTAAGTTCCCTATAATCAATGCAGGGTCTTAAGGTGGAATCTTTCTTCTCCACAAAGAACAATGGTGCCCCAGCTGGAGACGTGGATGGCCGAATAAATCCTTTTTCCAAATTTTCATCCAGGTATTCCTTTAATGCCTTCAGTTCTGGTTCAGAAAGGGAGTAGATACGACCAAAAGGTATTTTAGCACCAGGTAACAGTTCTATTGGGCAGTCGTATGGACGATGTGGAGGTAGCTTATCTGCATTTTTCTTATCACAAACATCTTGAAATTCTTTATATGATGGGGGTAGCAAATCTTTAGTGGAAAGTTCAGATATTGAGGAGTTTTCAGGCAATGAATAATTAGGTTTAGGCAAACAATTTAGTTGACAAAATTCTGAGTGGAACTGTATAGTGTGTGTTTTCCAATCTATGGTTGGATTATGAATAGAAAGCCAAGGGATACCCAAAATCACTGGAAACTTTGGAGAAGCAATTAGTGAAAATTGAATACTTTCATGATGATCAGGTTTGAAGAAAACTTGAAGTTGCACAGTCTCATGAGTAACAGGTCCAGACGACAGTGGTGATCCATCAACCGTTTCCATGTCTACAGGTGCTGACTTTGTTAACAGTGAAATATTATTATCTTGAGCAAAGGTTACGTCCATAAAGTTTCCACCAGCCCCAGAGTCTATCAAAGCAGAACAAGAAATCTCTTGAGTTTCCGTACAGATATGAATTGGCACAATAAAATGAGACTGTGGTATTAATATTTTGTCCTCATTCAGTGCTAAAGGAGAAATAGAATTTATTCCTGAGTCTGATTGATTAGAGATTTCTGACTTGATTTGTTCTTGGATGTCAGTGACAGCAATCGTTCTGTTGAATTTGTTTGGACATTTCAATGCATAATGCCCTGATCCTCCACAATAAAGGCAAAGATTTTCTGAAAATCGTCTCTCCTTTTCCGCCATAGAAAGTGGTTTTCGAATAACATCAATTTGCATTGGTTCAGGTATTGATTCTGTATTTCGCTGGGTAGTTTGACTGAAGGAATAGGCAGGTCTATTCTCCAATGCCCACAATTTTTCCCTTCTTCTGTCAGTAAGTCTCTGATCAATATTGATACACAGCTGAATAAATTTCTCCAAATCTACTGGATTTTCCACTCTGGCAAGTTCATCTTTCACTTGTTCAGCAAGCCCTCGCCGAAACTGACTTTTCTGGGCTGCTGGATTCCATGTAGTATCAGCTACCCAGCGACGAAATTCTGCCGCATACTCAGCAACCGAACGTTTTCCCTGCTTCAAATTATGCAGTTTGGCTTCAGCTGTGAAACATCGATTGGGGTCATCAAAAACTTGACTCATAGCAGTAATAAAGTCATCAAAATTGCTTAAAATATCACTTTCCTTTTCTACATATGGAGAGGCCCATGCAAGAGCTTCATCTGTCAGCAGATTGATAATAAACAGCACTTTTTTCTTCTCAGTAGTAAATGGGGTAGGTTGCATTTCAAAATATATGTTGCACTGATTAAGAAAACCTCGGAAATGACGACGATCACCACCAAACTTTGATGGCAATGGCATACGAGGGTCTCCAGCTGAGTTGCGCACCTCCAACACTTGTCGTTTTAATTCAATAATCTCTCTTTGTTGGCTATGTACCACAGTTTGTAACTGAGAAAATTTTTCTTGATAGGTGGCACCAAAGTCCTGCAGTTCAGAAACCTGTTGCCTCAAAGTATTGACAGCGGACTCCATATTTAGGCCAGATTATTCTGTAAGGATATTAATACGATTGCTCACCTGTATGTGGAATCGCCAAAGTCTGGAAGCAGGTGGGAGTCCAGTGGCCGACAATACGGCAGAATCCCGTAGCTGAGGCAAGCGTGGAACAGCAGTCCAGGTTCGGTACACAGATAAGCAGAGTAGATTGAAGGATAAGGCAGAAGCGTAGTCAATAGCAGTCCAGGTTTGGTACACAGATAAACATAGCAGTTGCAGGAGGCTCAGGAGAGTTGCTGGACTATGGCTGGATGCACAATAATCTGGCAAAGAGGGAGTGTCAAGGCTTCACTAAATAGGCAGTTCAAGGCTGTGGTCAATTAGGTAATCAAGGCATGGATCAAGGAACAAAACTGTGGAACTGATTCAGAACTGGAGCTGTCCAGAAGGCCAGTAGCTCAGTGGGAAGAGCTACTGCCTGGGATACAAGAGGTTCTGGGTTCGGATCCTGACACAGCCTATGCAGATGCATAGGCTGTCAGGCAGCTAATCGGTCCAGCTCCTGGCCAATGCCAAAGGCATTGATGAATTTTATTTTCATTTTTATTTAAACTTTTTTTATTTTCATATTACTTTCCTATGAACTAGTGCTCATGTATTGCAGTGCATTATAAGTGTCAGCCTATGCAGATGCACAGGCTGACAGGCACCTAATCGGTCCAGCCCTTGGCCAATGCCAATGGCAGAACCTAATGAAGGCTGCGTGGCTAAGAAGATGGCACCCCGCGATCACGTCGCTGGTTGCCGGGACGAGAGGGAGGGGGGAGGGAGCCCCTCCCTCTACAGGTACATCAATGTGACCGTGGGATCGAATGAGTTAACAGCTGGATTGGAACTGAGTTCTGATCCAAACAGTTAGAGAAGGGTTCCGGCTAAACGGGGGGCCAGTGCAGAACTTAGGTTAGGCCAATGGAGAAACCCGTCGGCCTAGCCTAAGTTCCCTTAGTGATGGATGTAAAAACCTGTATGGGTGGTCACTAAAGGGTTAAACATGCATAACAAATAGAACTAGTTTGTTTCCTATGAAAAATGCAATACAATTCTTCATAATAGTAGTCCCTGACACTTGGAGCTACAATCATTCTTAAGGGCAGTCGCAGGCTTCTAGAAATTTGCAAGCCTTCCTGTAGTAAGAAATTAAGTTAATCACAAGACAAGAAATCAATGCAACACTATCAATCACTGACTGTGCAATGGATGAAGATTCAAGACAATGTAAATAACCTTGTGAACATTGATTTTAATAGTGAAGTAATAATGTATTTCCCTTCAGATTATTATCATGCAGAGCAGTTTTGGGGCATTTTTTCTAGCTAGAGTATAGTAAGAAATAATACGATAATTTTCACAAAGATTATAATATTATAATACTCCCTGCAGTACCAACAGCTGAATGTACTGGTATATAAGCCTTGATGAAGTCACAATTTATGGCTGTGCAATTTCCCCTTCCACCTGTGAGTACAGAAAGTATTCAGACCCCTTAACATTTTTCACTCTTTGTTTTATTACATTATTCTGTCTCTGTTCTCATTGGGCAGTTCCTTAGACCTCATGGTTCTTATGTGCTCTGACATGTACTGTGAGCTGTGAGGTCTTACATAAGCAGGTGTATGCCTTTCCTAATTGAGTCTTATCAGTTTAAAACACAGCTGGACTCCAATGAAGGAGTAGAACCATCTCACAGATAATCAGAAGTAAAATGGACAGCATATGAGTTAAATGTGAGTGTCACAGCAAAGGGTCTGATTACTTGTTACCATGTGATATTTCAGTTTTTTTGTTGTTAATAAATTAGAAAAAATATCTACATTTCTGTTTTTTGTCTGTCTAGAAGGGGTGCAGAGTGAATGATAATGGGCAGTAAAAAGAACTTTTTTGAGCTCACCAATTGGCAGCAATGAAAGAAAGAGTGAAAAAGGGTTAACATTATCAAATTCCCCAATTGTTGCTCTAGAAAAAGGGTCAGCCTTACAAATGCTAAACCTTGTTTTATATTATATTGTGCATTGCCTACCCCTAGCTTGGCGTTTAAATATTGATAAAACCATTGATGAAAAGTGACCTGTCTAATACTGGCATGAAGATGTTTAGTATAATCTTTTTATCCTGACTGAAAAAGTGTCTCCGATGACACATTATTGCCAAAGGCGTGACAGATTACTTGGTGTACTGCTTTGCCGTGATAAATCTGATGAGGGCATCCACCAGATTTGAAGGTTGGGAAGAAAAATTGTGATTTTCTAAAGGTGACAAGTCACTGTATAAGTAGACAGTGAATTACTTAGTCCAATAGGAATTGATTTATACTTCACAATTGACCTTCTACATGGAGATATCATAACCTACATATTGGTTTGTACAGCATCTGTCACAAACAGCAATTATAATAAACGGATAAATATTTACCTCTTTAAAATGCTGATGTTAGTAGAACAAATGGCCTTGCTATCTTTATTTGGATAATTAATAAAAATGATTGTAGTGTAAGGGTGACAGTTTTTACTAGCCATGTTTGATTATATATTGCTTTTGGACATTTTAATTTTTGTAATTTATGACCTAATTTGGGATGGTGTTTTAGATGTGCCCGTTGTCTAGAACAGTGTATTATATATAATATGATGGTGTTTATAAAAGTGCATTACATATGTTGGCCCACATTTAGTGAATGGCCCACATTTAGTGAAGTGTTTGTGGCAGTTTTCTGTCTGACAAGAACGTGAAAACTGCTTGCACATGTATTTATGAAGTGTGTGCCAGTTTTGTGTTGCGCCTACACTGTCTGCTGTGCCACAAAAGTCTTCACTAAAAGGGGCATTCCGTTGCAGAGGCACACTGTGTGCCACATTTATTACTGTGACTTGACAGAATCGTGTTGCACATTTTATATTAAAGAGGCACCAAAAAAAGTTTGTGCACACTACTAGAGCAGTGCAAGGTGCGCCATATTAATAAAGACAGTGCACCAGTTTTCAATAATCGGGTGCACTGTGCACATTATAGAGGTAAACTGCACATTTTGATAAAGATGGGCCAATGTCTTATATGGAAATATACAATTTTATGTATATATTTTGTAATCTGGTATAATCTAAACATCAAGCCCGTAAAGATTAGGTAAACTATACACCCTTACTTATAATGAAATAAGTAATAAATGTCTAAAGATTACAATAGAAATATAAATACATTAGTAGTATTTACTAATAAAGGCACATTTCAAAGTTATAAGGGGGAAACATATTGCTAGAATATCACTCTATCTGCTGTCGGGCCTGGAGATGTTCAAGTGAAACTACAAAGCTGGATGAGCGGGAATGTTATTATATAAAGACTTTGATAAAGACACAGCTCCTATTTATTCTTAGAGGTCAGTTACCTAATGTTCACAAAGAAAGGACATATCCTAGTAATAAGATATAAGTTTAAAGTATTACTACTCTTTTAATTTTGTAGCAATTATAACTATCACTAACAATGACAATAACCTAGTCTTGTGTCTTTACAGATTGCCCATAAAATTATGGAGGGTTGTCATAACTGCTTGTATAAAAACAGCATAGTAGAAATTTGAAAGCTATGGAAATAGAATACTAAATAAAGCATAAACAGCCCGTTCATATTTTATAGTTGAAATTCAATAAGCCCTTTAAGTTACTTACTGGATAGTGGAGCATCGTGTGCTATCCCAATAGCAGCACACAGTTTTCCAGCTCAGCAGCGTTTTAAGGACTAAGCATAAGTTTCACAAAACAATTACTCAGAATTACTAATGTTGCATAAAATTGGCTGAAATCAGTATGTAGTATTGTACTTGTATTGGCAGATTCCATATGTCACACATTTTCCTCACATTGCTGACACATAGAAGAGAAGAAAGCTTCCTCTTGTTTTAAAAACAAAAAAATTGCAGCTGACAAGAAAGTAATCCCTTCCATTTCTTGGTTGAATTTGATGGACATGTATCTTTTTTCAACCATATGAGTCATGTAACTATGCAACAGATCAGAATTCAACAGCTTTAGAAACCATAGTATTCAGTTAGTACGCTTGATCTATTTGCACTTGAAAATTTTTTGGGGGGCTAGTATTGGCATTGAGAATGACAAAAGATGAATTAAATGAATAAATCATTAAAACTTTTTTTACATGGATCATAGATGCCTGTTAGTCAAAGGGAAAATGTCCTCAGTTTATAGCATACAAAGCTTTAGACAGAGTTAGATGTATGCCTTGGAGATCTGTGTAAAATCCCTTCATATGTTTAATAAGTAGAGACAGGACTTTGAAAAGCAAACTTTCAATCCAGGTTTGCAGCTCATGTGAGTAACTCTGGCATGCCTTTTAGACCGAAAAAGCTTTCTGCTTCTCCCCTCTGACTTCAGTAAGTAGCCAATCAAAATCATGATCCAGCACTTTCTTATAGCAGAGGGGAGGAGCTGTGGAGCAGTATAGTGCATAGGACAGAAAGACCAATTTCAGGTTGAAAGACCAATTTCGAGCCCTTGCTGGAGCCACAGACCTGGATTATAATTTTACTTTACACATAGCTGTTGCCACTAACTACTGCTGCTGCTTACGCTTTGTATGGTCAAAACTATGCAAAGATCTCATTTAATAATGGTCAATTTCATAATCTTCTTTGTAGATTAGTACTGATTACTAATAGAGTATTTTTTCTGGAGTTTATATCACATAAAATTAATCATGTACTGAAACATGTATATAAGAAACTAAATAACACACCTAATTTGAGAATTATATTTGAGGTAAGAGATATAGTTCAAGTATTATATAGCCGGTTATTAGAAGATCATCCTGATCTGTAAGAAAAATTAAAATAGAAATCTAGAGCAATTTTAAAAGCTTGTGGTCCACAGATCAGAAATAATCCCTGATCCAAGAGAACAAATAGAAGGATTATTTTTTAATAAAAAGCAATCCACAGTGAAGTTTACTGCTGCAGTATTGTATTATTATTGAATGGCTACCAAACAGAGCGATCAGATTGGAGACATCTAGCTGAAATATAATTTATGAAATAAAATGAAACTCTTGGATATGTCATAAATAGTCTTTTCCTCCAAAATATTCTTTGAAGTCTGTAAGAAAAACTACTGCAGTGCATGCTTTCTTGGAGTGATCTTGTGCTACTACAATTTAAAAGATGCAGAAATTATCTTATTTTAGAATCCATGAGACTGTAAACTTTTCCTATGGCTCATAGCACCCTTCCTGTTATGGCTTTATGGCTGCTTTACTGTTTTGTGTAGAAAATTAAGTATTAAAGAAAGAAAAAAGAAACCAAAAAATCCAGTAGAAATATTATACACAGTAAACATACACAGGTGCGTAACTTGTGGGGTGCTGAGGTTGTGGTCGCACCCGGGCTCAAGAGGTTTAGGGGGCCCTTATGGTGTCACATTCCCATATGAGAAGACTATTACTATAAACCATAGATTACAGTCAGGGGCCTGACACAGACTTTGCACTGGGGCCCTTCAGCTTCTAATTACGCAACTGAACATTTGCTGCATGTTTTCTCATTGGCCCCATTTATCAAAAGTAGAGCAGTCTGTACTATGTGCAGTTTGCCTGTGGGCAGATTCTTTAATCTAGAAAAACAATTATTAAGAATTTACCCACTGCAAAACTGAGAAGAGCACCAAGATTCACCAAATACAATTCTTCACAAATGTATCTTATACAACAAATCATCCAAAAAATTACAGCAAGACTAACGAGACGGCGCAGGAGAAAATAAGAAAAAAGTCCAAAAACAACAATTGTCCAAAAGATGAAAAATTATTCACCTCTTCAACATCTCAGCTGCACAATGTATATGGGGCAGGCACACTTTAGAGGTGTTTAGATTAGTTTGCACAGTACCTCTGATGCTCTGTTTCCCAGGACCGGGGTTCTCCCGTCGTTTCTTCTCCCTGCGTTAGCATACCTTCGCCGGTCGCTGGGTTGCTTGAATGGCACAGTTACTTCCGGGTGTAGATCCTCAGTCTTCTGACTTGAAACCGGTACCTCCTAACTGTATACTATACTCACAAACAATTGTATAAAAAGGCCTTCAATGTGAAATTTAAAAACGCATGTTTGGTCCTCCTTGCCCTTCATGGCTTCTTCCGGGGCTTACCGGCGTGCGTTTTTAAATTTCACATTGAAGGCCTTTTTATACAATTGTTTGTGAGTATATTCATTAAACTATTTTATTCTGATTATAAGAACTTGCTATACTATTTAGTGTCTTATTACCTTATGGGAACGGAACCGGAAACATTTGGAGATTGGAAGCACTGACAGTACTAGGTACAGGTTTCAAGTTGGAAGACCGAGGATCTACACCCGGAAGTAACTGTGCCATTCAAGCATCCCAGCGACCGGCGAAGGTATGCTAACGCAGGGAGAAGAAACTACGGGAGAACCCCGGTCCTGGGAGACAGATTCTTTAATCTGGTTTCCCCCCTGCACTGCAATGCAAGTTTGCACCATTTTTTTTGGTGCAGTTTGTTTATGCTGCAGAATTGTGGAGCACGTCAGTCATAAATGTGGTGCACGGTCTGACCAAGCACTAATCCGCATATTGGGACATATTTATCAGGGCCTCTGCACCACACCTATTGCTAGCACTTTTGACTATTTAGCCCTCTCTGGCACCTTCATGGCAGTGGGACGTGATGGGGCATGGGGGGGGGGAGGGCGAGACTGGTCGAGTGGAGGGCTTTTTTAGTCTCCGGCTGTGCTTATTTCTATGCCACGCCCTGCCTTGTGTAGAATAAACACGGTGAAGCATCCTGCCCCGATACATCAAGAGGCTTCCGCCTTTTGTACAAAATACAAATTCATAGCAGCACAGTGCAAACACCCTGAAAGCAGGGGGGGTGCAAACAAGCTTCTAGGTCCAGGTAAAAATGGGCTTGATAGTTATCCTCATGGTAAAAAATTAAGCAGCACTCCAGGTCCAATTGAACAGGTGAGGGTGAGGTTTATTCACTGATTCAAGCAATGAATCAGTTATCAATCAACACTTATTCAAGCAATGAGTCAATGGTAACAAACACATTTATATACCCAACAAGTGTGTGGTCAAATTTACATATAAATAAAACAAAGTTAAATATCATAATAAAAATATAAAAATTCAACCATCAGGATCATAACATATTCAGAAAGTGATAACAAAGTGCAAGTGCATTAATAAGAATGACAAATTCATATTTAAGAACATCACTCAAATGCATCATGATAATCCATCTTAGTCATGTGACTAGTAACATTAGCAACTGGTGTCTCTGTATGTACAAGTGTGGTGGGTGTCATGACAGTGGTGGCGTCTCTGTCATTATACAGCGCATGATTAACCAGCGACGCATGTGCAAACCAAAGCAGAGACCGACACGCCCATTATAGATGGGGAACATAAAAGAAAAGATCACTATCCTTCACAATGTAAAATATGTGCAAAACAACCATCCAGGGATACCAACCCCACAGAATGGTATAATCCGGCTACCTCCTCGGCTTAAAGCTGGCCGGTGCCCGAGCGCCATTCACATTATGGTGGAAAAGGTCATGCTCAAAAGTGCAATTACCCGCAACCAATATTGTCCGCCTCTACCATCTGTAACGGGGGATATGGAATCCCATAATTTGGGGGACATAACTATAGAAGAGAGACCCAGCATCGTAATCCAAAAATCAGAGGTAAAAGACTATAATAAAGTGCCACACACACTACCATGATGATATATACTGTATACAGAAAAAGGAGTACAATATGAAGAGACGTCAGTTTCCGTAATTATTTTTTGTGGTGGTGACACAGGTGAATAAAAGTAAAATCTATAAAGAAAAGAAAACAAATATTAAAATCTTAAAAAATATTGTTTACAAAAACAAATTCATAGATGTCCAAATAGAGAGGTCCCATGCATTCTTGGTATGAAAGGAGTAAACCACTAGAAGACACTGCTGAGATTATATTTAACATTGAGACCACTTGGTCTAAGGGTTTTGAGCTCATAGATCAATTTTAATTCTCTTTTACGGAGCATATTTTCTCGATTACCACTACGTTGTGGTGAAGGTATATGGTCAATCAGAGTGAATTTCAGTTGGGCTTCTGTATGGCCCATTTCATAAGTGTCTGGAAACTGAAACTGGAATAACTTTTCTCTTTTTATGTACAGTATGGTGGTACCTATGTTGTGTGAAATCCAGAGTCGTCTAACCAACATAGGCCAACCCACACGGGCATCTCAATAAATAAATTACAATTTCACTGTTGCATTCAAGATAATGTTTAATTTTCCCAGTCAGTCCATTATGTGTGAAAGTCTCTCCTCTAATCATATGTGAGCAGTTCACACACATGCCGCAAGGGTAACTACCAGTGCGTCTGTTGCCCCATAATGCTACGATCACTGTATGTAGTTACAAAGGGTATTCCGTTGGAAACATTATTAGTGATATTGGGTTTTAGCAAAGTATTGCTGTCTCTATCAGTCGCAGTTTTGTTTATTCTTTTCAATGACTCTTTTGAGATAACAAGGTTTCTGAAATTTATTTTCAATGGCGGTGAGGTTTTTAGAGAGATAACTCGGTTCACTGGAAATTCTTTCAACCCTCATGAACTGACTTAAAGGTAATGATTTTAACATCAATTTAGGATGAGTGCTGTCAAATCTCAATATGTTATTCCTGTCTGTGGGTTTTACAAAAAGATCAGTAGATAATCCATCAGTGTCATTCCTAACCAAAACATCTCAGAACTGAATTTCTGACATTGATGATAACAACGTAAATTTTATATCCTCATCTACTGTATTAAGAAACTCATGAAGCTCATTCAATTCAGTAGCTGTCCCAGTCCATAACAGGAAGACATTGCGGCAGATTTACTTACCCGGTCCATTCGCGATTCAGCGGAGCGTTCTCTGTGAAGGATTCGGGTCTTCCGGCGATTCACTAAGGTAGTTCCCCCGATGTCCACCAGGTGTCGCTGCTGCGCTGAATTACATCGGAGTTCACTGAAGTTCACCAAGCCAGGCCAGGTGCAGGTAAATGCGCCGGGTTTTCCGACAGCCACACCCCCCCCCCTATTTCTGTCGCGTGCATGCCGGTGCCAATGCCCACAATCCAATCACGTGCGCCAAAATCACGGGGCAATTCAGGGAAAATCGGTGCAAATCGGTAAAATACGGGTAACACGACAGAAAAATGCGATTTGGGCCCTAAGTA
The DNA here is from genome assembly GCF_040894005.1 of Engystomops pustulosus. Taxonomy (NCBI): domain Eukaryota; kingdom Metazoa; phylum Chordata; class Amphibia; order Anura; family Leptodactylidae; genus Engystomops; species Engystomops pustulosus. Next base: position 70,446,459 of record NC_092415.1, read on the forward strand.
AATGACCCCCATTGTCTGTGTACCTCCACCACCTCAGAACCCTCCTGAAGTGATTGGATACATAGACATGTTCCTCCTCCAGTACCAACATAACAATTTTGCCTGTCTGTGAATAAACCTCACCCTCACTTGTTCATTTGGACCTGGAGTGCAGCTTCATTTTTTACCATGAGTATATATATATATATATACAGGCAGTCCCCGGGTTACATACAAGATAGGGTCTGTAGGTTTGTTCTTAAGTTGAGTTTGTATGTAAGTCGGAACTGTATATTTTATCATTGTAATCCCAGCCAGAACTTTTTTGGTCTCTGTGACAATTGGATTTGAAAAATGGTGGGTTGTCATAAGAATCAAGATTAACAATAAAGCTTCATTACTGACACATTTGATAACTGTTACAGCTGTTTATTGTAGCCTAGGACTAAAGTACAATAAATTACCAATATCCAGAGGTCCGTTTGTAACTAGGGGTCGTATGTAAGTCGAGTGTTCTTAAGTAGGGGACCGCCTGTATACATATATATATATATATACATACATATATATATATACTCATAAGCAGTTTGCACCTTCTTTTTAGTGCAAAGTCAGGCAGAAAACTGCCACAAACACTTTAAAAAATGGGGGCTTTTTTTTACTAAGGGTCACGTGGCCGCATTTCCGTCGGCTTTTCCGACTTTTCGGGGATCGCGTCGGGACAGGTATTTAGAAGGGGATTGTGTCGCTCGGACTGAGCGCGGGATTTAACATTAAATTGTTTCGCAAGACAAACACTTACATGCACCAGGAAAAAGGTGAACTCCGGCGAAACTGAGCAGGGTAGCGTCACATGCAGGAAACCGGGCGCACAATCTTAGTGAATCGGGCAGGAGTCCATGATCGTCGGACAACGCACAGCGGGGATCGCAACAGGACTGGGTAAGTAAATGTGCCCCATTGTGATATGTTTGCAAATAATCTAAAGAGATATGAAAATTAATATCTTGATGAATTGGACTCTTTTCTATGAAAATATTATATAACATAGGGGCTGCCTAAAAAAGTTTCAAAACGTGTGAGACTCTTGGTGCTCTTATTCTAAGACCCCAATTATTGCCAGAAGCCTACTTGAGGCTCTCCTGAACCGATTTGCTTAGTTATTACTATGTATTTTCCTTTAGTATTTGTACTATATATTCCTGGTGATACATGGATTGGGTTAAAAATTTGAACAATTTCAATTTGTAACTTGGACTTCAGCCCAAAACTTGACCTTAATGAGAACCACATTGAAGTCAATGAGGACCCAAATTTTAGCACACAAAAATGGCTGTAAAATAACGGTAGTAAAGGCTAGAGGGCTAAAATATGGTCAGAATAACAGAGTAGTTGCTCTGCCCACAATGTGTTAGAAAATAATAAATAAATGAATAAATAAATAATTAGAACAATTAATTAAAACAATGATGTGACAGCGGTTAAAGGTACTCTGGGTGTTCAAACCCTGTTATTTACGAAGAGGATTAACCCCACAAATTGACGTAATAATACTGAGGTGTGGGAAGTGATTTCAGTACTATTATGCCTAACCTCTGGCACCAGCTCCCAAGCAGAGTCTCTTCTAACAGAGTTATCTTACACATTTCTATCAAGCTTTCCCTGTGGGTCAGACTCCCCTATGCGTTTTACAGGGGGTACAGATTAGTGATGAGCGAGTATACTCGTCCGAGCTTGATGCTCGGTCGAGTATTAGCATACTCGGACCGGCTCGTTGCTCGGACGAGTATTTGCCCTGCTCGATAACGAGCATTTAATTTAAAAAAAAAAAGTAAAGAACAGTAAAAAAATACAATTAAAACATTTAATTTAATCATTTAATTGAAGAACACAGTGAAAGAACACTGTGCAGAATAGATTGCAGATGTTCGCGAACATCTGCGATCTGTTCCGGAGACACGCGTGCAGAACGGTGTTCTCCGCAATAGTATTCGAAGAACAATATGTGTAGAGAACAACTTGCAGATGTTGTCAAACATCTGCAAGTTGTTCTTCACACATATTGTTCTTCAAATACTATTGCGGAGAACACCGTTCTGCACGCGTGTCTCCGGAGCAGATCGCAGATGTTCCGGAGACACGCTTGCACGGTGCAATAGTATTTGAAGAACAATATGTGTGAAGAACAACTTGCAGATGTTTGACAACATCTGCAAGTTGTTCTCTACACATATTGTTCTTCGAATACTATTGCGGAGAACACCGTGTCTCCGGAACAGATCGCAGATGTCCCGGAGACACGCTTGCAGAACGGTGTTCTCCGCAATAGTATTTGAAGAACAATATGTGTGAAGAACAACTTGCAGATGTTTCCAAACATCTGCAAGTTGTTCTTCACACATATTGTTCTTCAAATACTATTGCAGAGAACATCGTTCTGCACGCGTGTCTCCGGAACAGATCGCAGATGTTCCCGAACATCTGCAATCTGTTCTGCACTGTGTTCTTTCACAGTGCTCGTTCAGTTTTTAATTTTACTAAAAAATGCTCGGGTCTCTCATTGATTTCAATGGGGCTCGTTACTCGAAACGAGCACTCGAGCATCAGGAAATGTTCGGCTCGAGTAACGAGTACCCGAGCATTTTAATGCTCGCTCATCTCTAGTACAGATCCTTTACAAAGTAGCCCGGGGTCTGATGATTGTCCCACGGCTGCTCGATAACCCTCCAGAAGACTCCCTTCCAGGTCTTCTGTAAATTATTGTGCATGAATCTGCATACTCAGACATGGTTTCATGATCATCGCAGATCACTTCTGATGGTCTACCATCCTCATCCTCCAACACAAGGTCTTGGGAATTTTGAAACTCTATGTATGAGGAAGGGGCAAGTAGATGGACCACAGATTCTGAGCTAGGAAAGTCATTAAACAACATGAGTGACTGCTCCATAACTTTTGTCTGAGACTGCAATGGTGTGAAGAGGGGGACTTTGCACTTTTAACAGAGGTTCAGCATGGTGAAGATAATCCCATGGAAGCAGAGACAGAACACAATCTCTCCCTGAAGTACCAGCTCCATCATCAGCAGCAGGAGCACCACCACACCCACATTTCTACCCCTTAATTCCTGTTTTCCTCTCTAATGTTTTAGGATAAAGTTGAAATAATAACAACCACAATAAAATGTAGTACTGTATGATGCAAATATGTCACGGTGATAGTGTTAACACTGGCAGAAATACTGGTAAAACCCGGAAGTGTGGAGTAACACTGCTGCAAATAAGTCTAAGACTGGTATTTTAACGTAACACTGGATAATGTTGGAATTGCAACATATACTACAAAAGTGCCTTTCAGATTTCAGTGGACCAGAAAACTATACAGCAATGGCGCCTTTCTGTTTTTGACGGACCAGAAAACTATACAGCGAGAGTATCTTTCAGATTTTGATGGACTGGCAAACTATACAGCAACAGCATCTTTCAGATTTTGACGGACCGTAAAACTACACAGCAACAGCACCTTTCAGATTTTAATGCAAGTGCAAATTATTACACAGCAGCAGCTTTCAGATTTTGATGGACCAGCAAACTATACAACAGCTCCTTTTAAATGCAACTGAAAACTATAATATGACAGCACCTTTCAAAGTTTAATGGGCCAGCAAACAGAAACAGCGCCTTTCAGGGCAATTGGTGGTATTTCAGTCCCTGCCTAACTGACCCTATGAACAGCAGCAACCTCTCCCTAGCTTTGTCACCCGTGTTTAATGGCTCAGCAGTCAATCAATCAGCTTGGCGCTTTTTCTAAACACAATCACTAATGACTGAGATTGTTCGGCTTTGGGGGTCATGGGTGCATTTCAGTCCGGGTCTGCTCATCACTATATATTACGTCTTTGGTTCCTAAAATCTATGGACTAGCTTTGACTCACCATTGTTAAACTGTTGAGTTGAGACTGTTTGTTTTCTTGATATCAACTTTAGCAACCAAAAAAGAATTTAACTTAACATCAAGAATTGAAATTTGGGAAAACAGAACTCCAAAAAGCGACACCCTGGACTTTGAGAAAAAAATCACTCCACCAACTATGTTGATTTGACACGGATTTCTTGATATCAACTTTAGCAACAAAAAACAATTGAAATTTGGTGTATACAGATCCCCCAAAGCGGACACTCTGGACTTTGAGCAAAAATCACTACATCAGCTTCCGAGTACAAGCAGCACACGCTAGAGACAGCAAATGCAGTGTGAAATGACAGGATTGCAAATGGCCATCTGTTTTTATAGGGCTGTGACATCACATAAGCCTGCCGGTCGCTGATTGGCTTACATGTCTGCACATATGATCGAGGGTGTTCCTATCTTCTTCCCAAGGTTCTCTGCCCTATGGAACACATTGTGCTCTTGGCCATTTTGCTTATAAAGGAGGGGGAAAAAATGCGTTCCCACGAATCATCGTAAATTTCGGATTCGTGCAGAACCGAAGTTTTCCTGAAATTCTAAATGAATTCCACTTGGTTAGAATCAATTTGCCCATCTCTAATGATTACATAAACTTGTATTACAAAAAGAAAGGAAATGGATCCTGAGGTTCAATTCATATGAGAATTTTTAATGAGAACATTTAAGTTAATAAGGATTTGACAATATGACAAAAATTCTAATCACAATTAGAAAAAACTCCAGTCAAATGAACGTAAAAGTCATATGTTCTTTAGAGAAACAGCAAGATAGGGATAGTTGGCTGTAACAGGTGGTTGTTTGTTTTGATTAGAGATGAGAGGGTAAGGTCGAAACTTGGGTTTGATTGGTTTATCATAATTTTGGGACAAAATTCAGTTTGGGATCCTGACTTCAGACAGAATTTTGACCAAACACAAATCACATTGAAGTCAATGGGAACCCAGTCAATGGCTGTAAAATGGGGGTAGTAAAGGCTAAGAGTTTGAAGAATGGTGGGAATAACAGAGGATGGGCTAAGGAAAGTAATAAAAGCATAACAATAAATAAATAAAATATCACTAAAAATGTATTAAATAAAGTTATGTCACAGCTATTAAAGACACTCTGGGTGTTAAGACCCAGGTATTCTCTCTGCAGTAAAAGAAGCAATGAAAAAAACACAAACCGTTTATCTCATTGCAGTTAAAGGCACTTTGGGTTGTCAGACAAATGTTATTTTTTCTGCAGTAAAAGAAGCAATGGGAAATCCACAAATCCTTCCATGTCGCCCTGGGTGTTCAGACCTAGTTATTGTCTCTGCGGTAATGGAAGCAATGGGAAAAGCAGACATCCTTCCTTGTGTTTAACCCCTTCCCGACATTTGACATAATAGTACGTCACACGTCGGGTGCATGGAGAGGGCTAATGGGCTGATCCCTCTCCATAGCCAGTGTTTGCTGCATACTGCAGCACTATAAAGTGCAATTTGTTATGCAGAAAACAAGTCAACACACAATGCTGTACATGGAAAAATAAAAAAGTTATAGATTTTGAAAGGTGGGAAGTAAAAAGTGAAACGCAAAAATGAAAAAGGGCCGTGGCGGAAAGTACTGGTAATGTGGATTGTCAAAATTTCAAGTTCTAGGAATAGGGAATCTCAAAATTTCAAGTTCAATTTCATGGAATATAAAATGTCAAAATATTAAGATAAGGATAGGCATTTTGAACACAGTTTCCTTATATAACTATATGTTATGTATATGTTTTTATGTTTTCATTAGAGAGTGGATTGGTCCAGGTTCTGCACATGTATCTGAATTTTGTGACAAAATTCAGTTCATGGGCCTGGACTTCAGGTTGAACTTTGACCTGAACACAAACCCCATTAAATTCAAAAAATACTATGGTGTTAACATGCAAAATGTTTGTAAATCTAGTGTAGTAAGGGCTAAGGCTAAAAAAATGGTGTGAATAACAGGGCAGTTGCCCTGCAAAGAATATTGACACTGATGTACATATGTACAAATCAAGTTGTTTAAACCCTCAGGACAGTTTTGCTATGAGGTTTCTTGAAAGGTAAGGTCCTCCTTTTTACAAACCTTTGGTTTTGTGGTCACTCACATTTAAAAGAAAAAAGCATATTCTATTTCCATTTTCCCATTGTTAAACTGCTCTCAGAGAGACACACAGCAATTTATCCTTGCTTTGGATGTAGCAAATAAAAGACCAAAAGCAAAATCCATTACCGTACATCCACAGACTAGATTATGCACAATAAAATAAGAATTGACAAAAACCTTATCTAACACACCACTTTGTCGCATGTAAAAGTACTACCAAGGCTTCTTCAACATCCACTTTTAAAATCAGATTAAGCAAATCCATTATTCAGTGGATAAAATGATCATGATTATTTTCTCGTTAATCCTGAAGAAGTTAGATTAAAGTCCTAATCCTGTACATACTTAAATTCTGGAGGAAAGATTTTGGGCACCCTCTTTACAGCCATCTGCTTAAGTGGATGATTTGAGATCACATATTTCTCCTCCTTAAAGTAAAAAAATGATGCCAAGCTCCAGTCTAGATAGTGAGCTGAATGTTATTTTGTATGATGAGCATAATGAGCGATTAGATTGTTCTATTAAAAACGTACAAGGCATCTGACCGTAGAGGAAAAGTATGGGTACAAATCACAGCAGTGCGATGAGATCCAAATGTTTAGATGCGCACAGTACACTGAGCACAAGGAGAGTAAAGATGAATATAGGGTTCGTAAAAATAGCATCATCTCTGAAAATTACGTTGTATCGCAAGTATATCTAATTATCTTAAAAATACTTTCAACCCACGTAACAGATGGCCATCATGTTGAAGGCAACTAAATAATGATTCATGGAGAGGTCAAAGATTTGTTCTATTCCAAATTGCTCTTATGTGGAGACTATTTTAAAGTTTTCTTTCACTGGAAACAAACTTTTCCTTTATCAGTATATAGTAATTAGACAGATGGTGTATCATTTCTTTTCACTTCATATATAGTCATGACCATGCTTTATATTTTTGCTTTGTACAGTACGAGCAAGTTCTGTAAGACTACCTGCATGTTGTAAGGTGCTAAATATGCATTTTGTTATTTGAAATAGAATCACTTAAAATAAATGGTCAGATGTTTACAACTATATTCCCACACATTAGTAAATCTTTCCCTTTAATTTTTAATTTTAACAAAACTTCAATGCTTTTGCATAGTTGTATATAAAAGTATAGTCAAACATGTTGCTAGGTTAACAGGTGTCTTTTTTGGAATTTGTTTGCCCATTAGAATTTAAAGTGTACTGCATACAAGTCAAGATATTTTCTTAGCGTATACATCAACTGAACCAAAGACACTTTGTGGCATTTTTATTAATCTACTTAAAACAAGTCTTAAAGACATGTGCCACATTTATCAAGAATAGGTGGTGTCAATTTAGACAAGACAGTCTTAGGCCCGTTCCACACTTGCGAGTGTGATGCGATGAACTCGCTGCATACTCGCAGCAAGTGCTGTCTGCATCTCCGGGCCCGAACGCTACAAACCGGAACTGAACTGACATGCTGACACGTCTGTACCAATAAGAATGGATCCCTTGGTAAGCACAAACATATTGGCCCCAACTGCAGAACACCATGGAAGGAAGAGCACACATCTCTTGGCACAGACACCAAACTAGGAAAATAGACAATGGGGCAGATTTATCAAGCTGTCTGAAAGTCAGAATATTTCTAGTTGCCCATGGCAATCAATCACAGCTCAGCTTTCATTTTACCAGTGCTCGTGAATATTTTAAAGGGGAACTGTGATTGGTTGCCATGGGCATCTAGAAATATTCTGACTTTCAGACAGCTTGATAAATCTGCCCCAACACCTTACTACAGACACTTCATGAGGTCTGGCAACAAACAGTGTTATAAGCAGATTTATACACACACAGCATATAGGGAAATAGAAAAGACAACATGCTGATGGGCTTGTATAGTCTAAAAAGTTATACAACTATAAAACATTACATCTTAATACAAAATGAACATAACATTATCCATGGGTAATACATATAACTAATGAATAAACCCATATGGGACCAATGGGAACCATAAACTGGGAACCATAAACTGCATCAGAGATATTTTAAAACCTCTGGTGCAGTTTAAATCCCTCTGATTGTTAAACACTTTTAGTAAATCTGCCATAATAGGAAAGATATATTAATGTGTTGGTCATTAGACCAGTGTAGAGTAGAACTAGACACCTCTCTGCTGCAACAGATTAATCTCTGTGTCTGATGATGGGTGAGTAATCTGCAGTTTAAGACTAGCACGTCTTGCTTTGTACCTCCTATTAGTTGGATTTTGAAAAAAAGAATTTTATGGTGCACAGACTGTTCTTTCAGGTCACATCCTCTTTTACATGCCCCTTTTTGGACAAGTCAGAAAACTGCCCAAAAATGGTCTAAAACCCTCAATAAAAGTTGTACAATGCATTTCAGGTAAATTTCTGTGGGACTAAGCAAGTATCTTGAATGTAGCATGTCATGGCATTTAACACAACGACACTCCTTAGCTATAGACTCTATGGAAGGAATCTTTGTCAAAACCTCTCTAAATACCTTGAGATTAATATATGAATGTAGAGGAACAATTGGAACCTGCATCACGCTATGACTGCACAGCATGAGGGATTTCTTAATACTTAATAAAGGTTCTCTTGTCTCTCTTCACTTTCCTTTCCTTTCTCTAATTCCAATATTCCTCTTTTATGCTAATAAGAACGCTGGACAAATTACATTTTTGTCACTCTACCTATACATATCATTGCTTATAATACAGGCTGGTATAGTGCCATTATAGATTCTGCTTCACAATCTATCAGGAAGATTAGAAGCTGTTCTACCTCGTATTACATCTGCTACATAATTCATTTGTAACCCAAGGTCTTAGGGTGAAGGAGAGAGAAATTAACAGTATGAAGCCAACTGGGAATGAAGCATAAAGAGATCCTGGCTCATTTGGCACAGAATCCTGCTTTGCATACACTTAAGATGATTTGTGTCATGCTATTGCAGTCATCAGTATAGATGTCAGTCACTTTTTTTGGAAATGGACATATGGATCCTGTATAGGTTTTTCCCCCCACAGGATAGGTAATGAGTATATTTTTCGGACTATAGGAAGCACCTTACTATAAGACACTCTCCAGATTTAGTCATCAAAAAAAAAACATTTCTTGCTAGAAAGTATGTCTTATAGTCCAAAAAGTACAGTATTATATCTCTTTTATAAATCAACCCTCACAAAAATTGGGGATCCCAATCATTCTCAATGCACAACCCCAGTGAGAAAGACTTTAAAAGTAGTGGCAGACGGGTGTGCGGATGTATCAGTCAAAATCAATGGGACTGACAAATATAGCTGAACACTCTTCTCATTATTCTTTGTCAGTCTGACAAACTATGCAAGAGGTGGCGGCATGTATACTCAAATGCTGCTCCATTTTAGGGCCTTCTCACTGAAGTGTGTTGCCGTGAGGTTAAAGAGAGGCCCCAATTCTCATTATCAGCAATGTCATCTTCCGTCAGAGTCAGGCTGAGATTCCTTAGATCCACCCTCCATCAAGCTTCTACTAAGCAACACATCGGATTACCTTTCCTGGACCTCTGGGCTCCATTACAATACAAGCCTTGACCCATAAGAGGATCATCTGTTACTTGGCCATGTATACTCATGTGTTATTATAGTCTCATTTACCTTTGTCGTAATCACTGCAATGAAAACATTACTCATTACTAGTACTAATAATAATAATAATAATAATAACTGTTGAAATTATGATAAACTATTTATCTGATAAAGTACGGTAAGTAGAAATCTTATTATTTATGTGTGCCTTCATTCTACCAAATGTAATTATTTATCCAAATCCGTTAAATTTTACTTTGGGCTAAAAATAACATCCTTTGATAAAGATATGAATTGGCAACCTTGCAATGTTTCAGACCAGTGATTTGAAAAGCACATTAAAGCCATTAGAGCTATTATCTGCTATTACAAATATTATTCATTATGAATGCTTAGGGCTGGTAATTTCTGTTATTGTGTGTAGGGAAATTTCTTCCCGACATTGCCATGCAATTGTAACTGTGTTATGCATGTTAATTTTATTGAAAGAAAATGGCTTATATACCAGTAGGATTTAACATACGCAGTATAGTATAGCAGCAGCAACACTCATGCTTGCACTCAGTCATGTTTGCTTGGGTGGAGTGGAAACATCAAGCTTATTAACGTCACTCACAGAAGAAAATAATGACGGGAACTACAAGCTGGATGGAAAAAACATTGGAATCCACCAACATCACATAGCAGGGCACACACGGCAGCAGGGTAGACAGTTTCCGGGGGTGCTCAGCGAAAAAGATTGTGTCCAACTGTGTAAGTAGAAAGAAGCGGTGGTACTAAATTGTTTTTTTTCAGTCAGTGCAGTAATGCCGGAAAACTTTGCATATTTTCCCAGAATCCCCCTAATGGAGCATCCATAGCTATAAGACTCCACAGCCTGCAGGCTGGCCTTAATTATCAGTCTCTGTAAGGAGAACTCTTACTTCCTGACCCTAGTCACAAGCCTCTCACCCAACCAAACCAGTTTCCTACGCTGTACTGAGGAGACCCAAACAGGTCAAAACAGTGCTGTCTATAGTTGGGAGTCTGTTTCTTCTGGAATAGATATACTGGTTTGGTTTTTAATTCCGCATCATGTCATAAGGCCTCTTGTAGGTCATGCTTGATGTCAAGGGAGCTGCCTTACAAGGTAGCTGAAAGATGCGTGGTTTTCCTTATCTCATCCTGGAATACTTTCTTAGAGATTTTGAAGGCATTAATGACTAGGCCTGAAAACAATTTAATGAGTTTTCATTTTTTGCTAATTTTTTTTACATTTTGTTTTAAGAATCATAACTTTTTTTTTTTTAATGCTACCTTAAACATTTTTGCTGTATTTTTTTTGTGACGTGTGGTGAATGAAAAATTCTTTTTTTAATTTTTAGTATTTTTGGGGGGTTAAAGTTACAAAAAGTGAGACACAGACTTTAGTAATGTATGGTATATATATTTTTTTAATTTTAAAATTAACTCATAATGACCATTATAACTTAATTCCCTAGTGTGTGAGGGTTGTTTTAATTAATAATATTTATAGTATCAGGCCAATGGGAACACTAAGGCAACATTTTTTAGGGTGTAGAGTTATGTTTTTTATTTCACTGGAAAATATTAATGTATATTTCTATTCATTTATTAATTTTTTATGTGGGGTTTTATACTTCATATGTACCCCATGAGGTCATGAAGGACCCCTGGCAGATATTTTTACATTTTTTTTTCCTTGTAAGTTTTTGACACTAGCTGGGGCATCTATAAGAGCCCCAGTTACAGGGGAAAATGAACCCTGGCAGGGTCAGAGCTATACTGGGTCTTATTAGACTCAGCAGCTCTGCTTAATACTTTCAGGTGGTCACGTGGTAGTAAACTGCTATTACCTTCTCCCTAGGGTCTCCAGCTGTCTCGAAAGACATTGCTGTAGACTCATGAACCTCACCACCCGCCATCAAAAGACAGTGGGCGGTCTGGATTGAGTTAAAGTATCTTTTACTCATTATACTTTACTATTCAAGTAAATGTCGATGAAGTACAGAAAATAATAACTAGATCCATTAGAGCTTTCAACTATCAATAATTGTAATTTTTGTGGCATGTAATTTATGATAAAAATCAGTGGACTTTCTATAACTTACAAATGAGGACCGTTGGTTAGATAATCAGAAGTACAACTTCAATGCGGTATGTTCCGTAATGATTGAAGATATTTAAGTTAATGTCTGACCCATTACATCCTATGGTTAAGCAATCAATAGGACGCCTTATGGAGGCAATGAGGCAAATTTACTATGATTGAAGATTAAATTTTTAGACATTCTTAAAATGTGGCAGATTTTTCACAGTGACTGATGCTGAATGATAATTCTGGGGAGTTTTTAAACTGTCTAGTTTAACATTAAAATTCCTATGAGCTGATTTAATTTTACATATTGCACTATTGCTTACTGTCTAAGGTCAGACTGATGCCCTGCTGTACTTCCAGTGATGACTGCATCATTAAATGAGACTGTTCTTGGTCCCTTAGTCTGGTTTAGGTAAATTTACATGGGCACATCCAAAGGTTTTAAAAACATTAAAAAATTTCACTTTACAGCAACAAAATGCTTAGTGACAAGCCCATAAAAAGGTCAATACCCTATGCTGCAAATGCTGGCACCAGTAGACGAATCTGCACTGAAAATTATTTGAACATTACGTACAGATTATTATGTTATAATATGTATTCCTATTTTCTTTAAAATATATTCTTTGAATATATACCGTATCAACAAGTAAAGCAATCCAAATCGTTTACATCCATTTGACTGAAATTCCTAAATTTGTTTTAGTCAACAGACTGAAAAAGGATAAAGTAAATCTATCCATGATTTCTGAAGGCTGAAAATAGTGTTTGACTTGAGTTCAAGCTTCTGTCATTCAGTCATGCTTTAATGCTTATATGAAAAGAGCTGTTCATTTAGGGCTGTCACAGAAGCATGGAATTTGTCATATGAGTGTCGACAGGTAAAACGCAAAGTACCTTCCTGCTTATTCCATTTCCCCTTTTAGGAATCTAAATTCTAGGAAAAGCATACAACAGAAGATACAACTGTCATTGCGCCAAGATATTTTTGATTGATTCTGGTAATTAAAGAATTGTAGCTTACACTTTGTTGGGTTTAATTACTTCTGAGGGATTTAATATACGTCAACAGAGGCTTCGACTGATTCTGAAGATTCCGAGCATAACCTTAAACTGTAATTACAAATCTCTTTGAACTGCTGTTATCAAAACAGTAATTAATAAATTACTGTTTACATAGCTAGTTCATTTAAAGCTAACTGGCCTAATCTACAAATTGTCACTAATGTAAATTAATTACTGTAAAAATGCTTTATGGAAAGATAATGTTGCATTCTTGTTTAGGTAAGATATGACAGGGGGTGTCCTTACTGGTCACTATCCTTACTGGAAGGAGGAGCTTATTGTAATCTCTTACCAACAAAAGAATTTCTGTCTTGGATAGTGTGATTAAAAGCTGTGTCCAGAGTTACTTTAAACTGCTATGGCATGATTAGCATATTCAAGCAATTATGGATAAAGCAATATAGTTCAGATGACACATTGACATGTTTATGTTTGTTACCATAATAGACTATGGAGGAAATATAGCATTGTAGTAGTCAGTTTTCCAGTGTACCAATGTTTGAAAATTGTGTCAACTGATGATTTTCATACAACTGCCTACTTAATGATAAATACCCTCTATGAGAGATTTAAGGCAAGTAGTTTCATTATTTCACTTCTTTGTGGATGTTGTGATCAGTCTTGGAATTTCAGTTGCCAGGAAACCAATGTTAATACATTTAGTACCATTATCAGCAAAGAATGGTGATATTCTCAGCTAGTTTAAAATGTTACCACCACTGAAACTGGTCACTGAAATTATTGCAAAAGCTTTTAGATAAAGATTGGGTGCATAGAAATTAAAATGGAAAAAAGATGAGTATGCTTATTTAATGAATATGGGACCAGAGTTATCACTTGTTTTTTTGTTGTTTTTGTTTTAACAACTTTTCATTTTTGTCACCATAATTTTGCGCCAGTTTTGCGCCTAAACACCAAACTAGCAGTGCATCAAAAATAACCACGTTTTCATCATATATATTAACAATTCAGATGTTTTGCTGCGCCTACTAATGATTCATCATTAGCGACTTTTTGATTTAGCCACAATTTTGGCGCAAAAACACTTCAGCCCGAAAGTGGCCGTAGACTGAGAAGCAATACTGAGCTCTTCGGCAGAGCTCTTACAGAAGTAGAGCTCTGTTTATAGTTCATGAGCCTTTGTTTATAGTTCATGAGCATTTGTTTACCAATAATTTGCAAACATAGCAGCTCAAAGCATCAGAGTAAAGAACTGAATAGGAGTTTGTAGACAGTATATAGAAGTGTCCCCGTGCAGCAGGATGACCAAACTAGTGTCTGTGGAGGAATCGTGGCCAGAATTACAGTAGGGCAGCAGAAGATCAGTACTGGAGGATCCCCTCCACAAGATAGAAGTGGTTGCTGAGGAAAATCACTGGGGTACAGCTTGTCAGACACCTGGCTCTGCTGTGAGTGTCATTTACTTGCTTGAATGTGAGAGAGAAGCAGAGTGGAGTTTTTAGGAGGATTAAATGTAAGTGCCCAAATCAAGAATTGCGCATATATTGGGCCTAAAGTAAAGTGCAGTCGCGAAATTATGCTGAGACTCACAAGTAACTAATAAAAGGCAGGAACATAACTCATCCCAATTTGGTTTTTAGCTTGTGATATTTCGGGCACAATAGTACGCCTCATTTACATGCAATAACTGAACTAGTGCGACAAAACTGTGATACATCTGTTTCATGGAATATAGTTAATAATTAGAGATGAGCGAGCACTAAAATGCTCGGGTACTCGTTATTCGAGACAAACTTTTCCCGATGCTCGAGTGCTCGTCTCGAATAACGAGCCGCATTGAAGTCAATGGGAGACTCGAGCATTTTTCAAGGGGACCAAGGCTCTGCACAGGGAAGCTTGGCCAAACACCTGGAAACCTCAGAAAAGGATGGAAACACCACGGAAATGGACAGGAAACAGCAGGGGCAGCATGCATGGATGCCTCTGAGGCTGCTTAAACGCACCATTATGCCAAAATTATGGGAAACAGCATGGCCATGACAGAGTGACAGAATGAAGCTAGATAGCATCTAAAACATCCAATAATTGACCCTGACACTATAGGGGACGGCATGCAGAGGCAGCGGCAGCAGCGGCAGGCTAGAGAGTGTCATGGCAACATACCCTAAATGGACTCAGGCTTCAAACCAATGGGTGGCAGAGAGGAACCAAAGGAGGTGAGCAAGAAGCGCTCAAATAATATCGGTACATGATAAAAGTTTGACAGTACATTTTGTGGATTACACAGCAGGGTGGCGACAAAGTTAACATGGAAGCCATGAAAACAATCCAAAATTCTGCCTGACACAGCTCGTTTGATAAGGGGACCATGTATGGAGGCAGTGAACTAGTAGTAGATTAAAGGTGCTGCAGTTAAAACTATGTTAGTTGGATCTTGGGATGGAGCTGGCGCTCCGCTGCCAGGCGAGCTTTCGCCAATCCAAGCCCCTGTCTCTAGGCTACTCCCCAAACAGCACTTCTAAGAACCTTTTGTATAAGATCAAGTGTAGTAGCGTTCTTATAAGTTTAGGATATGGCGGGTGAGGGGAATGTAAACAGATGCGCAAGAAGCGCTGAAATAATATCCGTAAATGGTAAAAGTTTGCCAGTATATTTTGTGGATTACACAGCAGGGTGGCGACAAAGTTAACATGGAAGCCATGAAAACAATCCAAAATTCTGCCTGACACAGCTCGTTTGATAAGGGGACCATGTATCGAGGCAGTGAACTAGTAGTAGATTAAAGGTGCTGCAGTTAAAACTATGTTAGTTGGATCTTGGGATGGAGCTGGCGCTCCGCTGCCAGGCGAGCTTTCGCCAATCCAAGCCCCTGTCTCTAGGCTACTCCGCAAACAGCACTTCTAAGAACCTTTTGTATAAGATCAAGTGTAGTAGCGTTCTTATAAGTTTAGGATATGGCGGGTGAGGGGAATGTAAACAGATGCGCAAGAAGCGCTAAAATAATATCCGTAAATGGTAAAAGTTTGCCAGTATATTTTGTGGATTACACAGCAGGGTGGCGACAAAGTTAACAAGTTTGATGTGGAATGCCCTGTAATAGCTCTTGGGCGGTGTGCCTTTTATCGCCTAGGCTCAGCAGTTTGAGCACCGCCTGCTGTCGCTTAGCGAAGGCACTGCTGCTGTGCCTAGAGCTACCGACTGATGGCGCCATGCCCACGGATGGTAATTCGGAGGAGGAGGAGGTGGAGGAGGGGTGGGAGGAGGAGGAGGTATAGTAGGCCTTTGAGACCTGGACCGAGGTAGGCCCCGCAATCCTCTGCGTCGGCAGTATATGACCAGCCCCATGGTCAGACTCGGTCCCAGCCTCCACCAAGTTAAGTGTAGTAGCGTTCTTATAAGTTTGGGATATGGCGGGTGAGGGGAATGTAAACAGATGCGCAAGAAGCGCTGAAATAATATCCGTAAATGGTAAAAGTTTGCCAGTATATTTTGTGGATTACACAGCAGGGTGGCGACAACGTTAACAACTTTGATGTGGAATCCATGAAAACAACCCAAATTTCTGCCTGACACACCTCGTTTGATAAGGGGACGATGTATGGAGGCAGCTATATGGACGACTTTTGGAGGTAGCAGTTTTCAAACCAGAGGAGCAGGTAGGTGGCCCTCCAGAAAAATGAAATAGATTGAGTGCCTGTATGTGGCAGTCCAAAAAAGTTTTCAAACCAGAGGAGCAGGTAGGTGGCCCTCCAGAAAAATGAAATAGATTGAGTGCCTGTATGTGGCAGTCCAAAAAAGTTTTCAAACCAGAGGAGCAGGTAGGTGGCCCTCCAGAAAAATTTAATAGATTGAGTGCCTGTATGTGGCAGTCCAAAAAAGTTTTCAAACCAGAGGAGCAGGTAGGTGGCCCTCCAGGAAAATGAAATAGATTGAGTGCCTGTATGTGGCAGTCCAAAAAAGTTTTCAAACTAGAGGAGCAGGTAGGTGGCCCTGCAGAAAAATTGAATAGATTGAGTGCCTGTATGTGGCAGTCCCAAAAATTGTTTAAAACAGAGGACCGGGTAGGTGGCCCTCCAGAAAAATTAAATGCATAAAGTACTATAGCTAGAGCCAGTGGGCCCTGTCAAAAAATAGCCAGTTTCCTCTGCTTTAGTGTACAAAGAGGAGGAGAAGGAGGAAAATGAGGAGGAGGAGTGCATAAATTATTCAGGTTGAGCTTCCTTCACCTGGTGGAGATTGGAAATTATGAGAAATCCAGGCTTTATTCATCTTAATAAGTGTCAGCCTGTCAGCGCTGTCAGTCGACAGGCGTGCTTATCGGTGATGATGCCACCAGCTGCACTGAAAACCCGCTCGGACAACACGCTAGCGGCAGGGCAGGCAAGAACCTCCAAGGCGTACAGCGCCAGTTCGTGCCACATGTTCAGCTTTGAAACCCAGTAGTTGTAGGGAGCTGTGTGATCATTTAGGACTATGGTATGGTCAGCTACGTACTCCCTCACCATCTTTCTGTAAAGATCAGCCCTACTCTGCCGAGACTGGGGACAGGTGACAGTGTCTTGCTGGGGTGACATAAAGCTGGCAAAAGCCTTGTAAAGGGTACCCTTGCCAGTGCTGGACAAGCTGCCTGCTCGCCTACTCTCCCTCGCTACTTGTCCCGCAGAACTACGCACTCTGCCGCTAGCGCTGTCAGAAGGGAAATACTGTTTCAGCTTGTGCACCAGGGCCTGCTGGTATTCATGCATTCTCACACTCCTTTCCTCTCCAGGGATGAGAGTGGAAAGATTTTGCTTGTACCGTGGGTCCAGGAGAGTGAATACCCAGTAATCGGTGCTGGAATAAATTCTTTGAACGCGAGGGTCACGGGATAGGCAGCCTAGCATGAAATCTGCCATATGCGCCAGAGTCCCAACGCGCAAGAATTCACTCCCCTCACTGGCCTGACTGTCCATTTCCTCCTCCTCCAACTCCTCCAACTCCTCTTCTTCTGCCCATACACGCTGAACAGTGAAGGACTGAACAATGGTCCCCTCTTCTGTCTCGCCAACATTCTCCTCCTCTTCCTCCTCATCCTCCTCCACCTCCACCTCCTCCGATATGCGCTGAGAAACAGACCTAAGGGTGCTTTGGCTATCAACAAGGGAATCTTCTTTCCCCGTCTCTTGTGACGAGCGCAAAGCTTCCGACTTCATGCTGATCAGAGAGTTTTTCAACAGGTCAAGCAGCGGGATGGTGAGGCTGATGATGGCGGCATCGCCACTGACCATCTGTGTTGACTCCTCGAAGTTACTCAGCACCTGACAGATATCAGACATCCACGTCCACTCCTCATTGTAGACTTGAGGAAGCTGACTGACCTGACTACCAGTTCTGGTGGAAGTTGACATCTGGCAGTCTACAATCGCTCTGCGCTGCTGGTAAACTCTGGATAACATGGTTAATGTTGAATTCCACCTCGTGGGCACGTCGCACAACAGTCGGTGAGCGGGCAGTTGGAGGCGGCGCTGCGCTGCCCTGAGAGTGGCAGCATCTGTGCTGGACTTCCTGAAATGCGCACAGATGCGGTGCACCTTCGTGAGCAAATCAGACAGATTGGGGTATGTCTTGAGGAAACGCTGAACTATCAGATTTAACACATGGGCCAGGCATGGCACATGTGTCAGTCTGCCGAGTTGCAGAGCCGCCACCAGGTTACGGCCGTTGTCACACACAACCATGCCTGGCTTCAGGTTCAGCGGTGCCAGCCACAGATCAGTCTGCGCCGTGATGCCCTGTAATAGTTCTTGGGCGGTGTGCCTTTTATCGCCTAGGCTCAGCAGTTTGAGCACCGCCTGCTGTCGCTTAGCGACGGCACTGCTGCTGTGCCTAGACCTAGCGACTGATGGCGCCATGCCCACGGATGGTAGTTCGGAGGAGGAGGTGGAGGAGGGGTGGGAGGAGGAGGAGGCATAGTAGGCCTGAAAGACCTGGACCGAGGTAGGCCCCGCAATCCTCGGCGTCGGCAGTATATGAACAGCCGCAGGGTCAGACTCGGTCCCAGCCTCCACCAAGTTAACCCAATGTGCCGTCAGCGATATATAGTGGCCCTGCCCGGCAGCACTCGTCCACGTGTCCGTGGTCAGGTGGACCTTGTCAGAAACGGCGTTGGTCAGGGCACGGATGATGTTGTCTGACACGTGCTGGTGCAGGGCTGGGACGGCACATCGGGAAAAGTAGTGGCGGCTGGGGACCGAATACCGAGGGGCGGCCGCCGCCATGAGGTTGCGAAAGGCCTCGGTCTCTACTAGCCTATAGGGCAGCATCTCCAGGCTAAGCAATCTGGAGATGTGGACATTAAGGGCTTGGGCGTGCGGGTGGGTTGCACTATATTTCCGTTTCCGCTCCAGCGTCTGGGGTATGGAGAGCTGAACGCTGGTGGATGCTGTGGAGGATCGTGGAGGCAACGATGGGGTTTTTGTGCCAGGGTCCTGGGCAGGGGGCTGACTATCAGCTGACACAGGGGAAGGAGCAGTGGTGTGCACGGCCGGAGGTGAACGGGCTTGGTGCCACTGAGTGGGGTGTTTAGCATTCATATGCCTGCGCATACTGGTGGTAGCTAAGCTAGTAGTGGTGGAACCCCTGCTGATCCTGGTTTGGCAAAGGTTGCACACCACAGTCCGTCGGTCATCCGGTGTTTCCTTAAAGAACCTCCAGACTTCTGAAAATCTAGCCCTCGCCGCGGGAGCCCTCGCCACGGGAGCTTCACTACGTGACACATTTGGCGCTGATGCACCTGCTCTGGCCCTGCCTCTCCGTCTGGCCCCACCACTGCCTCTTCCAACCTGTTCTGGATGAGGACTCTCCTCCGTCTCAGAAGCACTGTGTTCACCCGGCCTCTCAACCCAGCTTGGGTCTGTCACCTCATCATCCTCCGATCCCTCAGTCTGCTCCCCCCTCGGACTTCCTGCCCTGACAACAACTTCACCACTGTCTGACAACCGTGTCTCCTCATCG
This sequence comes from Engystomops pustulosus, assembly GCF_040894005.1. NCBI lineage: Eukaryota > Metazoa > Chordata > Amphibia > Anura > Leptodactylidae > Engystomops > Engystomops pustulosus. Next base: position 70,466,218 of record NC_092415.1, read on the forward strand.
TCGGACACCTCTTTACACACTTCTTCCACTACGTCAAGAAGGTCATCATCACCCACAGACTGCGACTGGTGGAAAACCTGGGCATCGGAAAATTGCTCAGCAGCAACCGGACAAGTGGTTTGTGACTGTGGGAAGGGTCCAGAAAACAGTTCCTCAGAGTATGCCGGTTCAAATGCCAAATTTTCCTGGGAGGGGGCAGACTGGGGGGGAGGAGGCTGAGGTGCAGGAGCTGGAGGAGTGCCGATTTCGGTGACATGGGTGGACTGCGTGGAAGACTGACTGGTGGACAAATTGCTCGAAGCATTGTCGGCAATCCACGACATCACCTGTTCGCACTGTTCTGGCCTCAACAGTGCTCTCTATTTTGAAATGAAAGTTATAACTTTAATTTTTTTTTAACTTTTTTTTGTGTTTTTTTGTGTTTTTTTTTGTGTGTTTTTTAGTTTTTAAAACCAAACGATGCTATCCTATTGCTATGGCTATTTTCTAGCCAAGTATGAAAGCACACTGCTATGCCAGATGAGATGACGCTGAGTTACGAAAAAATAAACGTAAAATAAAAAGTAAATGGCAGACTGTGCCTAATTGAAATCAAACCCCTAATAAATTTTCCCACTTCGGTCTTTGCGATGGATATGTGCGTCACTAAGCGCTAAACACAACGGTCGCAAGTCTCACTACAAATTCCTCACAATATGGTAGTAGATGCACTGCAGCAAGGACAGCCACCAGCAGATCAACCAGAAATAAAATATATAACGCTATTGTAGGCCTAAGTAAGCCGTTTGGATTCTCCTATGGCTATTTTCTAGCCAAGTATGAAAGCACACTGCTATGCCAGATGAGATGACGCTGAGTTACGAAAAATGGCAGACTGTGCCTAATTGAAATCAAACCCCTAATAAATTTTTCCACTTCGGTCGTTGCGATGGATATGTGCGTCACTAAGCGCTAAACACAACGGTCGCAAGTCTCACTACAAATTCCTCACAATATGGTAGTAGATGCACTGCAGCAAGGACAGCCACCAGCAGATCAACCAGAAATAAAATATATAACGCTATTGTAGGCCTAAGTAAGCCGTTTGGATTCTCCTATGGCTATTTTCTAGCCAAGTATGAAAGCACACTGCTATGCCAGATGAGATGACGCTGAGTTATGAAACAATAAAAGTAAAATAAAAAGTAAATGGCAGACTGTGCCTAATTGAAATCAAACCCCTAATAAATTTTCCCACTTCGGTCTTTGCGATGGATATGTGCGTCACTAAGCGCTAAACACAACGGTCGCAAGTCTCACTACAAATTCCTCACAATATGGTAGTAGATGCACTGCAGCAAGGACAGCCACCAGCAGATCAACCAGAAATAAAATATATAACGCTATTGTAGGCCTAAGTAAGCCGTTTGGATTCTCCTATGGCTATTTTCTAGCCAAGTATGAAAGCACACTGCTATGCCAGATGAGATGACGCTGAGTTACGAAAAAATAAACGTAAAATAAAAAGTAAATGGCAGACTGTGCCTAATTGAAATCAAACCCCTAATAAATTTTCCCACTTCGGTCTTTGCAATGGATATGTGCGTCACTAAGCGCTAAACACAACGGTCGCAAGTCTCACTACAAATTCCTCACAATATGGTAGTAGATGCACTGCAGCAAGGACAGCCACCAGCAGATCAACCAGAAATAAAATATATAACGCTATTGTAGGCCTAAGTAAGCAGTTTGGATTCTCCTATGGCTATTTTCTAGCCAAGTATGAAAGCACATTGCTATGCCAGATGAGATGACGCTGAGTTACGAAAAAATAAACGTAAAATAAAAAGTAAATGGCAGACTGTGCCTAATTGAAATCAAACCCCTAATAAATTTTCCCACTTCGGTCTTTGCGATGGATATGTGCGTCACTAAGCGCTAAACACAACGGTCGCAAGTCTCACTACAAATTCCTCACAATATGGTAGTAGATGCACTGCAGCAAGGACAGCCACCAGCAGATCAACCAGAAATAAAATATATAACGCTATTGTAGGCCTAAGTAAGCCATTTGGATTCTCCTATGGCTATTTTCTAGCCAAGTATGAAAGCACACTGCTATGCCAGATGAGATGACGCTGAGTTATGAAAAAATAAACGTAAAATAAAAAGTAAATGGCAGACTGTGCCTAATTGAAATCAAACCCCTAATAAATTTTCCCACTTTGGTGTTTGAGGTGGATATGTGTGTCACTAAGAGCTAAACACAACGGTCGCAAGTCCCCCTGCTAATTCCTCACAATATGGTACTAGCTGCAAATAAAAAAATAAAAAAATGTATAACGTTATTGTAGCCCTAAGAAGGGCTGTTGGGTTCTTGTAGAATCACTCCTGCCTAACACTATTCTAATAGAACAGCCTAACGCTTTCCCTGACCAGCAGCAGCTCTCTCCCTAGCGGCATCCAGACACAGAATAATCCGAGCAGCGCAGGCAGGGGCTAGTCTATTCCAGGGTCACCTGATCTGGCCAGCCAACCACTGCTATCGACGTGTAAGGGTACCACGTCATGCTGGGTGGAGTGCAGAGTCTCCTGGCTTGTGATTGGCTCTGTTTCTGGCCGCCAAAAAGCAAAACGGCGGGAGCTGCCATTTTCTCGAGCGGACGAAGTATTCGTCCGAGCAACGAGCAGTTTCGAGTACGCTAATGCTCGAACGAGCATCAAGCTCGGACGAGTATGTTCGCTCATCTCTATTAATAATCCATTGAATTTTCTGGATCCTAAGAAGAAATGTAATAAGTATTCAATAAGGCAGACGGGCCAAAGAGTGTAAGTAGGTGATATGAAAAGGAAATACAATGGTATGAGCTTTTCAACAAGCCCAGGTTCATGATGAGAAACTGTAAAAATATTAGGATTTTTTTAAAAGAAAGAAATAAGGAACATAGGGTTGTGTTCACACACTATAATATACTCTCACAATGTACACCACCTGTAAGATCTAGTTACTTTGTTACTTTCATAACAAACAGTGTCCCACTGTCCCTAAACTCTGGCTATCATAACAAACAGTGGTTATGTTGTTATGATAGCCAGAGTTTAGGGACTAGTAATTGAGAGACAGTTTATTCACATTACTTCATATCACTGAAGATCGCTCGCCGCACTTTACTCTACTCCTGCCCTATCAGCCATTAGAAGCGTATGCCAGCACGCAGCAGGATGCTGATCAATTAATGACAGAAGTTCTGCAATACAGGAACACGCGGAACAATGGGAGCATGTAAATTCATCCACATAGTGTGAACTGCTCTATACCACGCCACAGCATTAGGTGCAGAGACTGCCGTGTGCAGCTGCTCGTTACAAGCTGGGAGCATAGGACCTCTATACTCGTCTTAGCACGTATTCAGACTAAGTGGCAGTGTGTAGTTGCAGGGGAAGTAACATAAGAGCAGTGCCCTATTGTGTCTCTGAGGCAGCGATTTTTGAACTATATAGCGAAACCACGCTGCTACATGAGTAAATTATTGTACTGCTTGTTAAGGTGTTTTGGTGCATATACAATAGCAGCACCTGATTGTATTTACTACCACGTGAGAGCAGATTGTGAAGTGGCATATCGCTGTTGCATATACAGTGATAATACGCTGTCTCCCAAATACTCCCTTATATAAGAATATTGTAGGGGGACGTTATATATTTTTACAGAAGTAACAGGAAGAATTAGGGGAACCACTCCTGTATAGTTGTCCTGGGCTGGCACCTGACAGCCTCTCTGGCTATTATAAAGTATTGTGATACTAGTGAAGCAATACTAGTTTTTTGGATATACTTCACAAATAAATATATAAACTATTTTATAAGAATTAATAAAAGTTTTCTTTTAGCGTTCCCTTCACTCATCTCTTAAAACTATAGCATCCTACCAAAATGACTAACTATGAGGTTCAAAGGTTGTAGTTTGATCTATTGTTTTTCATTTTTACAAATGTTTGCAAATTATAAATGTTTTATTTTAATACTTAATTTCTCCATGAATCAATAAAAACATAAGTACCATGATTAATTAATACATGCCCTGTTGTACTACATAGTTTCTTAGAAATCAGTAGTTATAGAGAACATCATGCAGCTGTGTTCTCTGTAGAAAACAACAACAACAACAACAACAAACAGAACACAAAATTGTGGGTTTCTTAGCAGAGAAAGTAAATAAAAAACCTTATAATTTGTGTTGTGTATTTTGAGCCTGGGATGAGCAGATCTAGACCAGTGTCATCTGAGTGCTTCATTATTTTACATTTCTTTGTGACATACGGATCTCCTTTGCAAACTGGAATCTGGATTTATTATTTAAAGCTATTGTAAAATAGAACTCTAATTATTAATAGAAAAAATACAACAAAAGTGAGATGCAAATTAGAAATGGCTTGTTTTGAAAATCTAAAACCGGATCGTCTAAATTATTGGTCATCACTATTGACCTATATGTCATTCAACATTTTGGGAACAGCGCAATTTTAGGACAATTAACATTTTACTTAAAAAATTGTTCAAAAATTTTGTGATAAATCTAAAACATGGTGCAGTAGTCAAGATACTACAGATCAGAGATATGATCAACATGGTCTCCTTCTATAAGATGTATATAAATCAGAAGGTAATGAGGAATCAAACTTGTTTTAGAATTTGATAAATGTATATAACATTGTTAGCTACAATGTTAATTGCTATGTATACACCTTGTAACTGTATGAGATATGTCAATGAATTGTCAACCTCTTTGGAAAAATGGCCAAGCAAGAACAATGCCAGTTGTTTGAATTGTTCTACATAATTTAATTACATTCAGCTGCAGCGTGAGCTAAAGCGTCTGAAATGACTGCTCTGACATTTTAATCTTTGAGTAAGCAGAATTTTGTCCTAAGTATTTAAGGAAGATTTTACTATTACAACCTTAAAATTATTATTTACTTTATTTAGATGAGAATGGATTTCTGCTTTTCACATTACTGGAAAGGAATGTCACTTCCATAAATATTTTCCTCTTTGAATGCTGACAGTCCTTGAGATGATAGCTGCTAGAATATTATTGCTTATAAGTACATACTGATAACATATTTCCCTACATCCTCCCACTAACTTGTACTTATGTCATGTACATACCTCACCCACTGCAATTGGAAGAGGTGCTAAGATCAAAAAGAGTTTATATCACCCCACTCCATTTGTGTATTATTCTTCCTACACACCTGCTATGTGGGCTTGAGTTAAACAATTTCAGTTAAACAATCTACAAAAAATATAATCACATTTATCTCAATGAGGGTCACTCAAACAAACAATTACTGCTTTAACCCACAGAGTAAACTGGTCACTACAAAAAGCACCATCTAAAAATATATATTTTATTGAAAGATAAACGCACCAGCAACATAAAACAATAAATGAATAGCATCAAAAGAAGCTGGGAGACAATGAATCCAACCACTAAGAACGGGGTCTACTGATTACAAATACCTAGTGAGGGGTAAATTGACCATGGTAATTTACCATGCAGAACACCCAATGTTCAGCAAACTCAGTCTGGGTAAATCTGCCACCAAACTAGGGTATCCAACGATCAGCCCAAGTAACAGCATATCTATGAAAGTGTCAATCATAGATGGAGTTCAGGGGCATAAAAACAGCTGTAGCGGCCGTTGGGGTTGCTACAGGGCCCGCGTGCCACAGGGGCCTGGGATGGATGGCAGAACAATAATATATGCCCATCCCTCCCTGGTGACATGAGCAGTGGAGGCCCCTTGCTTTGCAACAGGCACCGCCCAGCCTAACTGTGGCAACCCTGCCTCCCACCCCCCTCCCTTATCTGCGGTCACCTCCCGCCCTCCAACCTCATCTGCAGCCGGCGGCCAATGCCGAATCAGTGTCAACCATCACTCTTCTTCTGAGGGCGTGTGACGGCCCTCCTTCCTGATCCGCTTGTGTTTGCCCTTCTGATCCAAGGGTCTGCTCCCTCTCGCCCTCTTAATCCGAGGTTGTGCACCTGCACTCCTCATCCGCCGCTGCCTGATCTTTCCGGCTACCCATTTCATCTGTGGCCAAATCCATGACCTGCCATCATGCTCGTTTGCGCCGTCCAGCAAAGCAAAATCTGCAACAAAAATCTCACCTGAAAATATAAGTATCTTGTATCCTAAGATGTGCATGTGTGTATAAATGTTATTTATACATGGAAATGTATGTTTATATGCATCAGTGTATATATTCTATGCTGTATGTGTGCTTATGATGTGCATATCTGTGTGTATATGCGGTCTATACTGGATGTATGTATATGTATCTACTTTGTGTGTGTGTGCATTTGCTTTATTTGTGTATATACTGTATGTATGTATGTATATCGGCAGGATATTGCGCAATTCTACACCAGATCAGACCTGGCACAGGAAAGCTCTGGCTTTATAGTATCTGCACCAGTATTGTGTCGAGGCTGCTCTGTGTCCAATGCAACACAAAATTTAACATGACAACTTTTTTTGGTGCACCTTTAACATAGAGCGTGTAACACAATTCTCTCAAGGCACGGTAAAATGTGATCATGGTCCGAATCTATATCAGAAAGTCCATTTATGTGCAGAATTTTGTGGCACATCAGACAAAGTGCAGCCATGATACAATTGTGGAGCAGACTCTATATAAATACACGTGGAATAAGTTTGCACATAGTTTTCAGTTCTAAGTCTGCAAACACTTTAATAAATGTGGGCCACTGTGTGTATATACTGTATGAGATTGTATATACCGTATTTATAGGTGTATGAATGAATATCAGTGCATAAATGTGTGCATATGAGTGAATAAAATATGTGTGTAAAAATGTATAAAAGTGTGTGTTTGATAACTTTATGTATATAAATGTGTGTACAAATATGTATAGATTTTTTTAAGGGGAAGGGGGGCATGAAAAAGTCTGGGGCCCAGCCTCTCCTAGTTATGTCCCTGGTGGAGGCAGATCACTGGCTTAGGAAAAGGTTCCTCATCACAGTGGATTCAGTGTTCCATGCTCCCAATGCTTTTGCAGGAGGCGTAAAATTGTACCAGTGCTTCCATTTATGTAATTTGTTAAGAGAGGCTTTTGTCAGTATAAATGCCTGACCCATAGACATGTAGACATACCCCTAAAGAAGAATTCCTGGTGAAACATGTAAGGGAACCTCCAGTCAGCATGGTCTGTATGACACTGATCCACATACAGTTAGTGTAGTGCCTTGTTGTTCCTATTCCAATTACATGTAGTATTTGAGGGTTGGGTTACCATTCTCTAGTAGTGTTACTATTCATTCTGATGCTTTTTGGGTTTTATGGATTTGGATTGACTATTACCTTCCAGTGATCCGTGAGTTCTCTGTGTTCATCCGGAAATGTGTATCTTACACAAATATTTCAATAATAAAAAAAAAATAAAGATATTATTTTTAATGATTTATAATTTCCACTATTGTCCCTGTATTGGTGGTTATTTTTATGTTTGGGACCACTGTGGGCTATGTTTAGCGGTTTTATTTTTATAGGCTGTAAAGCATAATAAATGTAATATTATAATACATCATAAAATTATATTCATTTTATATTTCCAACAAGCATGTTTTATTATAAGAATAAACATCTCGCTCTACAGTGCATTTGCATGATTTTCTTTTCTGTTCGATTGAAATACAGATTGCCACCTGTTTTGTCTGTCTCTGTTGTGCAAATAAATTAAATATAATATTTCTCCCTGCTGTGGTCATAGGCGACAAAGTAAATTTGTAGAGACAGTAATTACATTTTGATATTACACAGGTATGCTGGTGCTAAGAGTAATATAAAATCATAGCAAGCTGTGTAAGTCATTTCCTTTTAGTGCCAAGATACTATTCCAGGTTCTGACATTATAATAAAAAAAAAAAAATACATAATTTACTTAAATGTTAGGGATAGTCTGATAATATTAGGAGGGTGTTCTTTTTTCCAAAATAGTGGCATACGTTTCCATAGTAGTTCCAAACTTGTCAATGGGCTTTGTCTATTATTGTACATTTACACTTTTGTTTCAAAATCAAGCATAATAAACCAGGGACTCCAGGCATAATGAGTGTGGTAATCTCATATTTGTTTTCCATGGCTTCCTTCCCTTTAAATTATGCTAATGAGCATGAGGGGCTCTGGGTGGGGGCATTACCAGAGCCCTTCTGTGCTTTTACACTATGTGGAGAACCTCCCCCTCCCACTGTGTACTGAATGAGGACAAAGTAGAAGGAGGGAGGAAAAACTACCAGGAAGCATAGGGGAGGGTGAGAACAGCCTTAAAGCAAGACCACGAAGGGCTTTGTATTTGCCATTCTTGCACAAATTTTTCACATTTTTTTTAAATTGTGCTAGCCACCTACCCCTTTAAATCTCTTTAAATATATTATGAATCAATGGTAACAATTGTATACAATTTACAATTTAAGCTATATTTTAAAATTGTGTTGCTGTAAATCAACTCAAATCTTTTGCCAGGTCAACAGCATTAAAAATTTAATCAAGAAGCAACTCAAGGACAAGGGAAATGCTTAGTCAAAGGTATCCAAGATATATATTCCAAAACATAACTAAATCATGTTTGAAATAACCTATATCTCTCTCACAAAGTTCCTAGGAAAACATGAATATAAGTTTTTCAGGATGGGATAAGGAAAACCACTCCTCTTTTAGGTACCTTGTAAAGCAGCTTCCTAGACATCAATCATAACCTTCAGGAAGCCTTATGAGATGATGCAGGATTAAAACAAAACCAGTATATCTGTTCCAGAAGGGACAGACTCCCAACTGTAGCCAGCACTGTTTCGTCCTGGTTTGATCTCTTCAGTACAGTGTAGGGAACTGGTTTGGCTGAGTGAGAGGCTTGTGACTAGGTTCAGGAAGTAAGAGTTCTCCTAACGGCGACTGCCAATGAAGGCCCCCGTGTAGAAACGTGAAGACTTACAGCCATGGACACTCCACTAGGTGATTCTGAGAAAACATGCAAATAACTTTTCCAGGATGGGATAAGGAAAACTATGCCTCTTATAGCTACCTTGTAAGGCAGATGCACTTGACTGAAGCCAAGAAATTTGAGTAGTCTTCTAGGAAAAACCCAGCAGAAACATAACATCTATCTATAAAAACAGAAAATAATAGACACAGTGGGGCAAATTTACTTACCCGGTCCATTCGCGTTCCAGCGGCGGCTTCTCCGCTCTGGATTCGGGTCCGGCCGGGATTTAATAAGGTAGTTCTTCCGCCGTCCACCAGGTGGCGCTGCTGCGCTGAAAGTAAACTCATCGCGCCGGAATGCACCGAGCTGGACCAGGTGAAGGTAAGCGGTCCTTATGCGACACATTTTCGGTTTTTAAATGCGGCGGTTTTTCCGAATACGTCGGGTTTTCGTTCGGCCACGCCCCCCGATTTCCGTCGCGCGCATGCCAGCGCCGATGCGCCACAATCCGATCGCGTGCGCCAAAATCCCGGGGCAATTTAAGTACAAGCGGCGCAAAACGGAAATATTCGGGTAACACGTCGGGAAAACGCGAATCGGGCCCTTAATAAATGACCCCCAGTGTGTGAGACTAAATTTGTAAGAGGGACTGGGGAGCATCAAAGGGGGGCAATAGATTGGTCAGAGCACACCACAGTTTAGAAACTCCTTATTCTGGAGTAGGCTGCCTGCTCAACTCACATTCATAACTGTGCACCCACTATAGCCTGAAACAGCGGTATACAAACAGGGGTGAGTGATGCTGGATCAAAGAGAGTTGGAGAGTGGTGAGTATACATTATGCTATGTGTCATTTTTTTACCTATAGGTATTATAATAGAAAACCCTAATCAACCCTTTTAGATGTTTTAATGTTGAAGGGGTTGGCCTCTATATGTCCAGTACTTCCAGTGAACCAGGTGGCTGTATATTACATATCAAGAAAGCAGTAGAGAACATTTAATAGATATATATTGGTAAGTTAATTTCGGACAAACCACAGAATTTAAAAAACGAAATTGCGTCGCAGGAAGAAGGTGAACTCTGACGGATCTGAACGCGGAAGCAACAGATGCAGGAAATCGGACGCACGACCTTAGTGAATTGCGACAGACCTGAATCCTTGTCGGACAACGCACCACGGGATCGCGACAGGACCGGGTAAGTAAATGTGCCCCAATAAATTACATACTTTACATCCTGTCTACATGCTGTGCATTTGCATCGGGATTTTCCCACCATGTGTGGCAACAGATTTTTTATTTTAGTAAAATGATACTATTAATATTAATCTAAGTGACTAGTCAATAAATAAATCCTAATCATTTTTGCTATCTGAAGGTAGTATTTGAATATCATACTGTCGGCAAAATACAGTTAGAAAAAAAATAGTAATTATTATTAGAATAAGTGTAAAGATAACTACCTTATGCCTCTTCAAATTGCAGTGATTTTATCTCCAAATATAAAATGATCTGGTATTTGGCAAAAAGAGACTATTAAAAGTCCTTAGAACATGAGTCACTACAGGACATTTTACATTGCCTTTACATGCCAGTATGATTCAGTCCCACTTCTGTTCTTTTTGCAGAGTCAAAAGGGAGCACTGTAAAAACTGGCAGGAGTGTGTAATTTAGACATATGGACATTCATAATTACATGACAGAAACGTTTATTGCTCATCATTCAACAGAAAATTACATGTAGCAAAGATATGTTGTTTTTCCAACTGTTTTGTGCTTTACAATATTTAAAAGGGAACCTACCAACATAAATTGACCTAATAAACCACTACCAGTAGGTGTCCAAGTAGTTTAACACCTTCCAGATCATGTTTCTTTCAAGACCCAGTGTTGTGGCATCATCCAGAAAATCTGCTTTGAAGTGAGATGTTTGTTGGCTGCATAAAGTCAAGGAGGTGGAGATTTTACACTGAAGTCAAACTCTCTCTTCCTCAGAAAGCCCCTTCATTGTAATTGATGGTCCTGCATCCAGAGACATCACTAACCAGATCTCCAATAGTCAGATGCATGATGTCAATCACAGAGGAGGAGGCATTCAGAGCCCCCCACCGTGACTGCATTGTTAAACTCTCCCGGTAGAAAGGGGCAATAATCAGTATGTTAAAATTATGGGCATTAAGTAGGCATTATTTAGTGTGGGGGTCGATTACCTGGGGTATTATTAGGTGAAGGGCACAGTTAGGGTGAATTTATGGGGGTGTCCATATTGAGGAGGTATTATCATATTATGAGTGTGGGTGGCCTTATTACATAACAGGCCACATTTTGGGAATTTTACAAGGGGTCACACAATGTTGGGGCATTATTAAGTGTAAGGGCCACAAGTGAGGGGATAAAATGCCATATACTGTGTGGGGGCCATAATAGATGGTTAATTATAAAATGTTGAAGGCATAATAAGGGGTATATTCCAAGGTGTGAGGGGCACAATTGGCATACTGTACTGTGTTTAAATTTGTATGTGGAATATTATGCTGTTAGGAGGGGATTCTGAAGATTGGGGGACAAAATTAGTACAATAGACTCTAAATGGCCACAAGTACAGGCAATATAAAGTGAAAGGGAGCACTAATTATGTGGTACTGGTATTTTGTACTAAGATGTCTGTGTGGGATGATATGTGACTGAGGATGGGTCACCTGATGTAACTGGATAGAATAGGTGGGGATTTTGTCGGTGTTTTCTATAGATGTCTATGAAATGTCCTGTGTTTTTTGGTACTAGCTTTCTCATCTAGTTGCTGGTAGATGAGAAAGCATTATGATTTTATAATTTGCTGCTTAAAAAGGGCCCTGTATAGCATGTGGGGGGGGGGGGGGGGCTGCGTATAAGGTTATAGGGGTCAATGTATAAAAATAATTCATAAATGAAGAGGGGCAAGGTATGCATAATTTATTTATATATGACATGGTTAATATATATTTAAAAGGAACCTGTCAGCAGAAATTGACCTAATAAATCACTTTCAGTTTGTTGTTTAGCATCTCTGCACCTTGCACATCAGATAACTTTTGGGCATCTGGGTTCTTTCCAAACAATAGTTTTGAAGTGAGCTGTAAAATGAATGTATAAAGTCATAGTGGGGGAGAGTTTAGCACTGAGCTCTCAGAATGCCCCCAATGCTGTAATGTGCTGGCATCCAGGGAAATCACTAACTGGCACTCTGGATGCCTTGTGCATCATCTGAAGCACAAAAGAGGGGTTCTCTGAGTTGGGAAGAGCTTGAGCTCTCAGCCCCCATGACTTTAATATACAGTAGACTATAAACAGTGGGGGTTATGGGCAATACTTTATCTACACTACGGAGGGGAACTGTATACTGGTGACCTGACAAGTGTTGTGTATTGTGTCCTTATAGCAGAGGATGGCATCAGCTGAATGGAGGGAGGAATGACAGAGACATTGGTCTCACAGTGGGGCACATTTATTAGGGCTTGTATGCCTAAAATCTGATGTACAAAAACTAAAATATATGCACAATTATGCCTATTCTCTCAGTTACACCACCTCCATTCAAAACTGTATCTGCACTGCTTCTGACCAAGCAGGACAACAGGAGGACATGTTCTTTTACAACAGTACTTTAACCGCAATATGCCCATAATTTATCTAGACCAGGAAAAAGTATTTTTCCTACTTATCAATGCATTTTTTCAAAGTATTATAACATGTTACTTTTTACAACATATCAAATCTTTGTATACTTGTTTTCCTTTACAAATTATAGAACATAATATACAGAAAGTCCCCGGGCTACGTACGAGATAGGTTCTGCATGTTTGTTCTTAAGGTGAGTTTGTATGCAAGATGGAACTGTATACTTTATTATTGTAACCCCAGTCAAAAAATTTTTGGTCTCTATGACAATTGGATTTTAGAAATGTTGGATTGTCATAAAAACCAGGATTAACAATAAAGCTTCATTGCAGACACCTGTGATAACTGTTATAGCTAATTATTGTAGCCTGGGACTAAAGTACAGAGGTCCGTTTGTAACTAGGGGTCGTATGTAAGTCAGGTGTTCTTAAGTAGGGGACCGCCTGTATATAAAAGCAAAAACAATGGCAGCACTCCGAGATTTAAATGTGACAAAAACTTACTTGTTTATTCACACATGTATCAACAGTTTTGACACATGTGTGAATAAACGAGTGCAGGGCCAGTGTTAGTACAATTGCATATCCAGCATCATAAAGCAATACTTTAAAGAACCAGTGTTAGTACTATTTGCATTTCTGGCATCGTGCAGCGTCAGTGACAGTACTGATTTCATTTATATCCAATACAACAATAGGACTATGCATAATCCAGCCTGTAATAGTTATATAGCCAACATACTGAAAATAGGCTAAATATCACATAAAAAGAAAACTACAAGATGTGGTAGGGTCACCGAACCACACATTTCCTAATTATCAGTCTTATGGACCATCAAATCTGCCCGTATATGGTAATATAAAGAACACTGTGTTTGGATGCCTGTTAATAACAATCAAAGCCTAGTTTATAAAGTGTATGATCTCTAAAGAGTCCCTATCCATAAGTAAAGAAAGCATAGGATATAAATAAAAGGTACCTAGAGGGTGCTCGAACCTGTAGGAAGTAAATGCCATATCGAAGCTATATACCCATGAACAATATGGGGGTGTTTGGTTTTGTACAGTTATCTGTCCCTCACTGTCATTATAGCTGTGTTGTCTTCCATGAACAGTGCTGGTCAGGTCCGTTCATCACCACCCACTGTCTTCTAGCATAGTGACATTAGCAGAATTATTAATATTATAATTTTTTTGTTTATTTTTTTACGTTATGTTATTATTTTAAATACTTTTCTTGGTCCATTTTTGTCAGGGCATCTGCCCTTTTATTACCACAATTTTTCAGCCATTTTTGGGTGTCAAAATTCTGGTCACCATTGACCATTGGAGTTCATGTTTGGGGTCAAGTCCAGGTCTTGGACTGAATTTTTTCACAATGTTTGAACTGGCTTAAAGGGGTTTTTCCATGAACAAAAATGATTCCCTATCCAGGGGATGGGGCCTAACTTGCTGATCAGTGGGGTCTCAGTGCTGAGACCCCCACAGATTACGAAAACGAGGGGTCAGATGGGGTTCCACGTACCTCCATGGGAGCCCTCGTCGCTCCATCACACTAATGGATCAGACGGCCGCTTGTCAATTTCCGTCAGCTGTCTGCTCCATTACTCTGATGAAGGGACAAGGGGTCTAACAGAGGTATGTGGGGTCCCATCAGACCCCTCGTTTTTGTGATCCATGGGGTTCTCAGCACTGAGACCCCCAATGATCAGCAAGTTAGCCCCTAACCTGAATTTTGACCAACCCACTCATCACTATCCACTATCTATTTCCAGCAGTTGTTACTTTGTCATCTGCTTCCATTTAATAGAAATGCTAATGTTTATTGCAATCCTGCCTCTGATAATAATGAGCTGCCAAGAAGTGATCTCTAAAGAATTGGAGATGAGCGGACATAACACCACATTTCTGCACAAAGCAGAAATGGTTTAAAGATACAGTTAATTCACATAAAGTAAAAAACATAGGACCAAGAAAAATAACATTTGCTCCAATACCGGTAAACAGCAACGTCATCCAGCATCTGAAGCTACTACATTACTATGCCACTTCTTCCCAACAACCCAAATATCCTAGTTGGCTGTTAGCCTGAATGCCAGCTGTTCTCTCCTTGTAATTATCACACCAGGACACAGCTTCTCAACATGCGAATATTATGGTTTATTTAGTTAATACATTTAATGATCCTTTACAACAAAGAAGGAATGCAAGTCAGTTTACTTAAAAGCAGAGCAAAAATCAACGTAATTATTCTGAAAATGTTATACTTATTATGTCTAATCACTTTCTCAAACAGCTGTCACTTGCAGTTTTTATTGCATAGTAATTTTTCTAATCACTCGTTTTGATGTTTGGACTAAATACATAAAAAGAAGGATACAAAGCTGCTTATTGTAAGCAGTAAACATTACTTTATAGTACTTTCAACAGTCAGTGTTTTCCTTGGCACTTAACAACTGAGGACAGAGCAAACAAGGAACATGACAAGCAATGAAAACACATCAACAAACAAACAATGAGTTAAATCTAGATGAAATTAAGGAAACTGGGAAAAATGCTCATTCCACATTCACCAGGTATATTTTGTATAACCAACCCCCTCCTCCATGACACAGAAAAAAAATGCAAAGCTCTACACCTGACTATGGTAGGTGAGTGGTACTAAAACCAAGCACCATTCATTTCTATTCTTCTGAGCTGTAATACTGGACAACCCCTTTAAGTAAGAGAGAAGCAGAAACAAGGTTGAATGTATTATGATCTCTGGGGGGACATCACAGCCCAGTTCACAAAAACCTGAGAATGAGAGCCTGAAGAGGGGAGAGCTGCAGAATACAATCTTGCTAGTTGTAGCATACTTATCTAGGGGTCAAGAGACTTCTATTGGCATTCAGTAAATGAATACTCCAAGGCTCCATGAACAAGCAAATCAGATATTATCTGAGCCAACATACATACAAAATGTGGAATGGGTGAAGTGCAACCAGATTAGGTTTTTTATGTCATAAATAAGACGTGTGTTAACAGGAATACACACAGAAGTGTTTTACATATACAAACAGTAATGCACTTCCATCTAAGTAAAAATGTACATGATTTTTAAACAAATAAAGTTTTAATCATAGCTTTTAGAAAACAGAGATTACACAGCCATGCATAGAGCATGTGCATGGAAAAGAAGATAAGGCTACCAAATAATCTTTGCATACCTTACACCACAATCAGACCAAATAATAATATTACCAAAAAGGAGATAAAGTGAGAATGCGTTACTAAAAAATATATAAAGTTTATTGGTATACATTAAAAATAGAACATCACATAAATCTGGGTAGTTGCATGGCAAAATCCAACAAGGTGCTGGGCAGCAACATTATACAATGGATATTAGGCAAAGTGTTATATAACATCATAAAGTGCATAGTGCAAGGCCCAAAATACAATCCATCCTAAGTAAAGAGGGAAAATAGTTACAGCGCTAAAAGACAGATCACAAAATATACCTGAAGGTTAAAACGTAGTAAGGCGCATATAGGGAAAGCTGCCCAGCACCTCCCCGACACGTGTTTCGTCCACACAGGACTTTGTCAAGGGGTGGTGCTGTAGAGAACGAACGCATGGGGATTAAATCATGGGAGCCGACCAACAGAACAAGCAGTACACACCTGCGCCAGCTGATGTCGACATGAGGTGGAGAAATCAGGCGCATAGTCCGTGGCTTGTGCGGCCGCGCAGAGGGGGGGCGGGACATACGCGTCACCTGGAGCCAGTCACATGATCCGTATGACGCAATGAACCGCCGCCCGAGTGTGCAGGTGCACAGCGGCCACCGGGCATGTGCACCTCGCACCAAGAATGTTCAGGCGCCATTTTGGATAAGACATAAAACAGTGAGATTTAAATGCATAATAATGCAGTAAAGCAAGGGGGAGGCAGGTTAGTGAAGATGATGCATTAAATCAAGCAGTTCTGTATCAGTAATGAGTAATAACTGCACAAGTGAAGAAAAGAAATTATGAATATTGCGGTGTAGCAAAATGAGCAAATCTCTGAATCAAGAGAGTGGCAAAAAATGGGTAAAAGGTGGAGAAAAAATGAATGTGAAAGAATGAAGTGAAGTGGTGATGAAGTGATCGATACCATTCTACAGCCATTGGTTAAGGCCCTTCCATCTTACCTCCAGGACTCCACTGACCTCTTTTGTAACGTGTGATGTGGAGTCCCTTTATACCTCTATCAAGCATGATGATGGTTTGTGCGCTGTTTCATATTTTCTACGTCTGTCACAATATGAGGACAATGAGATCTCCTTTATTTTGACAATTCTTGAGTTCGCACTCTTGCATAATTTTTTTCACCTTCAAAGGGTCCTTCTACCTGCAGCTTCAGGGAACGGCTATGGGGGGCGGCTTGCGCCCCCTCATATGCCAACCTTTTCCTGGGGCTGTGGGAGAGGGACCCCTTCCTGTCAGATGGTGGAGATTCAATGTGCCGCATCCTTTCCTGGGCACGGTACATTGATGATGTCTTCATCATCTGGCAGGGAGACGAGGGTAGTCTCAAGTCCTTTTTTGATGTGCTCAATGATAACCAACGGAACATCAAACTTACCTGGTCATCTGATTCTAACTCTATAGATTTCCTGGATATCCGGGTTATGAAAGACTCCTCGGGATATCTTCAGACAGATGTTTTTAGAAAAACCACATCGACAAACACTCTGTTGCATGCCACCTCTGCCCATCCATCTCAAACCATTAATGCGGTTCCAATTGGCCAATTTTTACGCATGAAGAAAATTTGCTCCTCACCTGAAGAATTTGAAAAAAAAGCAGAAGACCTCTCGAATCGGTTCCTTGAACGCGGTTATAGCAAAAGATGCATTTCCAAAGCATATAGAAGAGCTTGTGCTACTGATGACAATACCCTTTTATACCCTAAGAAGTCTGCAAATACTGTGCAACCTCCCCGCTTCATCACCACTTACCATAATCGGTGGAAGGATATGCAGTATATTTTTCAAAAATTTTGGCCGATTCTTACCTCGGACCCCATTTTAGAACAGATAATAACCCCTTATCCATCTATTGTATCCCGAAGAGCACGCAATCTCAGAGATACACTTGTACACAGTTACTTTGTCCCCAATCCACCAAAACAAATTTTTGGAGCACAACCACCAAAATGGGGCTGCACCCCCTGTGGGAAATGCATTGCATGCCCGAATGTTGAGAAATCATCACATTTTTCTTCATCAGACGGGACGAGACAGTACAAAATCACATGGCCTATTAATTGTACCACCAAGGGCGTAATCTATTACGCCACGTGCCCATGCAAGAAGATATACGTGGGCATGACAACACGTGAATTCAAACTTAGGGTCCGTGAACATGTAACTGGAATTTTGGCTTCTTCGTCTGTGCTTCACGAGGAGGACATCCTTAAGTTGAAACCAATACCTCGGCACTTCAAGCAGATTCATCACTCGGACCCAGCAGGCTTTAAGGTAATTAGAATAGACCATGTGAATCTGGATCTCTGTGGCGGGGCTCTTAAACTTCAAACAGTGTCCCCTCAGGGATTAAATGAGAATTTTGGGTTCTCTGCCTTCTTGTAAGTGCTCTCTACCTGCAGGCTCTTTCTGCCGTTCTCTGTGTCTGTCTCCTGTGGTGCATCTCCATGTTTTTATTTTCATTCATGCTTAGAATTTTTTAACACATTTTGTCTTTTGTCTTTTTTTATCATAGAACGTCAACACTGGTTGCATGAATCGGAATCAGCCAATATGCACAGCCCTCGAGTTATGTTGGACTGCAGATCTAATGATTTTGTTCTTTTTCTGTCAGCTATCGGGACCGTGATTTCCCCGCCAAAATAATTTTTTGGCACTTCGCCAACCAAAGTTGTTCTTCCACTTTCTACACACACTCCCACCACACACTCAGTTGTGCCCTTCACTCTCCTTGCACTTTTTTTTTTCTAAATTTTTACATTTTTGCATTTTTTTGCAATTTTTATACACTTTTTTGCTCCTCTGCACTTTTTCACGCGCATTTTGCAACTTTATACCATTTTTTATTATTTTTTCAGATTGTGCTCTTATCCCCTTGTGGAATTCACTTAATCCCCACATTGATTTCCCTTCTGCGTATTTTTCCACGCATCATTCATTATCACTTTATCACCACTTCACTTCATTCATTCACATTAATTTTTTCTCCACCTTTTACCCATTTTTTGCCACTCTCTTGATTCAGAGATTTGCTCATTTTGCTACACCGCAATATTCATAAACTCTTTTCTTCACTTGTGCAGTTATTACTCATTACTGATACAGAACTGCTTGATTTAATGCATCATCTTCACTTACCTGCCTCCACCTTGCTTTACTGCATTATTATGCATTTAAATCTCACTCTTCTATGGCTTGGAAATCTATTAGCTGGTACCCCCTTTGCTGCCCTTATCCAAAATGGCGCCTCGACATTCTTGGTGCGAGGTGCCCATGCCCGGTGGCCGCTGTGCCCCTGCTCGCTCTGGCAGCGGTTCAATGCGTCATCCGGGTCATGTGACTTGCTCCAGGTGACGCGTATGTCCCGCCCCCCCCCTCCGCGCGGCCGCACAAGCCACGGACTATGCACCTGATTTCTCCACCTCATGTCGACATCAGCTGGCGCAGGTGTGTACTGCTTGTTCTATTGGTAGGCTCCCATGATTTAATCCCCATGCGTTCTCTACAGCACCACCCCCTGACAAAGTCCTGTGTGGACGAAACACGTGTCGGGGAGGTGCTGGGCAGCTCTCCCTATATGCGCCTTACTACGTCTTAACCTTCAGGTATATTTTGTGATCTGTCTTTTAGCGCTGTAACTATTTTCCCCCTTTACTTAGGATGGATTGTATTTTGGGCCTTGCAGTATGCACTTTATGATGTTATATAACACTTTGCCTAATGTCCATTGTATAATGTTGCTGCCCAGCACCTTGTTGGCTTTTGCCATGCAACTACCCAGATTTATGTGATGTTCTATTTTTAATGTATACCAATAAACTTTATGTATTTTTTAGTAACGCATTCTCACTTTATCTCCTTTTTGGTAATTATCTGCTTCTTGAGCGCAGCATTTTTTACATTTTTGGTGCCCTACTTTACTATAGCAAGATTGCTGGTACTCATATTACTCTATATGGCTCATATTTTGCTCTAATAGGATTTTCAAATAACAATATTAGTAAAAGTACACAAGGTCCTATCTCAGATTGAAGTTTGAAATTATACATGTATTTAACAAAAGTATCTAAAAATTTGCACAAGGCTATGATCCAACCCTTGCCTCTTCTCAGATGTAATACCCTTTGTGTGTATTACTGGTATGTGGGTTACACTACCATTTCACAAATGTTTGATATTTAAGGTTTTTCAGAGTGTGCAAAGCTTCAACTTGGTTTTCGGGTAGCACAACTTGCGAGTTGAATATGGCCTGCTTTACGTTCTAAGATGTGAATATTTATTACAGTAGTTATTCTAACAGCTATGTATTTACTACTATGGTTCAAATGTGTTTTCATTCTTTAATTCCAATAGTAGTCTGATAAGCAAAATCTGTGGTCTTCTCAATATCCATGGTCCACCTTGTATGTCAGTCCTACCTTAACCCCTAGGCGCACCAGGACGTTACAGTACGTCCCCGGGGCTAGATGCTTAACGCACGGGGACGTTCTATAACGTCCTGCTTCTGGCACCGGCTCACGAACGGAGCCGGTACCAGAAGCAGCGGCTGTCAGCTGTCTAGTACAGCTGACAGCCTGCACTAACACCCGCGATCGGAGCCGGCTCCGATCGCGGGTGTTAACCCCTTACACGCTGCGGTCAAACATGACCGCGGCGTGTAAGGGTGTTTGCGCTGTGGATCGGATCCCCGTGCCGCTTACCGGGGATCCGATCCACTTCTGGGCAGCTCCGAGGACTGGCATGTGCCCCGGAGCTGCCCGGTCTCCATGGCAGTCAGACCCCTTCCGGGTCTGACTGTAAACTGTCTGAGCATGCGCAAGCTTGCTCAGACAGTTTACACTGCTCTACAATAAAATAGTATTGTAGAGCAGTGTATTGAACTTAAACCAGTGATCAGAGCATCACTGGTTCAAGTTCAAGTATGTATAATTAAAAAAAAGTCAAAAACACTAAAGTTAATACATTAGAATAAATAAAAAATAAATGCATTAAAATATAAGCCCCTAAAATGTCACTTTCCTATAAAAACACTTAATAAAGTATAAAAAACACAAAACACCGCATATTTGGTATTGCCACATCCGTAACAATCTGTATAATAAAACAGAATCATGACTGGACCCGCACGGTACACGCCGTAGAAAAAAAACGCAAAAACGTTCCGAAAAAAGATCATTTTTAATTAATACCCTATAAAAAAATGCTCTAAAAAGTAATTTTAAAAATGTTATGCACTCCAAAATAAGCCCACTAAAAAGAACAACTCTTCTCGCAAAAAATAAGCCCCTAACCAGATTTGTCAGCCGAAAAATAAAAAAGTTATGCATATGAAAAGATGGTGATGCTAAAATGAACAAGATTTTCTCCAAATTGGTTTTTATTCAGTACAATTGAATAAAATACACAAAACCCCCACATATTTGGTATCCCTGCGTCCGTAACAATCTGCATAATAAAACAGAATCAATATTAGATCCGTAAAAAACAAAACAAAAAAAAGCTCCAGAAAAAAGATAATTTTTAATTAATACCCTATAAAAATGCTCTTAAAAGGGATTTAAAAAATGTTATGCACTCTAAAATAAGACCACTAAAAAGAACAATCCTTCTCACAAAAATAAGTCCTTAAACAGATTTGTGAGGCGAAAAATAAAAAAGTTATGCATATGAAAGACGGTGATGCTAAAATTAACAACATTTTTGCCAAATTACTTTTTATGCAGTAAAAATGGGAAAAAAATAAAAAATCTATATAAATGAGGTCTTTTTGTAATCGTGGCGACCCATAGAATAAAAATAATATACTATTTTTATGGTATGGTAAACAGCCAAAAAAAAACCCATAAAAATCTTCCTGAAAAGTGATGATTTTCATTTCCTCCACCAACAAAGAGTTAATAAAATCTCACCAATTAGCCTATAGATTCCCCCAAATTACGTACCAGAAAAGTGCATCTCATGTGGCAAAAGAAATAATCCCCTATAGGTCCACATTAAAAAAAAGAAAAAAATTATAGCCTGTACAATGTGACATAGCAAATCTGATCTGGATGGCGCCTCCTTCCCTTCTA
The DNA here is from genome assembly GCF_040894005.1 of Engystomops pustulosus. Classification (NCBI taxonomy): domain Eukaryota; kingdom Metazoa; phylum Chordata; class Amphibia; order Anura; family Leptodactylidae; genus Engystomops; species Engystomops pustulosus. The sequence continues at coordinate 70,488,168 of NC_092415.1, forward strand.
TGCCCGGCCGTGCGCCCATACAGCAGGTTACCACCACATAAGAGTATCCGTGTACTCGGGAGAGATTGGGTAACAAACTTTGTGGAGCCTTTATTTATTTAATCCATTGTAAATGTTTAATTTACCACCCAAAATGGGTGTATTGTGAAAAAATATTACAATTTGCAGACTGCACCTCCATTTTGTTTTAACCCCTATAAAACACGTAAAGCGTTAACAAACTTCTTAAAAGTGGTTTTTCATACGTTGAGGTGTGTAGTTTCCACAATGGGGTAATTTACGAGTCTCACTATTATTTAGGCCTCTCAGTGTCAATTAGAAGTTGAGCAGGTTCATCTAATACAGGTTTTGGTGATTTTACAAAAAATGTGAAAAATGATACCTAAATTCTGAGCCTCATAACATTCTAGTAAAATATGTGGAAACTTAAAAAAACCATCCAACATAAAGCAGACATTTGGGAAATGTAAGTTATGAATTTATTTGGGAGCAATGACTATCTGCATCAAAAGTAGAGAATTTAGAACGTTGAAAATAAAGAATTTTTCCAAATTTTTGCCAAATTTTGTTTTTTTTCATAACTAAACACAAAAGATATCATCCAAATTTTTAAACTAATTTGAAGTACAATTTGTCACGAGAAAACAATCTCAAAATCCCCTGGATATCTCATAGCGTTCCAAAACTATAACCACTTATAGTGACACAAGTCAGATTTGAAGAATGGGGCCGCGTCCTTAAGGCCAAAAGAGGCTGAGTCCCGTAGGGGTTAAACTTTCAACTATGTGGATTTGTTGTCTACAGATCTATACAGATTATGGGATAGAAGATTACCTGGGAAGCTTCCATACACAATCCATGAAATAAGATTATTCTTTTAAAGCAGTGATTTTCAACCTTTTTTGAGCTGCGGCACACTTTTTATACTTAGAAAATCCTGGGGCACACCACCAACCAAAATAGCACAAAATGACACTAAAACAGTCATATTATACATATATATGACATGGGCCTGTTTCGATAAACGCAAAAGGGATATCCTGGCAGGAATTGTGGAAAGACACACACAAAGCTCTTCCTCAACAGTTCTCAGTTTCTCCCTGGTTTTAGTATATGGTGCTGATTATTATGTGGCTCATATACTGCAAAATAAAGGTGTACAATGAGAAGTACTATTGCCATGAGGTATTTCTCATTTTACATTTCTCATTGTTATATGCAGTATACTGCTGGAGTACTAAAAGTACCAGCTCATATGCTGAGTATTCTGCCAACAGTTCATATACTCAGGCAAAAGCTCATATAGTCAGCAATATTGGCGGGCATTACCTTGGCGGTGGGCAAATGCGAGAGTCTCTCCGCTCTCAGGATGATGCGCCGGCCTCGGTGACGTCATTTTGTCGAGCGAGGTTCAAAGCTTGCGCATGTGTTATTGTACACGCCTCCTACATTGTAAGAAGCCGTGACTGCGCATCGCCGGGAAACAAAACACAGGGGGCACCATAGTTTGGGGAACTTTCCCGCGGCACACCTGACCATGTGTCACGGCACACTAGTGTGCCACGGCACACTGGTTGAAAATCACTGTTTTAAAGCACATAGATGTGTTTTTTTCATCATATCCATTATTTCCTTTAAGTCATTACCTTATTATGTGCTGAAAGTCACATTTGATACATATATTTGATCAGCCTTTAAATTTAAAAAGATTTTTAATAGAATATTTTAGGCATGCATTTGGCTTGTGTGTTTTCCCAACAGGTAGATTAAAGATTGTGTATGTGTCACGGGTGCTCCCGCGACCCATGTCCCGGGTCGTGGGCCTACTGCTGCCCCTGCCCCTCTCCATATGCCAGCTCCCCAGTGGTCCGGCTCACCTGTCCTCATGCGGGCATGCCGGCTCCCGAAGATTTGAAGGACCAGGGCACCATTGATTGGTGGGGGCAATTCCCAGAATCCCTGATGAGCCAGCCTCTGTGCCATAGCCATTGAAAAAGCTCATTATCTATGCCCTGTGCCTAAACTGCAATTTGCTGTTGTGATCCCGGTTCTGTTATTGACTTCTTATTGACAGTGCTGCCTATCCTGACCTATTGCTATGTCCCCGACTCTGATCCTGTGCTACCTGTCTCAACCTCCTGCTTTTTCCCTGACCACGGACAAAGCTACGCCTGTGAAACAACCTGGTGGTACCACGCCGCAGCGAGTCCAACTCGCTTTGCGGCAGGCTCTGGTAAGCACCAGGTACCACTTAGACTCCGCTCCCAGGTTTCGGCTTAGGTCATCGTCCGCCGTGGTCCAGTGGGTCCACTACCCCTGGTGCATGACAGTATGAGGGGAGAGCCCCTGTATAAATAGCCACTTCAAAGAAACAGAGTATCCATAAAGGAAGCCGTTTTCATTACAAAATACTTTGAAAGAGTTTGATCCTCTTAACTACTCATGAGTGATTACTTCCATTTTGGATCAAACTACCCATAACAGATTACTTCCATTTTGGATCAAACTGCAGGCTGAAGGTGATCCAAAGACTATCACAACAAGAGACAAAGTATATATTATATGGACTTATCTGATCTTAATAGGAGCTAACAGTTGCCTTAACAGAACTTCTGGACAACCTGTCATTTAGATATTTAATCACCAATTTTATTCTCACACCAGAAGGCTTCTAGGTCCTCAGGTTTGTTCTCTTTGTTAACACATACTGTATTGGGGACTCTGGACATAGGGATGACAGACAGGATAGTGAGCCCTAAAACTGATCCCCCAAACTGGCACCTGTATACTTACTGGGTCCATCCTAAACCATTGCCAATAACTGGGCTCCGCTCCGTTCTATCCCTAGGTCACTGTGCAGACACTCTGCTGGATGAGTGTATCACAGGAGCAGTCAGCGTCTCCTCGATCTACTGGTGTCAATGGAGGAAGTACAGACATAACACAAAAACAGAGAACAACTTGCATAAAACATACATTGCTGATATCGGTAATGATTAATTTCTCAATGCGCTTTATAGTTTTGAAAGAAGTCCATATGAGAGATCCCATCTCTATGTCTATGGAGCCGTAGCAATTGCTTTAAGGAGGAAAGGTCTTTCAGTTCTTATCTGGACTACTCAAACACAGAATCAGCAATTCCTGGCATGGGGAGAGCTGTTTGGCAGCTGACTTTTATTAGCTCTCTTTCCTTGGTTTACATAGGTTTTTGCACAGGTGTGGAGTGAAATCTTGTGGTGGATGTTTTGGTCTTGGAACCTGTGAGGTGTATGTCAGCTTTTATATTTTTGTTCTCCGTCTCATATTTCTGGTGTTATAGGGTTTTTAGAACATTAATTGCAGGTCCCTCCAGTGTTAATGATCTTAATTCTATTGTAGCTACTGAATTCCAGCTGTTTTTATTACACATTTTATGCTAAAAATAATATCCACATGAAGCCCATCCATTTCATTAACAACTTAATACTATGAACAGAAGATTACCATATAGAAGATACTACTGCTAACAAACCATAAGTATTTCAGCGATAATGATACATGAAAAATATCAGTCATCTGTAAATTATATCAGAATATAGTGGCACAATTGAATTGACAAAGAGTGACATAAATACAACATTAGAGTAATGTGTAATAGACAATGGAAGGCATAAGTCATCAGATGAACATACAAAAGACTAAATTTCTATAGCTCTTGTATAAAGTACAGTTAATGTGACTAAAAACTCTGCTAATCATACAGATACAATTATAATTCTCTGACAACAACAAAAGTTTATTGAATTTCGATGTCTGTGAGTTCATTGTAAATATTTTTTTATACTGTGTGAAGATCTCTGCAGAATATATTATAAGCCTGTATGTTTAAGTGAATGGGGTAATTTATCTAGGCTTGATGTTCTTTGAGATACAGGCAGTTAACCTCTTAACGCTCTGCGCCGTAGCTCTACGGCGCAGAGGTATAAGGGATGTATGAAGAGGGCTCACGGGCTGAGTCATCTTCATACAGAGGTGGGGGTTTTTGCATTTTGCATAAAACCCCCACCGCTAATAACCGCGGTCGGTGCTTGCACCGATCACGGCTATTAACCCTCTAAACGCCGCCGGCAAAGTCGCCGGCGGCGTTTAAAAGACGCCACGCCCCCGAACGCCATCGGGGGGCGGCGATCGGTTACCATGGTAGCCTCGGGTCTTCTTTTGACACGAGGCTACATGGCTTATGCAGGTTCGTTACAATGAGCCAGTGGCTCATTGTAATGTATGACCTGCAAAAATGACATATATTGCAATACTGTAGTATAGGAGCGATCTGACCATCTAGGGTTAATGTACCCTAGATGTCTAAAAAATAGTGAATAAAAAAGAAAAAAAAAAGTTTAAAAAATAAAAAAAATTAATAAAATATTAAAAGTTCAAATCACCCCCCTTTCCCTAGAACGGATATAAAACATAACAAACAGTAAAAATCACAGACATATTAGGTATCGCCGCGTCCCAAAATGCCCTATCTATCAAAATATAAAAACGGTTACGGCCGGCGGTGACCTCCATGGCGGGAAATGGCGCCCAAATGTCCGAAATGCGACTTTTACACCTTTTTACATAACATAAAAAATGAAATAAAAAATTATCAAAACGTCGCACAGACCTCAAAATGGTAGCAATGAAAACGTCGCCTCAATTCGCAAAAAATGAGACCAAAGTATGAAAAAGTTATTAGCGTCAAAACATGGCAAAAATTTTTTTTTCTTTTTTGTACACATTCGTTTAATTTTTGAAAATGTATTAAAACACAATAAAACCTATATAAATTTGGTATCACCGCGATCGCACCGAACCAAAGAATAAAGTAGGCATGTTATTTGGAGCGAAGAGTGAAAGTCGTAAAAACTGAGCCAACAAGAACGTTTTTTTTCAATTTTTCCACATTTGGAATTTTTTTTCAGCTTCGCAGTACACGGCATGTTAAAATAAATAACATCACGGGGAAGTAAAATTTGTTACGCACAAAATAAGCCCTCACACAGGTCTGTACACGTAAAAATGAAAAAGTTATGGATTTTTGAAGTTGGAGAGCGAGAAATCAGCCGAAAAACCCTGCGTCCTTAAGGGGTTAAAGGAGTTTTCCACTTTCAGCAAATGATTGATATTATTTGTGCAATGAAAATTTCTACAATTTTCCAACATGCTTTCTGTATCAGTTCCTCATGGTTTTCTAAATATTTGCTTGCTGTCTCTCAACTTCTGGGGGCAGTGCTGTATACTACTGGGGGCAGTGCTGTATGCTACTGGGGACAGTGCTGTATGCTACTGGGGGCAGTTCTGTATACTACTGGGGGCAGGCTGTATACTACTGGGGCAGGCTGTATACTACTGGAGGCAGGCTGTATACTACTGGGGGCAGGCTGTATACTACTGGGGACAGGCTGTATACTACTGGGGGCAGGCTGTATACTACTGGGGACAGGCTGTATACATACTGGGGGGGCCGGTGACCAATGCATTTCCCACCCTCGGCTTATACTCGAGTCAATAGGTTTTCCCAGTTTTGATGGTAAAATTAGGGGTCTCGGCTTATACTCGGGTCGGCTTATACTCGAGTATATACGGGTAGACATCTTTAAAATATCCATGCGTGACAAGCAGGATCACCTAAGCGTTTCTCGTATTTCGCTGGCCTTTATCATGACACTCATGTGCGTTTGTGAAAGCACAAGCTATATGTATGTGGCCATCAGCCAATAACCTACCATGTACCACCACTCACCATGTGTAATCCATTTACAAACTTACATTGACATTGTACACATCACATGACAAAAGACCATATTATTCACATTTACACAAAAATAAATATAAAACATGACATTCTATGAAACATAATCATGCAAACCTGTGTGACTTAGTGGCAATCCATAGCACCAGATGTCACATGGGTGCATAGCTGGTTACACAGTTTGGATTACTCTCTGTGTTACTAATGATGGCTGGTTTTTATCCGCCAGAAGTAAACAGAAGATTTCTGTTCGATGACATCGAGCAGAGATCTAGATTACTTTGTAAATTGTATAACTTTTCAATATACAAGCAATATCAATTAGTTGCCAAGAGTGGACAACCTCTTTAAAGTGACTCAAAATATGACTCTTCTCAGCACATTTGCATAAGACTTTGGAGTCTTAAAGGTAATTGGATGAGATTTCACATAAAAGATGGGATTCTAGAAAGGACATTTCATGCATTACCTAAGGGAGTTGATTGTTTAATGTGTTAAAATCTGGTGACAGGTTCCCTTTAAATTTTTAAAAGGAACTTTACTACCATGAAACAGCAATTTCAGCATTATGCAAAGTCATAATATGACAGTTGTAGTGTTGAGCTTTGGTTAATTTAGTTTTGCAAAGGGTTAAACATTACATACAGTATTTCATTCTGGAGTCCCAAAATAGTTCTTGCCCAGAGATATTGTACTTCCATAAGAAGAAGGACACTGTTATAATGATATCAGAAAATTGTGTTGTAGTCACAATGTTATCAGTGTTGCCTATACTGTATAATGGATGTAATGCCGTGATACTAAATCTCACCATCCAGTAAAGGTGACTTTTGCAGCATTGATTTCCTTTGACTTAACACCTGTCATAGACAAAATTAGAAATGGTAATAAAGCAAAATACTCATTAATATATAGAGGTTCAATAACCATGTCCAGCGATCTTTGATCTATAGCACCACTGACCCTGAATTTACTATAACTATGTAATAGAACAACTTCTTAGTTAGTTTCACGTGTTGGAGATTCAAAATCTGAGAGAAGGTGAATTTATATTTATCTGCATAAAATGTAGAGTGCCTGCAGTTTTTAATATGAAAAAAACTATTTTAAGATTTGGTAACTATACTGGCAAAAAGGAAATTGAGAGAGTTATTTATGTATATATAATCTTTCTATGTCTTTATATATTGATCGTGTTTATCAATTTAAAAATGTATCTACACTGTAGATACATTTATGATATATTTAGATACAATACTACTACTAATAACAAATGTATTTATATAGATAAATTCATTTATATTATTATATTAAATTTAGAATAAGAACAGAACATATATTTTAGAGTAATTATTTATATACATTTATGCATATTTATTTTTAATATGCTTCAAGTTATATTAAGTAATCAAACTCCTAAATAAATTAGAAATACATACTGGCGGTGCTACCTATATATTGCACTTGACATTCGATACATGTGTTTATGTGGTGACTTTTGCAGTTTTTATTTTTCAGTTTTTATTTTGTTAGAACGATTAGTAACAGTAGAGGAATATTCTGTTATTTTTGGCATGTATGGGCATAAAGTGCAATTGAGTTTTCCACATTCGGTGGACATTTGGTCTTTATATTTTAACCAGGATTGAGGTACTTTGGGTACCAGAGAATAGATTAGGGGCTAACAAATTACATAGAGTGGTTGCGTTTCTGGCTACAAAACAACAGCCTTTTTGTAGTATATGATGTAGTTTGCTAAAATTTCTCTTAGGTATAATTGTTTGTCTATTATAGCAATTGCCCCTCCCTTGTCCGAATTACATATAATAATATTGGTTCAGATTGTAACTCTTTTTGGCTTCTTTTTCCATTTTAGTTTTGATATTTGGATGTTTTGGAGCTTTGTAAAGATTCTTTTAGTTTGTTGTGTTAGTAATGTTGGTATTATTCTGTAAGTCCATGAGACGTATCACAGCAATTTGATCTTGAAAAATGTGAGATTCTTTTTGCAATACACATTTGAGAGGAAATAGTTTGTGTTGCGGGTTAGTGAGAGGTCACTGAGTCTAAAATATGTCTTTTTAAAGTTAAGGATCTCACAAATTTGTTTACATCCAGCAATGTTTTGAATAAAACCATGTCATTAGTAGGAATGAAGGATAGACCTTTTGTAAGAACACTTATTTGGTGACTTGTAAGTATACATGCTGATATGTTTACAACTATGTTCACAATTGACGTGAAATTGGTAGCTATTTCTGTTTGCGTCTGGTAGCATACGTTTGGTTTTTTGTTTTCTTCTTGCACGGTGTTGGCGTTTAGGTTTTTTTGGATTTTATTTATTGGTGTTTGTTTGTATTTTAGAAGTTGTACTTATTGACTGTTGTCTGGGGAAATCAGTGTTTGTGTCTGAGTTGTCACAATCAGAGGAACTAAAAGTGACACTACATGGCGTAGTATTTGTTTTTTTTCTTTAAAATGGATTTTGTACCTCTGTATTTCTTTCCAAGTGTATACAATGTCCAAGATGTAATCTTTGAGGTTTCTTTCAAATTTAGTTTTTTGATGGATAAAATTGTATCTACTAGTTTTTGTAGGATGCGCGATCTCGGGAACGAGGCCGGAGTTACAGCGCATGCGCAGAACTCCGGCTTCTCGGACGAGGGCGCGCAGCTGCCAGGAGCTGCGCGCCGAAGATCACAGGGTAGGCGGGGAAAGCGGCTACTGGGGCGTGGAGTAGCCGCGCCGTGTAGCCTCGTGTCCGGCTACTCCACGCCCCAGTAGCCGCTTAATAAAATTTACATATCAAGGCAATAAAGTTTATGCTACGCTAGCGGGGACGTGAGGATTAGCTCTAAAAAGGGCTATCCTCACGTCCCATACATCCACCTACCACCCGATCTACCTTTATAGGTAGATTCGTGGTGGTAGGTTCCCTTTAATGCAATTCTATGTATTCTTTTGTATCTTCATGTGGTTTTAAATCTTTATGTCGTGCTGTACATTGTTGATTTAGTTCCGACAGTTTTTGGCATTCATATTGCACAATAACTTGCATCATTTTATGGAACAAGTTGAGAAAATTTATCTCCATTTTAATGTAAACGAGTCATCGTAAGTTGTGGTTGAACTTGTATGTATGCGCAGACCCCCTGGAATCATTTGGCTTTCGATGTTCGATGTATTTGCTTAGTGTGGTATAATCCCACCACACCTTTAATTGATTCACCATTGTTGTTAGTGAGGTTTTTAATTGTTTGATGGATTCTGTTGTACTACTGGGAATGTTAAATAGAGAGTCTGCTTTTTTTTCTGTGTGATTTTTTTATATGGGAATATTGGATAGCTACCGCTCTCACCAAGGTTGACACACACATTTCCTAGGCTTCTAATTATCAAATTTACCTTTTTATTAAAGGATCTCCAGTCCTGTGCAGCCAGAATTCTGCAGCATGAACCAAGTGAACCACACTTCCAGAGCAGTGCAGGGGGCACCAGATTGATGAAGACCATGCACCACCTTGATGAATCTGATCCCTGAGGAAGTCGCATTGGTGACAGAACACGTGGGGTATTCCTACCCTCACACGATGACTACATTTTTTTCTCCTTCTGACTACACCATATATTTTTTATATGGTTATATTTATATATTTATTTAGATGGACTTACTTTCCTTTTTCTTAAGATGTGCCATTATTTCTTATCTGAACTAACATTGAACCATTTTAGTGCTGTGAGGGTTTCGGTATATAGACGTATGAGGGTCTTATACACAGGTTGTCTCATGATGTACTTTTTAGATGTTTTTAAACTTTGAAACTCTGTGTGGTAATGGATTTTGCATAACATAACAAATAAAGTGTTTTGGTATCAATTGTCGTCACATTTATCATGCAAAGTCCAACAGAATTGTGTGGCACGCCCCATGTTAAAGGTGCACCAAAAAAAGTAGACTTTTACATAATTGTTGGTTATACATGCAGTAATATATGGATACTCTATATAAGCTGTATGTGGATATTTTATATAGACACAGTGGCAGTTTTTCTTTAAACTATTAGCAACAAGGTCTTCAATAGCTTTGATATTTACATAACCTTGATTAGAGCTTCATAAGGCACGTTGAAGCGGATGTATTCAAGTTCCTTCTTGAAATCAAATTGTCTTATTTTATAGGTAGAACTGCTGACAAGGATATTAGAAACAAGCTTAAAGTACATTACTATGCCTATGAAACAAAAAAAGATGATGGGTAAGCAAAGGCAGAGGTTACTGCAAAAGTGCAGAAACAGCATTTGCAACTCATATCTTATCCATTGCACTGTAATACTCAAACTACAATGGCAAGAAATATCGGTCACAGTAACATTATCTTTATATACAGTATTTAACTGTGTCAGCTTTATGAAATAACACACAAAAGTGCACTAAAAAAGCACAATTTAACTTGCTTGGCTGTTCTCCTTGTATGTGTGTATATAAATTGCTACACTGTAACATAAAACAAGCTGTACATCTTATGGATGTACCTCTCTGCACATTATTAATATTTTTGTTGTTCTTTCCTTTCCCAAAAACACTTGGCAAGTTTAAATCAGTAAATATTAAGATTTATACTTACAATGCTGAGATTTTCTGCAGTATAAATGGAATACTCTATCACTGAAGAACATTACAGTTCTTTAACCAAATAGCAAAGTCAGCCTGAAAAGAGCTGACATTGTTGTACTATCACAGAGCAATTACACAGCTCCGCAATAGAGATATAATGTTAAACAGCATGGTTAACTGTGCAATGGAACCACGCTGTAAAATTGAATCAGCCCTAGAATGAGGCAAATAACTATTGAACACCCACTCACACGTTCTCATTTTTCTCAAGGTATGTATGATACCCACACTACCTATCCTATAGGTATCATTGGTTATTTTCTCTTTGGTTATATACCGTAATTTAACAGGTCAAGACTGGATACAATGGAAAATGTACAGTATTGTACCAATGAGAATCCTATATTACTAGCTTGCAGTATTTGGCACCTTAGGTTATTGAAGAGAATCATTCAATGCTAAATAGTGCCATTACATTGATGTTACATGCTCTGATTAATTATGAAAAAATTTATTTCCACAGGTTACGTACAAGAACTAGTATATTTTGTAAGTGAATACAAACAATGGGGGTTATTTATCATTGGCTAATTAGCTGAAGCAGGTCACATTCTGGAACGTTTGGTTGGTGCGGGCCCAAATCCAAAAGTACCATATTTTTAAATTAACAATTTTAAGCATCTGTTTTGGTTACCTATACCTTAGGGCAGTGATGCAAACCTTTTAGAGACAGAGTGCCCAAACTACAACAAAGACCCGCTTATTTATCGCAAAGTGCCAACACAGAAATGTCATTTGTGATTTATACTCCCTTCTCTGTCACAGTTTTCATTGATACCAGCATCCTGAGGACACCAATAAAGCAGAAAATAGTCCCAGGTACAGCTATCACTTTAATATAGCTCTGTGCACAGCAAGTCCTGGGCTGTCTGGGACTGCAGGAAGATACCTGGAGTCCTCTCTGGTGATGGTCTGAGTGCCCACAGAAAGGGCTACGAGTGCCACCTCTGGCACCAGTGCCATAGGTTAGCCATCACTGCCTTAGGGCATACATGAATAGTGGTAACCTATGAAGCAAGTTAAAACCTTGCTACTCTTTTGGCCCAGTTTGAGGAAAAACTTTTCGGTGATATGAGTGAAAGTAGGTGTATAGCACAGAAACCAAGCTTACCCCACCTCAGACTGCCCCCTTCATTGTCATCGATGTCCATAGGATGCCTCTTGTAGAGTATTCTGAAAGATGCAGGGATGTCAATTTTTAGCAGAGGGTGGGTTCTAAGGTGGGTGAACTTGACTTTAAATCTTTTTCAAACAGATTGTATATCACTTCATAGTTGATTTACTGGATGATGCTACAATAAAGGGCCATTAAATGATGATATTCAACAAGGTCTAAACCTGCTTCATAACTTACTGGTTTATCTTCTACTGACTGATTCCATTTATAGAGCACTTAGATATCATTTAGACAGGATGGGATGCATTTAGATTGTACTATAGTTAAATGTACTTTACTCTTCTTTAAAGTGTAACCATCATTTGAACTAATTTTTTATATTGTGCATGGGAGGATGTAGTGTACATTTTTCTATTACACTTTATTAAAAATTTTTACTTTGTTTGTAAAAAAAAAAACAAGATACTCCCTCCCATAGAGATCAGTATATCAGCCTGTACAGTGTATGTCTATGGAAGCTTCATGAGCTCACATCTCATCTCCCTGTGTTTGGTTACACAACTCTGGTAGTGAGGATGAGCCGTATGTTACTTTACAAACTAAGGAGAATTTGTTAATGAAGTATATTATAAATATGTTCACAACTGCGCCCTCCCCACAATATCAAAAATCATCTGAAATGATGGTTACTTTAAGCAATGGGAAATAAGACAGGGATATGTCCAATTGCTGGTAGGGATCCCAACACGTTTCTTCATTTTATGGCAAAATGGTCTTGGTTGCTGTGGGAATAAAGTTTAGGTGCAGTAAATAAAGAATCACATATTGTTTGATAGAAGACTTGTCATAAAATTCATCAATTCTTGGAATACTTACAATAGAAAAAGCTTGTGCACAGAAATAGGTAAACAAGGGTAAGACAAAGCTTCAGTTGCGCGGGACACTCATTTGTTGAAAACCAAAAACTTTGATTTACCCAACTGCTTGAGAGGCAGCACTGTTGTGAGGGATATGCTCCATATCTGGTGGTCTTAAATCACAGGGAAAACCTCCATAAATGTCCCGGGAGGCATTCCCATGCCTCACAGCAACTAATTTTGTTCTTTTTATGGATAATAAACAGCAGTATGGAAAAAGACAAGCATTGATGAGGTTAACTGGAGATGAAATGGGTATATGGTCAATGAAAAGTTACCACCATGCATTCTTCCTTCTTCTTGTCCTCTTCACTTTTGGTACTCTTTTTTCACACTGTTTATGTTAGTTTAGTAAGGTTGAGTTTCATCCAGTGTGTACTTTTTACTGTGGCTAAGGTTCTTTATACACGGACTGTTATTGTTGCTCTACTGCTGTTTGTAGTCTTGTCTTGCATTGAAAGTGTCAATATGTCACTTGTTCCTATGGACACACTGTTATCCTTTCAATAAAGAACATTAATTGTAAAAAATAAAATGTAATAAATTAAAAATAAATTTTCTCTAAAATAATGGATGACTATTAAGCAAAAAAAATGATAGCTGAAAAAAATGATATGGTGCCCTAACTGATGGTGTTTTTACATATGGGGTTATTTGACAGCCTGGAGATTCCATTCAAGTATAATAAGTCAAAAAGCTGTTTAATTGATTGTAAAATGTAGTCATTTTCATTTTACTCTTTTCCTATAGGGGCAAAAAATTTGCTTTTAAGAATCGGAATTATACTTTACTCTTTTAATATAATTAATAGGCCTTTCTTTGCTCATTAAAACTATGTATTGATTGTACAAGCGCAATTATAGGTTTTCCTAGACATTACAAATGGTAATTTAGTAATCATCATCTGCCCTTATCTCTAGCGGTTGTATTCATTTATTAAAAGTCTAAAAGGTTTAAGTAAGCATACTGGAAGGAAGAGAGCCTACAATGAAGCAAAATAATACCTTTGTATATATTTTACAGCTGTATATGTTTAGATATTTTTACTGGTAGATAAATATGTAGTAGTAAAAATATAAGGGAATATGTAATGCAGTAAAGTTACTCCATCAGAGAAATCAAATTCATTAAAGGAGGTTTTGAGAGTCAGAGAAAATCTTCCTGTATATTTCATTCATACCCTCTCACACAGTACATGAGCCACAGCTAAGAGAAGTTTATGCTGATCATACACATTAGGTGATTGTTGGCCAACAGCCATCCATCTCATGTGTATAGGGTCCTAACAACTTTCTGGCTGATATTCTTTGAAAATGAGGGGTAAGACCTTTCTACTTTGGGTTCATGAATGTTTATCTGAGCTATGCATGTATTGGGAAATTGATTGGTTGAAGAAGGCTATACACATAGGAAAGCTGCAAACTAAATGCATATTCTTTTAGCATCTACTGTATCTTATGTAAATAACCAGTTTAAGTTTAAATCCAACATCATAATGATTTTTAAGGGTTTACTGTGTATCTTTTATATGCAGACAAATGGTTTTATTTGCAGGGAGCAGAGTGCTTTTTTGATATATTCATGAGGAACAGTGTGGTCTGAGAAGAATATTATATATGTACAGGGATTACAGCAAGGCCATATGTGTTGTTAGGGGCATCTATGATATATGCAGGGGGTCAGTTTTGGGTGTGTGAAACATATATTATTTAGAAGCACACTACACTATTTTTATCCAGTAGATTCTAGTGTACTGTAATTGACTGTGGTATTTTTAGAGGTGCGGTGGGGAAATGCCCTACATAGAGAGCAAGACATTTGGTCAACAGATTCTGAAACAATAAGTCCCAGCGAGGAGAAGTCATCATCCAGTTCTGTAACAGTTCTGTAATTGATTGTGGCATTTTTAGAGGTGCAGTAGGGAAATGTGCTACAAAGAGCACAAGATATTTGGTCAACAAATTCAGAAACAATAAGTCACAGCAAGAAGTCATCCTGCCGTTCTGTAACAGATGAAGAAACTTCACCAGTAACAGCTCTCGACATGTGTAGCGTCAGTGAGATAAGTCTGGTTTGGTCTGTTCAATAACAGTATGGTGGTAATATGTGGTTATGGTAAAATGGTTTTATTTTATAACTATATGTGAATAATATTTGTACACCTTAGTTCTTTGCTACAAATGTCTTGTACTGCCTGTTTCCAAGACGTAGGATGCCAGGCTAAAACTTTATCCTGCAATCATTCCTTCTAGAAGGCTGTCTGAATTTATGAAATGAGACTCTTTTGTATTTACAGAATTTCCAGATTTAGGGACCCACTTTACATTCTGCGCAAGGCCATCTAACATTGGCTACAACTGGCATGATAATCTGTGTGGAGATCCTCAGGAGTGGGAATTTTCTATAGCTCCTGATGCTCCAGAAACATTTTCAGTTGATACATGTACTTTTTTTCTGCTGATGGGGAATATTATTTGTTCCTTGAATACCGTTTAAAGGTAACAGAGGAATGTCATTGTTCTGTACTCGCTAGTACTCGCTAGTACTCGCGAGTCATTGGAACTTGGCAATTGGTTTCTAGAGCTTTTAGGTGGTGAAAATGGTCACAAATGGAAAAATTATGTTCCAGCATGTTATATTTGTATTAGGGCAAAGCCTCCCAAGAGTACTGCACAACAACTGTGTTATTACCTGTCCCATCAAAACTGTGGACACGTTTATACATGGATCTCATTACAGATGGGTACTGTGGTTTGGGTGGAGGTCGATCACTTTTTAAAATGTGTCATATATTTCCAGGTAACAATTATTCACTATATTTATTATATTGCTCCATTATATTATTAAAACATCCTCAATATCTTCAAAATGGGGTACCTGAGTCCATTGTCTCACATCAAGGGGTACGTTGTGAATCTAGTTTCTGGAGGGAATTTTGTATGAAGATTGGGTAAAACTGCCATTTTGATTTTATCACACAGATTCTAATAGGACTGCCAGTCTAAGGGGGAGATATTAAGCTCTGGCTTGGTTCATGCATAATAAACGTATAAATTCATTTAATGCAATGTCCATATTTTTCTGCAGTTATGGATTTAACCCATGTTTTCCTTCCTTGTCTGTCCCTCAAACAGATGCCCGTTTTCCCCATCTGTAAACATTTTGGTGGACATGCTGAAAGCCCAAGGCTATAGAAGCCCAAGGCATCTTCCATAAAGAGGTAGATTACTAAAAACATTAAGGGTCCAGTGGTCACTCCCAAAAGAAGAAGGTACTGTTATAAATCTTTGACCTGATTCTCCTTAAAGTGTTGTTTATGCTCTGCCTGAGGCTGAGATTCTTCTTGTTTAATTGTATTCTTCTGGCTCTGTGTCTCTCTGCTTACTACCTATGTTTGCCTTATCTTTTACCTGTTTCTTGATCATTTTCTTACTTGCTCTTTTTGTACCTTACCGCCATATTGGCTCTAGCCTGGTTTGTTTGATATTGCCTTTGTTGACATTGACATTGTTGATATTGTCTTGTATCAGTCGCTGTACACTTATCAATGTAAGGATCGCAGCCTAGTTGGCACCTGCAATTTAAGATATGGTCAGCAGGTAGGCAGGGACAGAACCTTTGTGCTAGTCATGGCTTGCTACATCAGCCCAGTATTGACATTACATACCCATATAAATGCATTATTTTACTATAGAAATTTAAATGTTTTCTTTTGGTGTATAGGAAAAGTGCCCAAAAGTAAACTCAGAAAAAACGTTCAGTATAAAGTGCACTGTAATTTAACAGCTTTCAATGACTCCTAAAACAAACAAAAGAATGTAATCACATAACAAAATCTAAAACATGTATGCGAATAACGCAGTCATACAAAACTATCTCATATATAATGAGTATGCCAAAGAGACAGAATTAAGGGGTAACCCTCACAAATATGCAACTATAAACCTATCCACCTAAAACCTATCCACCACGTACTCTACAGCCATAATATAACAAAATAACCTTTATTAAGTTCACAAATTAAAATATAAGTAAAAAAGCATCACAGGAGAGATATCAAAGTGAAACAGCATAGGAGGTTAATCCACAGGGAGCAGATGATTCAATAAGCAAGAGTATCATAATAGACATTACACTTAGAACTGTCTTTAAAGTGCATAATACTTGCAAACATCAACTTGCAAATGTAAACAAAATGTGCTTTACAGTTAGGTAACAGCATATAGCATCATAGAATCAATTAGTAGTACATCTGTTGCAAGAGGATAACCCTGTGGGACATATTACCTGGCGTTATTGGCCCCCAACACGCGTTTCAACCCGCTGGTCTTGAGAAAGACCTTGAGAAGACCAGCGGTTGCAAGTCGATGTTTACAAGCATTATGCACTTTAAAGACAGTTCTAAGTGTAATGTCTATTATGATACTCCTGCTTATTGAATCACCTGCTCCCTGTGGATTATCCTCCTGTGCTGTTTCACTTTGATATCTCTCCTGTGATGCTTTTTTACGTTTTAATTTGTGAACTTAATAAAGGTTATTTTGCTATATTATGGCTTTACTGTATGTCATTCCCTCTGTTTAGGTGGATAAACAAAAGAATGTGTCTATTGTTTTATTGTATGTGTTTTATATAACTCAAAACTGCTCTATATGCATCTACTGTCAAGGCTTTCAATAGATTGAAAAAAGGAGACAGAAAACTAGAGACAAACAAAGACAAAAGTGTAGTTACAGTAGACTTTTCCTTGTGATAAAGCTGATGAAGTATGATCATGTGGTAAATTCATTGCTAAACAGCTTTCTTATCAACCTCCTACGGTATAGATACAAACATCTGGCCTGTCAACATGCATTTTCATGTTTTACAATCAACAATGGAAAGTTAAGTGTAGAAAAATACCAACAGATGAAGCAATATAATCAAGACTTGCAAAGCAAACTCACTCTTTAACCTATTTGTTTATATCATGTTTGCCTTATTCAATGTTATTAACAATTAACCTTCAAGTAATTTTTGTTTTAAAAATGCACAACAATGGCCTTTTTCTTTTGTGATAATTGTAAACTTGAAGATGTAAACTTGTACAATATATCATTTTACAAGCTGTCCCTGACTAAAGAGCACCCAACTTACAGACAACTATTAGTCACAAATGGACCTTGAGCCCACTGTGATGCCAGTAATGTATGGCACGTTATCGCCAGGCTGCAAAGATTAACTGAAGTTACCAAAGGTGTCTGCAATGAAGGTTTTAATCTTAATCCAAATTTTTATAAATCCAATTGTCACAGGGCCAAAAAAAATTTGTTTGGCGATACAAATAGTATTCAGATATGCTTTCTAACAAGAAGAATTGAAATATCACATGTTGTTGTGATACTCATATATAACTTCATCGGAGTCCAGCTGTGTTTAATTAAACTAAAAGAATCACAGTGTGATTCAGAGCACAAAGAATCACAAAGTCTAACAAACAGCCCAAGGAACAGACTTGTGGAAAGGCACAGATCTGGCTAAGGTAACAAAAGAATTTCTGCAGCACTCAAGGTTCCTAAAAGCATGTTGGCCTCCATAATCCGTAAATGGAAGAAGTTTGGGACGACCACAATTCTTCTTCAACCTGGCCATCCAGCCAAACAAAGCAATTGTAGAAGGAGAGCCTTTGTGAGAGAAGTTAAGAAGAAGAACCCCAAGATCAGTGTGGCTGAGATCCAGAGATGTAGAAAGGGAGATGGGAGAAATTTCTACAAAGTCAACTATCACTGCAGCCCTCTATCAGTTGGGGTTTTATGGCAGAGTGTGCTGACAGAAGCCTCTCTTCAGTGCAAGACATATGAAAGCCTACAGTTTGCAAAATAGCACATAAAGGACTACCAGACTATGAGAAATAAAATTTTCTGGTCTGATGAGGTGAAGATTGAACTTTTTGGTGTTAATTCTAAGTGGTATATGTAGAGAAAACCAGGCACTGCTCATCACCTGCCAAATACAATCCCAACAGTGAAACATGGTGGTGACAGCATGATGGGGGGAATTCAGCTGCAGGGACAGGATGATTGGTTGAAATTGAAGGAAAGATACAGAGATATCCTGGATGAAAATCTCTTCCAGACTGCTCCGGACCTGAGACTGTATTGATGGTTCACCCTCCAAAAAGACAATGACTCTTAGTACACAGCTAAAATAAAGCAGTGGCCTCAGAGCAACTCTCTGACCTTTCTTGACAGTCCCAGCCAGAACCCAGACCTAAGCCCAAATGAGCAATTTTGGAGAGACTTGAAAATCACTGTCCACCAACATTTACCATTCAACTGGAGAGAACTGGAAAAGATCTGCAAGGAAGAATGGCAGAGGATCCCCAAATCCAGGTGTGAGAAACTTGTTCCACCATTCCCAAGAAGACTTATGGCTGTACTAGCTCAAAAGCTGCTTCTACTCAATACTGAGAAAAGGGTTTGAATACTTATGATCATGTGATATTTCAGTTTTTCTTGTTTGATGAATTAGCAAAAATATCTACATTTCAGTTTTTTTGGCCAAGATTGGGCCAGAGTGTACATTAATAATCATAAAAGAGAACGTGTTTGAACTTACGAATTGGCTGCAATGAAACACTGTGAACAATTTAAAGGAGTCTGAATACTTTCCATATACACTGTATAAATTATACCTATTATGACTTACAAAAAAAATTTAACTTAAGAACATACCTGCAGAACCTTTCCTGTAGCATTATGTGTTCCAAGGGAAGGCGATTCCAGCGAAGGCGAGAGATGCCATGCCACGCATGCACATAGTGGCATAGAGATGACTCCAGGATAAGGGCACGGTATAAGTGTAACTTTAATAATAAACAAAAACATGTGTGGATAATCCATATAAAAAAGATAAATAATTGTGATGAAAACATTTGATTAAAAGGGCTTTGCCCATGAAACTAAATTCTCAGATTTCAATCACCTATTGATGTTAACAAAATAAAGATTATTTTAACCCTTTACTTTTCAATATTACTCAGTTTTATTGCTCTTTTACCTCCTATCACTTAGTGATGGTATAAAATGTAAAATAGTGTAAAATTCCAGGGTGTAGGAGGGGGTTCTCTAAGCAGACACATTTGGGGTCATTTACCAAGGGCCCGAATCACGTTTTTTCCGACGGGTTATACGAATATTTCCGATTTGGGCGATTTTCCCTGAATTGCCCCGGGATTGTGGCGCATCAGCGCCGGCATGCACGAGGCGGAAATGGGGGGGGGGCATAAAAAAAACCTGACGGCTTCGGAAAAACCACCGCTAACCTGCACCGAGGGTAGGACGGTGAACTTCAGTGCATTCCAACGAACTGCAGCGCAGCAGTGACACCTGGTGGACGTTGGGGGAACTACCCTAGTGAATCGCCGAAAAACCTGAATCCTCCACTGAGAACGCGCCGATGGATCGCGAATGGACCGGGTAAGTAAATCTGCCCCATTATGATTAATTTAGTTCTGTGAGCTGAAAATGTGCTTAGATTATCAGGGTATATATTTATATACAAGGTTAATATACACTTTCATTTACCTTCTGAACATTCTACTAGTGTTAAGATTGGTACACAAAAGACAGGGGATAGTGAGCCCTGAGCTTGCCCCAACCTCTGTCCCTTCCTATAGCCCCCCCACGCTAAACCGTGGGGCGACTACTTGAAGACTTCGAGATACGCTGGAATAAGTGTGGGAAGGAAAACACAAACAGACTGACAACATAAAACACAAAAGAATGGTAAACAAGCCGGAATCACAACGAGAGGGTACGTCAATAGCAAAATCAGTAAGCAAAGAGTCAAAGTCAAAAACTAGCCGAGGTAACAACAATACAGATAAAGATACTGAGCAATACAACCTAGAGTAGCGAGTGGAGAAAGGGATTTTCAAACACTGGCACAGGTGACTAGTGAAGCTGCAATTTATGCAGCAAGAACTCCACCTCCAGAACCTGATAGGTGCTGGACAGCATCTGGGAATTAACCCCTCATGGTGCAGAAACAACCAGGCACCAAGCAGAGGTTCAAAGTCCCAGCCACTCCTAGACAGCGCGAGATCTTAGCAGCCGCTGCCCAGGACGAGAGGTGGAGTTTGCGCGGATACGCGCCGGGGTTCGGAGGACGCTGCTGGTACCACCAGAAGAACCAGAAGTCCCAGCAATCTCCCTAGCGAACCTGACAGTACCCCCCCCCCTGACGGGGGGCCTTCGGACCCCTAGATCTTAAAGATGGCTTCTGAGGGTAGGTCTGATGAAATAACCTGAGTAACCGTGGAGCATGAACATCTCTAGCCGGAACCCAAGACCTATCCTCAGGACCAAAACCTTTCCAATGGACCAGGTACTGCAGGGAGTTACCTACCCATCTGGAATTCACCACCTTTTCCACCTCAAATTCCAGATTCCCCTCCACAATAGATGGAGAAGAAGGGTCAGAAAGAG
Organism: Engystomops pustulosus; assembly: GCF_040894005.1. Lineage (NCBI taxonomy): Eukaryota > Metazoa > Chordata > Amphibia > Anura > Leptodactylidae > Engystomops > Engystomops pustulosus. Next base: position 70,509,120 of record NC_092415.1, read on the forward strand.
GCAAAACAGGCTCAACATAGCGCTTCAGAAGACTCTTATGGAAGGTGTTATGGACCCGCCACCCCGCTGGAAGTGTAATCTTGAAGGAAACCGGGTTAACAATATGAGTAACAACAAACGGACCCACAAACCTGGGCGCAAACTTCAAAGAGGGGACCTTCAATTTAAGGTTTTTTGTTGATAACCACACTTTATCCCCCACCACAAACGTATCAGATTTAGTGCGCCTTCTTTCAGTTTGTTGGACCATAGAATTTTGTGCCCTCTGAATATTCTCCCGAACTTGTGACCAGAGCGAGCGCAACTTGGATGTAATAGCTTCCGCTCGAGGAATATTAGAGACAGGCACAGATGAAAAAGAGAAACGTGGATGAAAACCATAATTGCAGAAAAACGGAGATACCTGTGTGGACGAACTACAGTGGTTATTAATAGCAAATTCTGCCAACGGAAGGAATTTCACCCACTGGTCCTGACTGTCCGAGACAAAGAGTCGCAGATATTGAATCATCTCCTGATTCATTCTCTCAGACTGACCATTAGACTCAGGGTGAAACGCCGACGAGAATGACAAATTAACTTCCAGTCTAGAACAAAATGCTCGCCAAAATTTGGAAACAAATTGTACGCCCCTATCTGACACAATATCATCTGGTATACCATGGAGGCGCACAATATTCTGTATAAACAATTCAGCCAATTCTTCAGCTGAAGGCAACTTTTTTAATGGAACAAAGTGTCCCATTTTAGAGAAACGGTCCACTACCACCCAAACCACTGAACAGCCTTGAGATGCTGGCAGATCAGTGACGAAGTCCATAGACACTTTAGACCATGGCCTGGTGGGAACTGGAAGCGGAAGAAGAGGCCCCTCAGGACGTCTCCTGGGAGTCTTTCCTCGCGCACAGACCTGACAGGCTTGGACAAATGCGTGCACATCCTTAGTCATGTGAGGCCAGTAACTTCTCTTTAAGAGATCCAAGGTACTCCGCATTCCCGGATGACCAGCCAATACCGAGCAATGCGTCTCCTCCAACACTCTCAAACGACAAGAAGGAGGAACAAATAATTTCCCTTCCGGAAGGTCTTTAGGTGCAGATCTTTGTCCTGCTAAAATTTGAGAGGAGAGGTGGGAGGAGACAGCTGCCAGCACAACCCCTGGAGACAAAATATTACTGTCAGCAGCCTCTGGAAGCTCAGGAGTCCCGAAGCTACGGGACAAGGCATCAGCCTTCACATTTTTTGACCCAGGTCGGTAGGTGACCACAAAATTAAAGCGAGAGAAAAACAAGGCCCACCTAGCCTGACGTGAGTTCAAGCGCTTAGCAGTATCCAAATATACCAAGTTCTTATGATCCGTGAGCACAGTTATCGGATGAAGAGCTCCCTCCAAAAAGTGTCGCCAGACTTCAAATGCCCACTTAATGGCAAGGAGCTCTCGATTACCAATATCATAATTCCTCTCACAAGAAGAAAATTTTCTAGAGAAATAAGCACAGGGCCTAAGTCTGGTGAGAGTGGAAGACCCCTGAGACAACACTGCACCTACTCCTACCTCGGAGGCATCAACCTCCACAACAAACGGTAGAGAGAGGTCAGGTTGAACCAAAACCGGGGCTGACGAGAATGCCGCTTTTAGAGTTTCAAACGCTGAGTAAGCGGCAGGGGACCAATTGTTCGGATCAGCACCCTTACGGGTCAGATCCGTGAGGGGTTTGGCGATCACGGAAAAGCTCTTTATAAAGTTCCGATAATAGTTAGCGAAACCTAAAAAACGTTGTAGGGCCTTAAGATTGGTAGGCCGAACCCAGTCCGTGAGCGCCTGAACCTTACTCGGATCCATCTGTACATCAGAGGGAGTCACAACATAACCTAAGAAGGAAACCTTCTGGATGCAAAAAACACACTTTTCCAGCTTAGCGAAGAGGTGGTTTTTGCGCAACCTGGTAAGTACTTGGCGGAGATGTTGCTGGTGAGAAACCATATCAGGAGAGAAAATCAAAATATCGTCTAGATATACCACCATAAACACACCGATGTAATCATGAAAGATGGAGTTCATAAACCCTTGAAAAACCGCTGGGGCATTACTCAAACCAAAGGGCATAACCAGGTATTCAAAGTGCCCCAAAGGTGTATTAAATGCGGTTTTCCACTCATCCCCTTCTCGGATCCGAATCAGGTTATAAGCCCCTCTGAGATCTAATTTAGAGAAAACTTGGGCCCCAGAAACCTGATTTAAGAGATCCGGGATCAAGGGGAGAGGACCTGAGTTTTTTACCGTTATCTTATTTAATTCTCGATAATCAATACACGGCCGTAGACCACCATCTTTTTTCTCAACAAAAAAGAACCCGGCCCCAGTGGGCGACTCAGAGGGACGGATATGTCCGATTGCCAAACTCTCATCAATATAACTCTTCAGTGACTCCCGTTCTGGTACTGACAGGTTATATATACGACCCTTTGGCAATCTAGCATCAGGAAGAAGGTCAATTTTACAATCAAACTCCCTGTGAGGAGGAAGGACTTGGGACAAGGGTTTTGAAAACACATCTGAGTAATCAGAGAGAAAACCTGGAAGACTCTGATCTTCCGCTACTACTGTACATAATGAAACTTTGGACAGGTGATCCTTACAGTGAGGACCCCAATGAACCAGCTCCAGAGTTTCCCAATTAATTACCGGATTATGGATCCGGAGCCAGGGTAGACCAAGAATGACATTTTCAGACAAGTTTTCCATAACTAGGAAAGAACACCACTCTTCATGCATAGCTCCTACCATAAGCATTATCTGCGGGGTTCTGAATTTGATCAACCCTGCCTGTAGAGGGGTCAAATCTGCACCCGACATCTGGATAGGAGTGGACAATGGAATCAATGACATGCAAAACTGAGAGACAAACTTATAATCGATTAAATTAGACGCAGCACCTGAATCCAAAAAGGCGCGACCAATGCAGGAAACAGACTGAAACTTAACTGTACAAGGTAAATACATTCTAGACACAATTGGGAGTACCTGAGCTCCTAAGCAGTCCCCCCGACTACTGCTTAGGAGCGGAAGTTTTCCTGCTGCTGCCTCTTGGACAGGTGTTGACCAGATGATCAGGACTTCCACAGTAGAAACAAGGATGACGTCTCAGTCGATGTTGCTTCCGCTGTGCAGGAGAGATGCTATCCAGCTCCATGGATTCCAATTCTGGACTACCTGGAGACAGACTGGCCGCTGGCTGACAGTCAGAGGACACCCGAGGTGATCGCCTGGATCTTAGGCGACGATCAACTCGGATGAACAGAGTCATAGCATCATCTAATGTCTGAGGCTCGGCATAAGCTAAGACTAAGTCCTGTACTCGGTCTGACAGTCCGGACATAAATTGGTCTTTTAGGGCGCAGTCATTCCATTGCGAGTCAGTCACATACTGTCTGAACTGGGCACAATAATCTTCTGCTGTCCGTTTTCCCTGACACAGAGATCTAAGGTGGGAAACTGCAAGTGCTCGGCGGTCAGGTTCGTCATAAATCTGGCCTAAAGCAGAAAAAAAAGCGTCAAGAGAAGAACGGGATGGAGAGTCAGGTGGGAGAGAAAAGGCCCAATTTTGCGGATCCCCAAGCAGCAGGGAAATTACCACGCCCACCCTTTGAATCTCTGTGCCCGATGAACGAGGACGTAAGGAAAAATAAAGTTTACAGCCCTCCCGAAATGAAAAAAATTTCTTACGGTCACCAAAAAACACGTCAGGGAGAGGAACCTTAGGTTCAGGTGTGGGTGGCAGTGGATCCTGCGGTGATGTCTGCCGCGGAACCTGCATAGATTCCTGAATTTGGAGACGGGAGGCTAGATCCTGAACAAACTGAGTTAGGGTCTGGACCTGAGTGACCACAGCTGACAAAGGCTCCATGGGAGGAGAGAATGTAGCAGGTCGGATACAGGATGCAGACCTATGTGTGGCCAGTGTTTCTGTTAAGATTGGTACACAAAAGACAGGGGATAGTGAGCCCTGAGCTGTGATGTGATGTGTTGTTTGCCGGCAGGAAGTGAGTGTGCATGCGAGCTTAAGGAATACAGGTGGGAGGGGGCTAAAGGCAAAGAGTCAGAAGATAAAGGGTCAGAAACTAGGGGAAACTGAAATTGTGTACACCAGGACTGATAGAGACAGGTTGGAATTATATCTGTGAAATGCTGTACTTTTGTTAATAACAGTGAATTACATAAAGAGTAATTTTGTTATTCTGAGTATATTTAAGAAACTTGTCTTTGTGGGTATATCCCTTTAAGGGAATGTAAGAGAAAATGACAATGCAAAACAAAAGTGAAGTGAGTGAAAAAATGAATGGTGATGGGAAGATGGGGTGAAAAGATTAAATGAAATACATCCAAAATACAAATTCATGAATGTAATTTATTAAACAAAATAAGGAGCATACAGCATTAGGAATACAATAGCGACCATAAAATTATGTAATAGTTACATTGGTGCCTAGATATAAGACGTACGCTAAGTGCACATGAAACATATTGGTGTGAAAATGTGAAGTGAAAAAAGGCTATAAATAGTAGTCAAAATAAGAAAGTGATGACTAAAGATCAGAATAGGCATACCTACTATAATGAGGCAACCACATTAGGAATATCATGCATCCAAAGCTGATAAAATAATTAAAAAGACCGTATGTGTCCCAATGTGAAAGAAAAAAAAGGAACAGCTCTAGCAATAGATATAAAGTGCATACCATAAACCAGCCCCTGAGGATGCCTGCCTGAATCGCATCCCATAAAGATGTTATATAATATAGTCATGAGATTCACCAATAAGTGATGTATTAGAAAAAAGCAGCACATAAGAGGGAACTTAGGTGAGGGATTCTGTTTGTATGTTATAGCTGAGATGTAGGAGAGCTGACAGTGTCATTGGGGCTCATTTACTAATGGCTTTGTGCCAGGCTTCAGACGGCCTATGCACATTCTTTTAGGTGAAAAGGCTTGCACAGCTACTTAAGAAGTGTCCATGCCACTATTGTGTTTACGCAACTCTTTTGTGGCACAGCTGCACTGGCCTCCATGCGACACAAATTAGGGTGCGTTCTGTATTTAACATGCAAAGTCTGTCTGTCGCACACCCTATGTTAAAGGTCCACCACAATAAAGTTGGGCCAGTGCAGGGAAGAGATAGATTCATGATTTCTGCCGCACGTTCTTTATGAATGCGTCGCACCCAGCATTATATACACGGGAAGAGAACTTTGCCGACTTTCCTAGTAAATGTGCTCCACTGTGTTTTTTATCCATCTCAAGGATCTCATCATCTCTCATCTGTCTCATCTGTCTTCTTCTATGTGTCAGATACTGAGTAAAATTTTAAAGTAAGGAGTTAAAAAAATAACATTATTGTGTAAACATCGCTAGCTGATTAAAATTTGAGAACTTTCTTTCATCATGGGCAAACCACTTTAAGAGTAGGACCTTATCTGAACATGCAGCTTGTTCAAATGGGGATTGTGTTCGCAGAGGTCATGAGTGCAGCACACTAAGTGGTTAGATGTACATTTTAAAGTACATTGCGTTAACGTCACATTTATTTAAATAATTTTTATGGACAAGACACTTGAACAATGTCAGCATGATATTTGCACTGAGTTTACATCAAGGAGATAAATGACCTGTGTTTACCTAAACACAATTTGAACATTGTGGCTTATTTACTAAGGGTCCGGGGCTGCACTTTCGTCTGATTTCCGGACGTTTTCGGGATTTGCACCTCTGTGACAGGTATTTAACTGGGGACTGTGTCGCATATGATCGGATTCTGGCGCGGCTGCGCTGGCTTTCATGCGACAGAAATTTGGGGGCGGGCATTCAGGGCGATCAGACTGATTCAGACTGAGTGCGGGATTTAACTTTCAAATTGTGTTGCAAGATCAAGCACTTACATACATCAGGAAGAAGAAGGTGAACTCCAGGATGGCTCAGGATGGGTTAGTAAATGTGCTTCATTATGTTGCGTAAACGCAATATGAAGGGGATGTTAGGCTACACGTACACGTTGTATTTACATAGTGTTAGCATTGCACTGTTTTAAATAGTGTTTACATAAACACAATGTGAACACCATGTTTGCATGCCATTGCAGGGTGGGGCTTAAATAAAACATCCAGAAAGCTTCACCAGAGGTCACAGAGGGCAGAGAGATCCGTGTGTAACCAGGGGTCGTCTGTAAGTTGGGTATTCTTAAGTCAGGGACCGCCTGTATATGGCAATGTGAATGCTGAAATTAGAATGGGTTTTTGAAAGCATTTTTTATGTCCAAAGCAGAAATGGAGAAAAAATTAGAGCAGCATCTCCCATTACTTGTTCTCACCTGTAAGGATCCATACCTGCTACAAAACTGTATCAAACTGTAGCAATATTAAGTAATTCTTGCATATATCACAATGCTACTGGTGGGGGTTTACTCTGGCCTGGGGAGTATACTCTGGCCTAGGCCATTTTGCACCCTGGGATATAATCTGGCCTAGGCCAAAGTATACCTGGCGTTAGGCCACTTTACCCCCGGGTACAGTGTCTGATTATAATCACAAGTCTTGACATAAGGCTTCTTAAAGTTGGGGGATTGATTTGAAGGAAGCACTTGATTTCGTTTCCCCATCCTAGAAAACTTTTCTGCATATTACTTGAAATGATGGATGAAACATAGCACTGCTCTTCTATAGGAAAAGATAAAATGGTCTCTTAATCTTTTTTCCCTCTTTTCCCATTAAGTGTTAGAGATACCAGCAGCGAGGAGCAGCGGGTGGTACACAGCTTATCTGAGTGTGGAAAATAAGTACCCTGCTTTTGTTTATAAGGCTATAATAATCACATAAACATCATTATAATCAGTATGTAATGTTCCTTTTTACCAGTGGTAACACTAAAAGGAAGCAGAACACTTACTGTCAGATAACACTTAGTCCAATGTTGACAACCCCTTTACACATTTTCAGCAGTCTTTCAATTCTTGGATGACAAGCCTGCTTTTAATAGTAAGATATGGATATATGTTTTACTGTATTCATTCTAGTAGAACACCTGCCGATAGTTTGTGTTGATTTATCTATCTGGATCTTGTGTCAGCACTTCCTTCATAGATAGGTATTTATAACAGGCTGTTTGATTTATTACTACGCGTCTCTTGCTGTGTTCTCACATTCCGATATATATTTTTGAAAATGATGCACTCAAAAGCAACACAAAATTATGGAAAGAAAATTTTTTTGATACACTGAGAAGATCAACGTATTTAATCAGTACTTTATATCAGCACTTCATATGATCTTATTAAGTAATATCAGCTCTACCTCTCACTAATAAGGCTTATTTATGCTTATTTAAAACCATGGCTTTGAGTATTGGGTCAGGGATTGCACATAAATAAAAAAAAAACACAAGGTACAATCGACCAAGACAAAATAACAGAATTCAATAATCAAGCTTACGATGTCTAAGTAGATTGCTACCACACCTACGTCATATTGTAATAATAGTGGTGCAAATATTTATTATGCCAATAAACTCAATAATCACACCATAAAATATAGAGGCAATCTGGTTAATGGCAACCAATAAATTAATTGAAGAATCATGGAGCTGATATGCACAAGTGGTTTGCACTAACAATTGTGATGCGTTGCTGTGTAAGAACAGTGAGTTGTAAAAAATGTTAACATGACACTAAAAAAATGGTCAAGATAAAGATTAATAACTCCATTAACTTACAAACAATCTTATTAAAGGTAGTTAGGTTTCAGTATCACACAGTAAGGCCTGGTGACAGATGATACAGACAGTGGACGCTGATGCTAAACTTAGTTCCCAGCTATCCCTTCCTATTACCCTCCCCCACCCCCCACCCCCGTAAGTAGGCGGTAGACAACTAGAAGATGATCCATTCTTATGTCTTAGTGCCCACAGTGAACACAACAAAACATAAAACACAATAAGGCGGAGTTAACAAACTCAGAACAGCAACAGCATGAGCAAACAATGACAAAATGACAATCCAAAAGAGAAGTAAGAAGTACAGGCCAGAGATCAGAAACTGGAAGGTAGCAATACATGAACAGAGCAAGTGTTAACAAGGCTACACATTTTGACCAGAAAAGAGTGTAGCCTGTGCTAAACACTTATAGGGAGGCTAGGACCTGCAGCAGTTGGAAAAAGCAAGTAATCACATGGTTAACACAGAGTTAACTCTTGCAAGACAAGGGCAGAGTAAAGGGTGTGGCAGTTATCAAGTCAGGCAGCCACTAGAGCCCAGTTCACTGCCGGCTTAAATAATAGGAGTAAAACTCAACATCTCCTAAACCTACTTTCCTGGATAGAGGATGATGCTGATGCAGACATGACATCCATGCAGAATTTTCCTTTCATTTATTTCACTGATTGCAAAAGTTTAAACCCTTAAATGGCATTGTCAGTACTGAAAGCACATCTCAATGGTTAGTTTTTTTTCCTTTCACCATCAGCACTATTATGCTGAGATCGCAGGGTGCCAATAGTAACCATGGCCTGACATGCTAAAGTGCCTTTTAGGACATGAAATAAAAAAGTTTCAGTAATAACTCCATCTTATCCTGTAATATATCAGCATTAAGGGGTTGTTCAGATATAAAAACATATTTTCTATATATGGCTTTGATTGCTTTGAAAATAAGGAGTTTATACTTCCCTGCCTCCTTGCTCCCGTTCACTAGTGGCTAAACCCCTTACTATCGAGTCTGTTTCTACACAGAGGCCTGACCACTGCTGCACATCTGCTACAGCCTGAAACTAAGACTGTTGCAGGATATAATACAATTATTTATTTACAAATAAAGTTTTAGCGGACCAAAATATATCATTTAAATTTAAAAAATATTTATTATTATTCATATAATAATTATTTATTATTTAGGTATAAATATAAAAATATACATATTAGACATTATTGTAATTGAGGAATAAAAGTAAAATTACATTTTTATCATGCAGTGAAGAGCAGATAATCTCCATTCATAAATAAGGAGTGTACTGCAACATATTCTATTTGTGGTAAGGAAACTAATAGCTGATAATTGAGGAAACCATATTTTATTAGTGATGAGAAGTATGGCTACGCAGTAATTTTAACAACTGTATAATTGTTCTTACTTGGTGATGCTCAAATACAAATATTAATATTTCAGACTGAAGAGTTACTACGTGTAGGAAAAGTGCAATGTATATACCTGCAGATGCTTGTTTTTTTCTATATGATTTTGCCATTTTTATTTCTTACCCCATTGTTTCTATATTTGAATAATAGATTCACTTTTCATTAGTATGCCTTACTGGTTTTTAAAGTATTTTCACTATTATTCAGTACAAATTTCTATCAAAACTGGATGCTAAAACAAAATATTCAATTGGGGCTGCAGTGCACAGGTTAGGGGTAGCCCCAACACTACACTGGGTCCACCAGACACCGTTAAGGTGTCACCATTTGTTGCTGCTCTCCAGAAGGGACGGTAATGCCTGGCGCACCCCAATGGGAAATAATTCCATAGAGTCGTGTCTGCTGTGAACAGTTTCCTTCTTTACTGAGGAAATTCAGGAGAAAAGCAATAAAAGCAAAGCATAGGGCTGACTTTTCCAATCTCCTCTCTGACAGAAGAACTGATCTACATTTAGGAAAGGCTTGGGCTAGCTCTCCCTCTTTTTCCTCAGAACTGGACCCTGGCCAAAGGCTAGGAGCCCAAAGTCTCCTCTAAGCTCTGTTCCCTAACTGCAACACTGCTCTCTTAATATATTTTCTATTTCAGCAATGACAATTCATTAAACTTACATTGAGCCTCCATAATATTCTATAGCAGAATGTTTCTAAAGTGGTAAACAACTTTCCGGACAGCACCTGTCAGGTTGTCTGATTTTCTGGTAAACTGGTTCTTTCTCTCTTCAAAACAATTTCTCATATAGCTGTGGAAAATTGCTAGTTTCTCTTTAGTTAGAGATACTGTATACATGTCTCTAAGTGTTAATTACAGGTCTAAACAGATGCAGTAGTAACAAACTGAATGAAAAAAGTATAGATTAATGCAAGTTATCCCTTGATGTAAAATAAAGTGAAGTGCTGACTTTGTATGGGGTAAATATTCAAATGAAGCTCCTCTGATCCAAGGCACTACAGTGCTTAAAGTCCATGTTTCATGTGTGCATCAAAAACTTTGTCAAATAAACAAAATAAAAGCTGATTTAAGATCATTTGAAGTAAACACCATTAAAGGGTTTCCTTTTTACATATTCAATGTATGTTTTATTGTTCATGCTTTTGTTTTTATATTATTGATGAACTGTTAATATCTTTGCTCTTCTGTGTACTCCCCCAGGATCATCTTCTCTATGCACACTATTACATAGTTCAGTGAATGATCCTTGTGGTTAGCTTCAATCACTACAAGCTTGACATTCTCTCTCTCTCTTTCTATGAATTCTTTAAGAATTACAGAAGTATAGATGAACCACCAGGAGATTAGCTTTCAGACCAATATTAATCAATTGTTTTAGTGCTTCTTATATCTGATATTCTATAGAAAAAAACTAAACATTATGAGAAAATACATACCATATACAAAAAATGTGCTGAAAAACCCTAACTTGGCTTATACTTGAGTTTAGAAAAAAAAATTGTACTCAGCAGGCTATATACTGGGGGCAAAGGGCTGGCTGTATACCGGGGGAAAAGGGCTGGCTGTATACCAGGGGAAAAGGGCTGGCTGTATACGGGGGGAAAGGGCTGGCTGTTTACTAGGGGCATGAGTTGGCTGTCTATATATTAGGAGCAAAGGGCATCTGGCTATTTACTGGAGCATGAGTTGACATGCTTTATACTAGGCTTATACTTGAGTCAATAGGTTTTCCCAGTTTTTGTGTTAAAATTAGGGGTCTCGGCTTATACTTGTGTCGGTTTATACTCGAGTATATACGGTAAGTGGGTGTATGTATGAGCTATACATGTATACATATAGAGACAGAAATATTTTCATTATGTGTGTACCACATTGATATACATACCTGTTTATGTCTGCAGTATAGGAGCTCCTAATGTTATACAATTAATTTTGAGTGCAACATACTGAGTACTTTAATACAATGAACATGTAATCCAATAGTAAAGCTTCTGAGGAATTCAGAAATGATTACTTACCACTGTATTTATACTGCGACGGAGGCTAATTGAATTTTTATAAAGAAGAAGAGTGGAAGCATTAACCTTTGGAGCCTGACAATGGCACTCAGAAATTCATCTTTTTTGACACTGCAGTAAGATCAGAGGGTTACTACCCTAAGGGACATCAGCTCTTTCCTTTTGAGTTATATGAATCTTTAATGTATTTTGTTTAAAAGACTTGTGCATGTTTCATATAACTCTGCAGCCATAAAAACACATGGCAGGTGGCGGTTATGAATGACAATTGAGGGAAAATTGCCTAGAGTAAAAAGTTCAATGAATGTTACTGATGAGATGAAAATTATAAATAAGCAATTCACAGCAAAAATGAGATTTCTTAACGTTTGTCTCAGCAACATGAATGTCACATCTCACATACACTCACATACATGCATACTCAGGCTTGTAAATATGACTTACCATGAAACTGAAGAGTCATAAAAAGATTTAAGTATATCACGGCATTGCAACCTCTGTTACCTGTCATAGAAATTTATAGTCTATAGCAATTAATGTGATATATTCAATATTGATTTTCCCAAGTCTTAAAATTTATATCTTTTTCAGTATCATATATTCACTTGCTGCCATGTTACAATTTCAGTATTTATTCAGGTTGTGTATTGTTATCTTAGACATTTCCTTTATTTTGATCTTGAACAAATTAGAATAATTTCTACAGTATATTGTACAGTATTTTCATTATTCTCTCTGGGCATGTGACACACAGTGTAAAAAGTATCTTTAATTGCATCAGTTGTATTTGTATTTTTTCAACTATCATTTTGTGGTTTGTATTGATTAAAAAATGTTTTTACTTTTCCAGGGAGAAATGAAAAAAAAAAATATTGCACTCTTCAATATTGTATAAATTCCATGTTCCCTTTATTCTATGCGCCACCAGACATGTTGATAAATCTGGCGCAGTATAAGGCTGTATAGACTTTATGATATCTCAGATTAATCTGTCCCATTATGTATAGCTTTTTATATCTAGGTAGAAATTATCACTTGCATAATATACAAGAAAAAGGAATTGCAGTTCTTGTTTACCTCAAATTTAGAAATATTTAATTATTAGCCAGAATAAATACATGCATATGTCTCTTCAGTTACCTTTTTTGTCACCTCATTTTACTTCACTTCAGTTAGGGCCAAATTAGGGAGTGGTGATATTGTCCATCTTAGACTTGATAAGGTAAGTACTAGAGATGAGCGAGCACTAAAATGCTCGAGTGCTCGTTATTCGAGTCGTTTTCCGATGCTCGAGTGCTCATTTAGAATAACAAACCCCATTGAAGTCAATGGGAGACTCGAGCATTTTTCAAGGGGACCAAGGCTCTGCACAGGGAAGCTTGGCCAAAAACCTGGAAACCTCAGAAAATGATGGAAACACCACGGAAATGGACAGGAAACAGCAGGGGCAGCATGCATGGATGCCTCTGATGCTGCCTAATCGCACCATTATGCCAAAATTATGAGCAGTGGCATGGCGATGATAGAGTGACCGAGTGAGGCTAGATAGCATCTAAAACATCCAATAATTGACCCTGACACTATAGAAGACGGCATGCAGAGGCAGCGGCAGCAGCGGCAGGCTAGAGAGTGGCATGGCGACATACCCCAAATGGACTCAGGCTTCAAACCAATTTAAAAAAATTCCTTTTGGCGAGGATAAGGTGTAGCAGTACGTATGTACTGTACCTATCAGTATTTGGCCTGGTTAAGGAACCATAGCAGGTGAGCAAGAAGCACTGAAATGATTTCCTATGTGAACAAAAGATTGACGGTATATTTAGTCAATAACACAGCATGGTGGCGACAGAGTGACCAAGTTTCATAACGTATCTGGTGAAACACCCGAAAAATGAGCCTGACACAGCTCGTTTGCTAAGGGGACGACATGTGGAGGCAGCTATGGAGACGACATGTATAGGCTGCTATGTAGACAATGTGTGGTGACAGCTAGAATGTGGCAGGGAGAATGTGGATTGGGATTTCTGGAGACTAGCTTGCTAAACAGTAGCAGGCACAACCGTTCAACTACAGTAGACAAAATTTAATTGCTATAACGGAGATTTCCCACCCCCCAAAAAAATTAAAAGAGAACATTTTTTTTTTCTTTTTTCGTTTTTATAACTTTTTTTAATTTTTTTTTATTTCTTTATGAACACGCAGAAGAAATCAGAAAGCAAGCTGAAATGTGGATTGCTGAATGTCCCGGTACTAATGTGAACAAAAAAACGTATTAGATTACGCCACACGTGACGTACAGTACGCATTACCGGCAGAGAGAATGTGGATTTCTGGAAACTAGCTTACTAAACAGTAGCAGGCAGACTAAGCTAGATGAAATTGCATTTGCACCACTGACAGCACACAAAAGGATTTTGTGCTGTGACTTTCACTTTTGAAAAAAAAAAAATAAAATCGTCAGACTGTGCCTAATTCAATCAAACCCCCAATAAATTGTCCCACTTAGCTGTTTTAAATGGATATGTGTGTCACTAAGAGCCTAAAATGACGTTCGCAAGTCTCCCTGCAAATTCATCACAATATGGTAGTAGCTGCACTACTAGTGCCAGCAAGCCCAGCCACAAGCAAAGAAAAAAAAATTACGCTATTGTAGCCCTAACAAGGGCTGTTGGGTTCTTGTAGAATCACTCCTGCCTAACACTAATCTAATAGAACACCCTAACACTATTCCTGACCAGCAGCAGCTCTATCCCTAACGGCATCCAGGCAGAGAATGATCCGAGCACCGCGGGCAGGGGCTAGTCTATTCCAGGGTCACCTGATCAGGCCAGCCAACCACTGCTATCGACGTGTAAGTGTACCCCGTGGTGCTGGGTGTACTGCAGAGTCTCCTGGCATGTGATTGGCTCTGTTTCCGGCCGCCAAAAATTAAAACGGCGGGAGATGCCATTTTCTCGAGTGGGCGAAATACTTGTCCGCTCATCTCTAGTAAGTACTCATTTTCTCAGGAGTATATTCTTATCATTCTTTGGTGTCCACACTTTATCTGTTACTGAACTTTTTTGCTGGTACTGATTTTTGCATCTTTCTTAGGCCCCATTCACACTACCGCAAGCTTGCGACCGTACATACATCTCTCATAGACAGCAATGGCCGCACGGAGCATTACGGTCAACGTACCGCTCTGTACACAGGGAAATGATAGAACCTTTACCTGTGTTATGTGTCATGCGCAGTGGATCACTATGGAGAGTGGAGGGGGTCACACTTCCTCCTCTACATGGCGCCAGACATATGCCCGCCTTGCCATAGCTGTGCAGGCATATGGTTGTGTCTATGCATCCTCATGGAAATGTGACATATGAGGGACAACCCTACGTGTAGTACCTCAGTTGCATGGTTTTTAATTTTGTAATATAATTTACTTGAAAAACATATTTTTGTCTAATTTTTCAATTCTATTTGCAGTGTTGTCAGGGAAATATCCCCATCTCTTGATGTAATGTGTGGTTCCAAATCATTGTATAGTACGAGCTGCTCGGTGAATCACTCAGACCTTCACATGTTTGAGAGAATTCCAATTTATTTAGGTTGCAGACAGTTTTTATAGGTTCTTGAGATAAAGGAACCTACTGACCATACCCACATTCCAATAGCCTCTGAAAGATGATCTGTGTACACGGGGGGATGGGTACTAGTCTTAGTCTTTGTTAGATACATGCTAGAAGAACAGATTCAAACTGGGATTCTATTCCCTCACAAGTGTGCAGTATACAAATCAGTTTTCCCTCCTATACTTATACAAAAATCTGATCAGTAATAGCTAATAAAGTTTCTAATGACTTAAGTCTTTAACAACTAAATGACACATGATACACAAGTACATCATAGGGCACTTAAGTATGTTTGAAGATGGTTCACCAGCCGAGCCGTTTTCAAACATACAGGGTGTTTTCTACATTATGCAGTAAACACCCATCAGAACCACAAACGGGATATCACTGATTGCTGGTGTCAACCTGTTAAATGCAGCCAGCAAAACCTGTAATGGCATTTAAATCTTGGAGTGTTTGCCATTCCCTGTGATGTCATCGGGGAGCGACAATTCATCTCCATGACAGCCTGGAATCTGTACGAGACTCCAGGCATCATCATTTCTGAAGATCTGTTACAACTGAATATGATGGTGCTATATAAATAAAGATTATTATTATGTGCCATAAGCAAAAACACCATATATTGCAGTACAGGCAGTCCCCGTTTTACGTACAAGATAGGTTCTGCAGGTTTGTTCTTAAGTTGAATTTGTATACTATATAATTGTAACCCCAGTTAAAAATTGTTTGTTCTCTATGACTAATGCATTTTAAAAATGTTGGGTTGTCATAAGAACCAGGATTAACAATAAATCTTAATTGCAGACACCTCTGATAACTGTTATAGCTGTTTATTGTAGCATAGGGTTAAAGTAAAGAAAATTACCAAAATCCAAAGGTCAGTTTGTAACTAGGGGTTATCTGTAAGTCGGGTGTTCTTAAGTAGGGGACCACCTGTATATGGTATTGTAAATACATTTAGACCTCCGAGGGTTACAATACCATTGGGAGTTTACATATTCCATTAAAAAAAAATCTATCAACATATAAAACTGTTATTCCCAGCGGTGAATCTGGAGAATGATACGTCTGAATATTTCTAGTGTTTAGAAACCAGTCTATGGTCATGTGATGTCACACCGGTGCACAGCTTGTTAGTATCACAAAGAGTAATCAGAGCTGTGTTTTATAACAAGCCGTGAACTTATGTGACATCACATGAGTATGGACAGATTTCTATCTACTGGAAGTAAACAAATAAAGTTCCCTAATGAATCACAGCAAGCAGATATCTTGAAATTCATGAGGAGTTGATACAGTATTTTGGAAAAATTGCGCAACAATTAACTATACAAACAATAACATTTAATTGAAAAGAACAAACAAATATCCAATGTGTAGAAAAAAAATCTACTATAAATAGAAGAAAATTAAAAACAGCTCACCTATGGTTCAAATGTGATTAAAAAATAAACTTTATTTCTAAATATTTAAAAACATGAAAAAATCATGACACAATTTGAACCGTTCTGTTTCATAGTTTTGTTAAAACTGTTTAACCTTGAAATGATGTTATGTTCTTAAGGGATTATCATCTGAGCCTACTCTATAAAGGACAGCTGTCCTATATTCGAACGCAGCACTAAAATGGTGATGGAGCCAAGGTGCTGCAAGGGGTTGGGGGATGTTTGATATGGCATCCAGGCAGGGTCGGCTTCAGGTTCAAGTAGGCCCATGGGTAACAGAACCTCAGTAGGCCCCTTTGCAGTGAACTCATGTGGCGTCATTAAAAATTCAGAAACTAAAACAGTCTCCTGTTCCCTCAAATATTTATCATCACAAACAGCCCCGATATGGTTATTTTAAATAAAGCCCCCCTCACCACTTATGGTTTCATAAGAAACAGACCCCTCACCCTTGTGGATTCCTTATGTACAGCCTTATGTGGACACCCATGGAACTCAGGGCCCCAGCACTTGCCCGGGTATGCCCAGTGCTGGCTCTGGCCCTGCCTCCAGGAGCCTCTGAGACGCTTCTAAAGTTCTCAATATGTTATAATAATATAATATTATATATATGTATCATATGTTTGTATTGCAATATATTGGATGACCGCTCAGACCCCGTAGGTTTCAAGTAGCCTATGGGGACTAGAAAAACACACAACACACAAACACAAGAAAACAATTGTGGGATCCCCACACCCCAAAATGCCTGAACTAAGAATATCTAAAAAATAATTTCCTACATAAAGAATGCTGCCACACACAGCTCCACTTTATTGGGGCATTTTACCAACCATATAAATAAATATCAGACTCTCCTGCAAAAATAAAGTATAAAAAAGTTAAATTGTCATAACAGTAACATAATTATGTGGGATTTAAAAAACAAAAAGAAGCCATCATTGCCAGATGGATGCTATAGCAAAACCTTTGGGTGATATTGCAGACAAAACATAAAAAAAGATGCACTAGAATTCAGATGTATGCTTTTTATTCAATGTGCATGACAGTTTTTGATATATAGCAAGTGAAGAAATTTATTGTTGTATCGCTGTTGCAAGAATTACATCTACCTCATTTAATGCTGTATCAAGCACGGTGCAAGGAATATTTATAGGATTTAGCCCTTTTTGCATACAATGCTTTTAACAACCACTATATTTCACTATTGAGTAATGGCTTTAGAATTTACTATTGTTAATACAGGATAGAAGGTTTTAAAACATTCACATAATGCTGCTGACTAAATAGGGGCCTGCATTTAATTGCTTGGGTCAAAAACTCTAGTGCTTTTATTTCATTTGGATATTTTTAAAATACTATGTTGGTTTTCTTGTCCTGATACCCACAGTAAGATTAATGTGCACAATCAATGACAATGAAGTAATAAATACTACCCACAATCCTGATGGAGAATCATTTAGCCAAGTGCATTTATATTCAACAGTGTATTCACCAGAGAAAGTATGTGTTGAAACTATTTTTTTTACAAAATTAACGTTTAATTAAAAAAAAATATTATTAATTGTGTACTTTTTAAGTCAAATCACCTATGTATCATAGTATCACAGCATATAAGGCTGGAAAAAGACGCAAGTCCATCAAGTCCAACCATGATATTTTTCCTCTCCAGAAAGGCATCCAGGCCTCTCTTGAACATGTACATAGAGTCCACCATAACAACCTCCTGCGGCAGAGAGTTCCACAGTCTCACTGCTCGTACAGTAAAGAACCTTTGTCTATGTTGATGGTAAAATCGCCTCTCCTCTAGGCGTAGAGGATGCCCCCTTGTCCTGGTCACAGGCCTAGGTATAAAAAGATCTTTGGAGAGATCCTTGTACTGCCCGTTCAGGTATTTGTACAGTGTAATGAGGTCTCCCCTCAGTTGTCTTTTTTCTAAACTGAGCAACCCCAAATTTTATAATTGTTTTATTGTTTTATAGTTGTTGTATTCTAATTCCCCCATTGCCCTAATAATCCTGGTTGCTCTCCTCTGCACCCGTTCCAGTTCTACTATGACCTTTTTATACACTGGTGCCCAAAACTGTACACAATATTCCATGTATGGTCTGACCAGGGATTTGTATAAGTGAAAAACTATGGGGGTCATTTACTAAGGGCCTGATTCACGGTTTCCCGACGTGTTACCCGAATATTTCCGATTTGCGCCGATTTCCCCTGAATTGCCCCAGGATTTTGGTGCACATGATCGGATTGTGGCGCATCGGCACTGGCATGCACGCAACGGAAATCGGGGGGCGTGCCGAACGAAAACCTGACGGATTTGGAAAAATTGCCGCATTAAAAAAAAAAAATGTGTCGCGGAGCTTGCACTTACCTTCACTCAGCCCGGCTCGGTGTATTACAGTGCGTTCCGGGGAACTTTAGCGCAGCAGCGCCACCTGGTGGGCGTCGGAGGAACTGCCTTAATGAATCCCGGCCAGACCCTAATCCACCACAGAGAACGCGCCGGATCGCGAATGGACCGGGTAAGTAAATCTGCCCCTATGTCTTTATCATGAGCATCTATTCCTCTCTTGATACATCCCATCATTTTGCTTTAGCAGCAATTGCCTGGCTCTGGTCACTAAAAAGTTTAACATCCACCAATACGCCCAAGTCCTTTTCAGCTCCAGTTTTACCAATTAATTGACTGTTTAAAACAAAATTTTTGTTACCATGGCCCAAGTGCATAACATTTTCATCTACATTAAACTTTATCAACCATTTCTCTGCCATGTTATTCTGAATATTTTTTTTAATCCGGTCCAATTATTAGGCACATTGTTTATATTTATCACAGTGTGCGCTGCCAGCGTGCAGACACCTGGCACCGGTGCACATACCACAAGAAGAGAGCATGCCCAGGGGCGTCGGAAAGGTAAGTACTCTGGGCTGGCATACTGGGCTAGCTGTATACTACATGGGGCTGCCTGTATAATACAGGGGGCTGGCTATATTCTACAGGGAGCTGGCAGGCCTGCTACATACCACTGGGGGCTGGCTGGCTATATACTACATGGGACTTGCCGGCTATATACTGGGGAGGCTGTGACCAATGTTTTTCCCACCCTAGGCTTATACTCAAGCCAATAGGTTTTCCCAGTATTTTTTGGTAAAATGAAGTGCCTTGGCTTTTACTCAGGTTGGCTTATACTCGAGTATATACGGGGTAAACAGTACAGACCAAAAGTTTGGACACTCTTTCTCATTCAAAGAGTTTTCTGTATTTTCATAACTATAAAAATTGTAGAGGCATCAAAACCATGGATTAACAAATGTGGAATTATATACTTAACAAAAAAGTGTGAAACAACTGAAAATGTGTCTTATATTCTATGTTCTTCAAAGTAGCCACCTTTTGTTTCGATTACTGCTTTGCACACTCTTGACATTCTCTTGATGAGCTTCAAGAGGTAGTCACCAGAAAAGGTTTTTACACCACAGGTGCCCTGTCAGGTTTAAGAAGTGGGATTTCTTGCCTTATAAATGGGGTTGGGACCATCATTTGTGTTGTGCAGAAGTCAGGTGGATACACAGCTGATATTCCTACTGAATAGACTGTTAGAATTTGTATTATTGGTAGAAAAAAGCAGCTAAGTAAAAAAAAAATGAATGGCCACGGAGAGCGAGCGGCTCCAGGGCACATGCCAGTCCTCGGAGCTGCCCAGAAGAGGATTGGATCCCCTGGTAAGCGGCACGGGGGATCCGATCCATAGGTGGAAGACCCTTACACGCCGTGGTCATGCTTTACCGCGGCGTGTAAGGGGTTAACACCCGCGATCGGAGTTGGAACCGATATGTGTCATCTTTACCGTACATTGAAAGCCATACAAATAAATCCCATCAGAATATGGTGCAACTGTGCGTCTTTGCTAAGTCCATCACCACTACAAATTTTTTTACAGCTTCCGATTACATGGCAAAGAATATTAACTGGTTCACGACCGCCCGACGTGTGTTCACAGCGGCGGTCGTGTCCCGCTGCATGGAGAGGGCTCATTGTAATGAATGAGGAGGAAAATCCCTATATACTGCCCTACTGTAGTAGGGCAGTATATGATAGGATCGATCAGACAACCTAGGGTTAAAGTACCCTAGGGAGTCTGAAAAATAGTAAAAAGAAAAATAAAAAAAGTTTTTTAAAAAATTATAATTAAAAAACCGAAAAATTCTAGTCAATCCCCTTTATCTACAACTGACATAAACATAAATAAACAGTAAAAATCATAAACACATTAAGTATGGACGCATATGAAAATGCCCGATCTATCAAAATATATTAACGGTTTTTCATTGCACTTAACCCCGTAACAGAAAATACCGCCCAAAGTCGAAAATGGCACTTTTTTGCCATTTTAAAAAATATAAAAAAATCTATAAAAAGTGATCAAAAGGTCATACAGTCCTGAAAATGATATCATTGAAAATATTATCAAATGTCGCAAAAAATGACACCACCGCGCCAGAAAATGGCAAAATCAAAAAAAAAAATTGTACAGGAGGTTTACATTTTTGTTAATGTATGAAAACATTATAAAACCTATACAAATTTGGTATCCCCATAATCGTACCAACCCAAAGAATAAAGTAGATATGTCATTTGGGGCGTTCAGTGAAAGCTGTAATATCCAAGCCCACAAGAAAATGGCGCAAATGCGTTTTTTCACCATTTTCACTGCATTTCGAATTTTTTTTCCCACTTCCGAGTACATGGCATGGAATATTTAATACCATCACTATGAAGTATAATTTGTTACGCAGAAAACAAGCCATCATACAGCTCTTTACGTGTAAAAATGAAAAAGCTATAGATTTTTGAAGGTTGGGAGTGAAAAAAGGACATGAAAAAACAGGAAAGGGCCCAATCCTTAACCGGTTAAACCATGCAACTAGAAAAAAAAATTGTCTTGCATTGTCTCCAACATATAGCACTGTAAACAAAAAATCAAAAAATGTTATGGCTTGAAGAAGGAGAAGAGTGAAAAACGGAAAACACAAAAAACCTAAAAAACTAAGTTAGATTTATTTATATAGTAATATAAATACCTACAATAAATATTGAATATAATCCGAGTTTTTCAGCACACTACCCAGAAGCTGGTCCTGGTGCAAATGAAGAAAGAAGTAAAACTGTCCGGGGAATGGGAATAGTGTTTATTTTTGATGTGCTGAGCAAGGCTATATTCTCCAGGGGGCTGGCTATATACTACAGGGGGCAGGCTATATACTGCAGGGGGCTAGCTACATACTACAGGGGGCTACTTATCTATATACTACAGGGGGCCGGCTATATACTACAGGGGGCCACAGTTCATCTGATGTGTATTTTTTTTCCTTAGTGCATACTGCATCAAAGGCTTAGTTGCCCTTCTCCAAGATTGCTTTTCGGCATCCTCTGGGCACTAATGCGCATGTGCGAGTTTTCAGCGCAGTACGGATTTACAGACGCCGAGATCGATTCAGCTGTGATCCTGAGGTTCCCACTATGAGAGAGGTTTTTGAATAATTTTAACCCTTTTTATACACTTGATCTTGCACTAGTACACTGTACAATTACAATATGTACAATCGGACAGTGAATGATGACATTGTTACATAAATGAATTTGCCATTGATGCACTTTATCCTACAATGCACTTTTTATATGTTTGTATAAAGATGCATTTTGTTACATTGTGTAGGTACTTTAAGAAACGCCTCTTAATCATATATCATGTTTTGCTATACATACCTGATGTGGGTCACTTGTTAGTTGCTTGATGAAGGTGTAATACACCGAAACATCGCCACTTGTTCAATAAAGTTCACCTGCTTTTTGTTACTGGAATCATGGAGTGCTGCCCGCTTTTTACTTTATTTACTACAGGGGGCTGCTTATATACTACTTGGGGCTGGCTGGCTATATACTGATGGTAGGCTCTGACCAATGCATTTCCCACCCTAGGTTCAAGTGAATAGGCTTTCTTAGTTTTTTTGTGGTAAAATTAGAGGCATCAGCTTATACTTGGGTCAGTTTATACTAGAGTATATGCAGTATTAAAATGTCTGTATATATACATTCTACTTATATATACTGTACAGTAGGTATGGAAAGTATTAAGCCCCTTTAAAGTTTTTAATCTTTGTTTCATTGCACTTTAATTTGGAATTAAAGTTTACATTGCAATTGAAGTTTAAACTGATTAGACTTGAATAGGAAAGTCACACACTTGTCTATGTAAGACCTCACAGTTAATAGTGCACATGAAAAACTGAGGTCTAAGGAACTGCCCAAGGAGCTCAGAGACAGAATTGCGGCAAGGCACAGAAGTGGCCAAAGTAACTCATTTCCTCATCTCAGCCTGCTTACAGTGGACTCCTAGCCTATGAGAAATAAGATTCTTTGGTCTGATGAGATGAAGATTTCATGGGTGTTAGTCCTACAATATAAAACTTGCGGGGGTATTTGGTTGGCTAAGGGCCCCTAGTCAGCTTTGGCCCCTTACTGCCACCAGAACTGGCTACAATATCTTCTACTGATGTCTGCTTTCCGCTGATGCCCTGCTGTAAAACTCATAGTCACAGATAATTCTTTAGCCAATATATAACCCCTGACTGCAGCATGTGTGGTTTTCTGTCTTCTTGCATCACAATTAACCTGTTGCACTGGATCAGAAGGTGTCAATTACTTCCATAGCAGCTCCAGGGCCTGATCAAAGATCCTAGGGCTCTGGGATGTGTGGGTGGAAAGGAAACGGGATAAGGGGATGATCTCTGTTAGGGATAATTGAAAGTTGTAAAACCAGTGTAATGTGTATAGGCTTACAGTTTTAATACACTGCTGTATTATATCAGTTTTAATACACTGCTGTATTATATCATTATATCTGCTTATTCCTTCTTTAAGTATAACAGATACAAACACCATATATACCCAAATTGCTGTCAGTGAATAATGCATCCCAGCACTTGGCTACATTAATGGAAAGAAATAAATTGCAAAGCATGTACAGTGTACCAATGAAAGTTAAAAATCAGCACTCCCTTTAGGGCAAAACTGGTTGCAACATAAAATGGAATGCATAAGCTGTGCATAATGACATTTGGGTTTATCTCTTCTAAATTTGTTCCCCAGAAGCCCTGTAGCTTCTAAACTATACTATATAATATGGTAATTAATTTATTAAAGTGTAAGTGTAGTGGACAGAAGACTACTGATCAGCTTATTTATTTCCTGTCCTAGCATTTGCTGTCATGTTACTGCTAATTACCTATTTGTAAGGACTGTGCGTGGGAGAAGCTGCAAATATACTGAGCAGCTAGATTAAATTGATCACTGTGTCAAGGCTGTTTAAAAACTACAGAAATATCCTACTCCACGGATATATAAAGTATTATATATTTTTTATAGCATAATAGAAATCAATATGTGTTTATATATTCTTTAATATATTGTGTTAACAGTATAAATACATGTAAATATCTTGATTATCCTTTTAAAGTTGTCAAAGTTCCATTAGTAGAGTGTTCACGGAAGGTGTTAGCCTGTTTTGCAGAAACCAAGTTTCTTCCAATTACAGTCAGATTTTGTTCAGTGCGTGAGGTTTTCAGATCCATTTTGCATTTCATTTGAGACTGGTGAAGATTCCCAACATTAGCGCACAACACTTCAGAATTACTGAGAACTGTCAGCCTCTTGTCAGGAAGCGAGGATCGAGCTTGTAGGTGGGAATCTTCAGCTGGACATACCTGGAGAACAGCCACACTTAATCACCCGGAAAGAAGATCAGAGGGAGCCTGCGCTTTTTGTCGGCATGGATTTTGGTTCGAGCAAACGCCTGAAGTAGGATAAGACATGTCTGCTCCCAGATGGACTTAAGATCTCAAACCAACTCTTCCAGGCACAGAGTGAGGAGGAGGTGGGCGTGGATGCTGTCCATAGACAATGAAGAAGGGGTAGGAGCTTACAGGTTCAGAATCCAATAAATTAAAGGAAAATTCGGCCCACTGCAACAGGGTGGACTAGTGACCAGTCTTCCTGTCGGGCGGAGACAAAATGGCGGAGATAGCAGCCCAGAGTCTGATTAACTCTCTCCACTTGTCCATTAGACTGATTCTCCCAAGAACCCTAGGTGCTTGTGTTTCCCACGCACTGTGGACGGACTGGACAAGTTTCAAGAAAGTGTTCCAGGCTGGCACAATAGAGACAGAGATTCTCCTATCTACGTCTGGAAAGCTCTTGAGGTGTCAGACAAGCTATATCCACCTGCATGGGCTCCTGTAGAGCAGACACGGAGGGCGGCAGAGGTGGTCTTTGGAAGACTGGAGCCAAGTGGGGCAGTCGACGGGTCCTGGTCTGCACTTGTTCAAGACGCTTTTCCTCCAGGCGCTCTAAGAACCCAATGTCAATCTGAGTAGCCAGGGAAATGAGACCATTCAGAGAAGACAGCAGATCTCATGCAGACAGGGCATCTTCAATCTGTCCCGAAAGTCCTTTTTTAGAAGTGGCAATCAAGGCCACTTCATTGCAGGCTAGCTCAGAAGCTAGGGTGCAGAAACAAACCACATAATCTCCAACAGACCAGTCCCCTTGGCACAAATTCAACAGGGTGGTTTCAGCAGATGACGCCAGGTCTGGTTACACAAAGATGGACCGGAAATTTGTGAAAAAATGTGGTGATGTTAGCCGTGACAGGGTCCTTCCTGACCCAGTGGGGGGTAGCCCGTGCCAGGTCTTTCCCAGAGAGCAGACTGACCACAAATGCCACCTTAGACCTCTCTGTGGCAAACTGTGTAGGCAACAGCTTGATGTGCAGAGAGCACTGTGTGATGAACACCCTGCACAATTTGGGGTTTCCATCATACTTGGAGGGCATAGATAGTCACAGTCTGCGTTCTGTGGAAGATGGTGAAGCCACTGTAGCGGGGGATGACACGGGAACCAGACGCTGCTGCTGGGTGGCCAGTAACTGCTACATAATGATGGTCAGTTAATTAAGTAACTTACCCTGCATGGCTATCTACTGGGACTGCTAGGCCACAATGGTGGTGAGATCGGCAACTTCCGGTAGCAAAACCTTGGCGGGATGCATGGCTGGATATTACTGTCAGAATTCAGGGATAGTGGACCCACTCAACCACCACGAGCGATGATGTAAGCCGATATCTGGGAATGGAGTCTAAGTGGCATCCGGTCTTTACCAGAGCCTGCTGCAAAGCGGGTTGGACTCCGCTGCGCGGGATAAAACCAGGTCGCTCCACAGGCAACACTTTGCAGCCAAGGCGAGGTACAGAATCGTGAGACGGAGGCAGAGTCGTGGTGAGAAAAGAGGTCAGGACAGATGGCACAGGAGCAGAGTCAGGGATGATGTAGAAGGTAAGGACAGGCAGCAGAGAATCGGAGTCTGGAGCAGGAATCGAGGTCACAACGGAAAATCACAATAATCGCTGGAGTACAAAGGGAAGCTTTCTCAGAGGCACAAGTCACAGGGATCCGTCAGGGGACACAGGAAGGGGCCGGGAATTTAACAGGGAAGGCGGCCGGCCAGCGGCAATTATTGTCGAGGCGACCACGGCTGGAACAAAGGAAGGCAAGTGTTGCTGCGGGGAGGTACACGGGGGTGCCTGTGACCCAGGGTGCCATGAGTTAAATCTACGCCATGTTCTAACTGTATTATGGCAGAGGTTATATTAAATACCATGCCCTGTCCCAACATAGCCACCTCCCAAACAAGTGGCATGAGTAAAGTGAAAGGAGGTTTAAGTCATGCACCAGAAATTTTTACTTTTTCATGCCTTGTATAACAAAAAAAAGACCAATCAATGTTTAAAAACAGGTTATGCCTTAGTCATGAATAAGAGCACACCTGGTGCTTGAAACACATTGAGGTAATATGGAGTGTTTTGTACAATGCTTTTAATGCTTCAATAACTGCCATATAAAGAAATTACTTTTCCGACCAAGAGCTGGATCAAGAAAAAGTTGTTTTCGTTTGGTATGCCAAGGTTTCTCTGTACACCTAGGTAGTGCACAGGTGGACTCTGCTACCAGCCATGTCCCCCTTCATACCTCTCAATCCTCCCTTGGCATGGACCTGGCATAAACGGGATAATTGCAATGGATGGCAATTCACAAACCATTGTGATTATTTCAGGGTTTCTATGCCAGTTTTCTGCAATAGAAACCCCAATAAGTGTCCCGTATGTGTCAGAACTCTCTGAATTGACTCCTTCTGCACTTATATTTCTTCTTCTTTGTTGAAGCAAGGTTCTCCAGATCAGTTTTTCTGGGTTAGAACCACTCCCAGGTGTGATGTTCTGTAAAAGGTGAGAATTGGAGGTGTGGAATTCCGTTTCAATTGGCTGCAGGAGCAATTACTCCAGTTACTCCAATTGTACCTTTTAGCTTAATACTCCTGTGCCTGCTATTGACTTTGTAAGAGATTTTTAAGTGATTTTTCCATTATTCTAATCTTTTGCCTGAACCATAACTACTCTGCTCCACAATTTGTTTTTTTTTTTAAATCTAGATGTTTTTATTTTTTCATTTTTATTTCATTTATGTTTTCATTTTCAGTTATAAACATTTTTTCCATTCAGTATATCTTGACATATAGTAGCATTAAACCTTATTAATATATATTTTTATATTAACATAAATTTTGATTAGTATATGCAAAATTGCAAGACAACCCTTCATGCCTGTGTGAATTATGGAAACATTAGAAGAACATATTTATCAATTTTATTTTAGTCTGACGGAAATTTAAGTGGCCTACTGTCATATTATTCTTTCAGTTTTCACGACAGCAGCATGTTTTAGATTTTATGCCATTCCACTGGAACATTTCTTTTGTCAAGTATTAAATGTCAATGCTGTCATCTAAGTAAATGACCTTGAAAAAGATTATTGAATATAACACTGTATTTCCCTTCTAGAACCTGTCAATTGCCCTAATGACTTTTTGTTTCCTTATACCTCTTGTATATTATGTATGCTATTAAGGAAAAGGGGTATGGTATGGTACCAGTCACTAGTTGAAATAAATATGGTGACATAGCGTGATGACAAAGCTCTGATTAGTAATTTGTGTAAGATATGTTATAAAATCTATGGCTTAGGCATAAGTAGGCATAACACCTGAGAGGTCTCTGAATTATCACACTTTTTTTTCAATTATTAAAATGACACGCCAACCGCACATGCACTGTGACATCATTGGCCAGGGTCAAAGGAAAAGGCTGCTGGGGATGTACATAAGAGTGACACTATGCCGCACATTTACTTACCTGTCTGGAGGAGTTCACAGAAAGTGCATTGTCTGACCGGAATGCACTGTGCCGGATTCACTAAGAATGTGCAACCAATATCCTACATGTGTTGCTTCCCCGCTCAGGTCCAATAAAGTTCACCTTCTTTTAAGTGGTGCATGTAAGTGTATTAGCTTAAGACACTATTTAAAGGTTAGCCCTTTACCGACATGTGACGTAGTATTACAGCACATGCCAGGTGTGGGTGCATGGAGAGGGCTCACGGGCTGAATCCTCTCCATAGCCGGTAAGTCTTTGCTGCATATTGCAGCAAAGGCTTACCGGTAGCAACCGTGAATGGTGACAGCACCGATTGTGGGTGTTCTCCCACTGATCGCCAGCGCGGCTTCAAAAAGATGGTGCCGCCATCTTTCCGAGGAGCATCTCTCCCCGTGACCCAAGGCTACTTCTGGTTAACCCATGCATTACAATGTGCTATCAACACATTGTAATGTATGAGGAGTAAATTCCCCATATGCTGCCATACTGTAGTATGGCAGTATATGATAGGATCATACAGACACCCTAGGGTTTAAGTACCCTAGGGAGCCTGAAAAATAGTAAAAATAAAAAAAGTTTTTAAAAAAATTATAATAAAAAAACCTAAAAACTCAAATCCCCCCCTTTCCCTAAAACTGATATAAATATAAATAAACAGCAAAAATCATAAACACATTAGGTATCGCCGAGTCTGAAAATGCCCGATCTATAAAAATATGATAACGGTTTTTCACTGTGTTTAACCACGTAAAGGAAAATCGCACCCAAAGTCAAAAATGCCACTTTTTTGCCATTTAAAAAAAAATGTTTTAATTCTATAAAAAGTGATCAAAAGGTCACATAGTCCTATAAATGATAACATTGTAAACATCATCAAAATCTGCAAAAAACAACACCACTCAAAATTCTATACACCATAATATAAAAAAGTTATTAGCTCCAGAAGATGGCCAAAACATTTTTTGTACAGGAGGTTTTAATTTTTTTAAATGTATGAAAACATTATAAAACCTATACAAATTTGGTATCCCCGTAATTGTACTGACCCAAAGAATAAAGTAGACTTGTTTTATGGGGCATACAGTAAAATCCGTAAAATCCAAGCCTACAAGAATACGGCACAAATGCGTTTTTTTTACCAATTTCACTGTATTTGGAATTTTTTTCCCGCTTCCCAGTACACGGCATGGAATATTAAATGTCACCATTAAGAAGTGTAATTTGTTATGTAGAAAATAAGCCATCACACAGCTCTGTATATGGAAAATAAAAAATGTGTAGATTTTCGAAGGTGGGGAGTGAAAAATGAAAACGGAAAAAACGAAAAAGGGCTGCGGCGTTAAGGCACAGCATGCCCCACAATTTGTGTTGCATGGAAGCCAGTGCAGCTGTGCCAAAAAACAATTGTGTGCGACACAATCCCACTGCATACACCTGTTAAATACCTGTCAAAGCCGTGCAAATCCCAAAAAAGGCGAACAGTCCGACAAAATTGCGGCTTCTTAGCAGATTTTTTAAGGTGAATTTTTTGAAAATGAGGTTATAAAAAAGAAATAGAAACCAGGTGCAGACCGGGGGTGAAAATAGCAACTTAAGTTACCCAAGTCTATATATGTTTCTGCTCGTAGATTTCATTTATATCTTTCTGTATTTACTTGGTAAACTTTATTGTATATTATTATTTTGATATTCGGTAAAGAAGGAAAATGCGGGGTCGAGTAGTGAGACGCGCTACATCCAAAGTAAAGTATTAAGGGTTTTATTAGAACTGTGACAACACATTTCAACACCGTAACGGCGTCTTCATCAGGTCAAAAACTGTGAGGTTTACATAACACGAGACAAAAAGACAAAAAACAGAAAAAGAACATAACACATCGTAGTTAGTAAGTAATTAGTGGGCATAAAAGACACAAGAATTAGTAAAAACCATGGTTAAAAACAAGTAGATTAACGAGAGAATAAATATATGCAATGCAAGGACACATATATACATACACACAAATACAAGTCCATAGATTATTACATAGGTACAAAGTAAATAAGGGTGGGTGTATGTAGTGTCAATAAATTGTGGTGGGGTGGCGGAGTGGTAATTAATATAAATATAATATATAATATAATATAATATATGAGTCAATGAGATGAATAGATGGATGTAAAAATGTATTGCATAGAATAGAGATAGATGGCAGGATTATAATGTAAAGACAGAGTGTATGATAATGATAAGGGGATACCTGCAACGGATCCTGCTGTTTGGGTGGCAGGTGCTATGCTGCCTGGATGTCCAACCCTGGTAGGGGAAGAGATAGCAAGAGTGGGTTTAGATGAGGCAGGGGGGTCCGGAGGGGGCGTCTAAGAGGTGGGAGAAACTTACCGCGATGTTCAGTGCAGCAGGGAGAGGGCTGCGTGCTGTCACTGACGCGGGATGAACAGGGCGCGCGCCGGGGAGACACGCGGTTTTTAATTGATTGACAGTCGGATCGGACTGATGTGGTGGGGACAGTGCGCATGCGCTGGTCTCAGGGGAAATAATACGAGCGGGAGGTAGGGAGAGAGAACGATGTGTGTGTAAGTGAATGCATGAATGAGTAGAAGATTGGATATGAATGGCTGATTGTTAGGGAATGATTGAATGGGTAAAAGAACTGGATGGTTGGGAAAGAAGGATAGAAATGGGAATGCTGGTGATTAATAATGCGCAGATAGCCTATAATGTGCTCATTAGTTGTTGTAATAAGGTGAAAGATGAATGAGTGGGGATGAGTTATGTTGGTGGTGGAAGGAATGGGCAGGATAAATATGTGTATGCATAACAAAGATGTATATATAAATGGGGAAAATTACATAAGTGAAATTCAAGTTAAAAAATTAATTAATTAAATTAATTAAATTAAAGTAAAATAAAATGAAGATGAAATTGAAACAGTACTTTATATAATTATAACATATAACATAGTAAAAGAACCTTTTTAAGGTTGGGGTTGCGTGGAGCCCTACAGGAGGCGGGTAAAAGGCACCGTGTCCGCATATGCACATGTATAATCACCAACATAGTTTTTTTCACTTGGACCACATTGTGACTGGGTTTGGACTTAGCATAACATAGAAAATTGTCCAACAGGGACATATAAACCCATTGGTCACTTAAAATATAACTTTTATTAATATTCGCTAAAAGATGAATAGACTCCGTCCAAAAGAAAGTGTTTAAAAGTTAACAGAGTGCAGGTGCTGGAGTTTACACCTTAATTAGGTGGTCAGGATTTATCTGGCAGTATATGTCAACCACAATGAGGAGGACTGATAGTACACTCAGTCCTCAGATCGAGGGGTTTAGGAGCTGAGACTACTTGGGTAGTCCGTTTTCCTCTGTTTAATGTGTTTCACATTGGGTTATTAGACCCACTTCTGTACTCTATTGTTCATAGGACTGTAGATCCTATCCACTGGGTTTTTTGTATATAACATAGCCCCACGATGTTCTACAGCTCTTACTATTGCCCTTTCTATACTAATTCAGGTGATCTCTGCTGCAGCGGACTAGCTGTGTCTCTGACCATTCCTGCACCTTTGGTGTCCAGCTGTCTACTACCTCTGAATTAAAAACTAGCAGATTAGCCCTGGGGCTCTGTTATATACAAAAAACCCAGTGGATAGGATCTACAGTCCTATGAACAATAGAGTACAGAAGTGGGTCTAATAACCCAATGTGAAACACATTAAACAGAGGAAAACGGACTCCCCAAGTAGTCTCAGCTCCTTAACCCCTCGATCTGAGGACTGAGTGTACTATCAGTCCTCCTCATTGTGGTTGACATATACTGCCAGATAAATCCTGACCACCTAATTAAGGTGTAAACTCCAGCACCTGCACTCTGTTAACTTTTAAACACTTTCTTTTGGACGGAGTCTATTCATCTTTTAGCGAATATTAATAAAAGTTATATTTTAAGTGACCAATGGGTTTATATGTCCCTGTTGGACAATTTTCTATGTTACGCATATGCACGCGACATGCACACACACACGCGTATATAGGTGCATGCAAAGAATAGCGTACATATGCACATGCGCAAGTTGGCAGCGACATGTACACTCCAAAAAAAAAAAAAACAGGAAAACATATAATAATAATAATAATAAAATAACATAAAATAACAATAGCAAAAACTTCCAAATGGAAGTGATCCAGAGGTTTCACCAATGAAGTTCAGGGGTGAGGGAATGAAAAGGTGAGGGTGGGAGTTAGAATGATGTTCTGACCATATCATTCAAACCAGCGGGTGAGAGGGTGTTTAGTTTATAAATCCAGTATGATTCTCGTTGGCGCAGTCTCTGGAATCTGTTGTTGGTAGTGGAGGGTACTTCTTCAATTGGGGTCCAACACCACCAATGGCTACCTGAAACATAGCGTTTCAAGTCACTTCGCTCTCAAACATGGCAAAGACTTCAGCGACATCAGAATCACCCCGATTGAAGAAGTACCCTCCACTACCAACAACAGATTCCAGAGACTGCGCCAATGAGAATCATACTGGATTTACTATTCTATGCAATACATCTATTCTATACATCTGCTCATCTATATCATTGACTCATATATTATATTATATATTATATTTATATTAATTACCACTCCGCCACCCCACCACAATTTATTGACACTACATACACCCACCCTTATTTACTTTGTACCTATGTAATAATCTATGGACTTGTATTTGTGTGTATGTATATATATCATAGTATCATAGTATATAAGGCTGGAAGGAGACGCAAGTCCATCAAGTCCAACCTTTAAGAATTAAATAAATGTTTTATCCCCGTAACCCGTGATATTTTTTCTCTCCAGAAAGTCATCCAGGCCTCTCTTGAACATGTACATAGAGTCCGCCATAACAACCTCCTGCGGCAGAGAGTTCCACAGTCTCACTGCTCTTACAGTAAAGAACCTTTGTCTATGTTGATGGTAAAATCGCCTCTCCTCTAAGCGTAGAGGATGCCCCCTTGTCCTGGTCACAGGCCGAGGTATAAAAAGATCTTTGGAGAGATCCTTGTACTGTCCGTTCAGGTATTTGTACATTGTAATGATGTCTCCCCTCAGTCGTCTTTTTTCTAAACTGAATAATCCCAAATTTTTTAATCTGTCAGTGTATTCTAGTTCCCCCATTCCCCTAATAATCCTGGTTGCTCTCCTCTGCACCCGTTCCAGCTCTACTATATCCTTTTTATACACTGGTGCCCAAAACTGTACGCAATATTCCATGTGTGGTCTGACCAGGGATTTGTATAAGGGCAAAACTATGTCTTTATCATGAGAATCTATTCCTCTCTTGATACATCCCATTATTTTATTTGCTTTAGCAGCAGCCGCCTGGCTCTGGTCACTAAAATTAAGTTTACCATCCACCAATACCCCCAAGTCCTTTTCAGCTTCAGTTTTACTAAGTAATTGACCGTTTAGAACATAATTATACTTTTTGTTTCCATGGCCCAAGTGCATAACTTTACATTTATCTACATTAAACCTCATCAACCATTTCTCTGCCCATCCCTCAAGCTTCCACAAATCCCACTACAAGGTCATTAATAAAAATATTAAAAAGAAGTGGCCCCAATACTGACCCCTGTGGCACTCCACTGGTAACATCAACCCAATCTGAGAATGTGCCATTAATGACCACCCTCTGTTTTCTATCACTAAGCCAATTACTTACCCAAATACACAGATTTTCTCCTATTCCCAGCAGTCTCATTTTATATACCAACCTTTTATGTGGCACGGTGTCAAATGCCTTTGAAAAGTCCAGATATACAACATCCACAGCGTCCCCCAGATCCAGTCTTGAACTTACCTCCTCGTAGAAACCAATCAGATTAGTTTGACAGGACCGATCTATCATAAACCCATGCTGACGCTGGGTTATAAAGTTGTGCACAGTGAGATACTCCAGGATAGCATCTCTAATAAACCCCTCAAATATTTTCCCCACCACAGCAGTTAGACTCACGGGTCTGTAGTTTCCAGGATCGCTATTTGATCCTTTTTTGTATATTGGTACCACATTTGCTATGCGCCATTCCTGTGGAACATAACCAGTCCTCAGTGAATCTTCAAATATTAAAAATAACGGTCTGTCTATCACCGTACATAGTTCATGCAGAGCCCGGGGGTGTATGCCATCTGGCCCCGGTGATTTATCTATCTTAGTGGTTGCGAGGCGGCGCCGTACCTCTTCCTGGGTTAAACTGTTGACATTATAAAAAGAATTAACATTATTCCTCATTGTGTCTTCCACCAGGGGATTTTCCTGGGTAAAGACAGTTGAGAAGGTGACATTCAGTAGATTGGCCCTTTCCTCATCTCCTTCCACCATGACCCCCATGTTATTTCTAAGGGGACCCACACTCTCTGTTTTTAGTTTCTTATCATTTATATACTTGAAAAATAATTTGGGATTATTTTTGCTCTCCCTGGCAATATTTCTCTCAGTCTCTATTTTTGCGGCCTTTATCTGCTTTTTACAGGATTTATTTTTCTTTCTATAATCCTCTAATGCCTCATCGCTACCTTCACGTTTTAGCACCTTAAACGCTTTATCTTTCTCGCTTATTGCTTTCCTTACAAGACTAGTTAGCCACATAGGGTTTTTCTTGTTCCTTTTATGCTTTTTCCCATAAGGTATGTGTTTCTCACAGGACTTTTTCAGAATATATAAGAAAAAGTCCCATTTTTGGGGTGTACTTTTGTCTTTGAGAACATTATCCCAGTCTATGCCTTTAAGGTCTTCCCTTAGTTGCTGAAAATTTGCCCTCCTGAAGTTTAGAGTGTTGGTTGCCCCTTCACTAACGCTCTTAGTAAAGCATAATGCAAAATCAATAATATTATGATCACTATTCCCCAGGTTCCCCCCAACCTGTAGTTTTGATACCCTATCCGGTCTGTTGGTAAGGATAAGGTCCAGCAGTGCCCCCCCTCTTGTTGGCTCCAGGACTAGTTGCGACAGGTAATTGTCTTTTGTTGTTGACAAGAACCTGCTGCCTTTGAAGGACCTGCAGGTTTCTGCCCCCCAGTCAATATCTGGGTAATTGAAGTCCCCCATGATAAGTACTTCACCATGCTTTGAAGCCGCATCCATTTCACTTATCAGCATTTCCTCTGCTGCCTCCATTATATTTGGAGCCTTATAACAAACCCCTAGTAATATTTTATTATTCTTTTTCCCTCCTCTTATCTCAACCCATAGGGACTCCACATTTGCGTTACTGATGTCATCTCGCAGGACGGGCTTGAGGCAAGAATTCACATATAAACAAACCCCTCCCCCTTTTTTATTTATACGATCCTTTCTAAAAAAGACTATGACCATCTATAGCAACAGCCCAGTCATAGCTACTGTCCAGCCATGTCTCGCTGATACCCACTATATCATATTTCCGCTCCAACATCAAGAGTTCCAGTTCCTCCATTTTGTTTGTGAGGCTTCTGGCATTTGTGTACATACACTTTATATGGTTTTCCCTGTCCGTATTCCTTTTGTCCTTATTCCCCAATCTCATTCCAGCCCCCCTTCCTCCCCCATGGACTATGACTCTTCCCAGCTCTCTATGTACACTGTCTATTTGCCTGCACAAGTGTAGTTGCCCTCCCCCCAGGTCTCTTGTTTAAACCCTCCTCCAACCTTCTGGCCATTTTTTCCCCTAAAACAGCGGCCCCCTCCCCATTGAGGTGCAGCCCATCCCTACTGTAGAGCCTGTAGCCGACAGAAAAGTCAGTCCAGTTCTCCATGAACCCAAAACCCTCCTTCCTACACCAACTTTTGAGCCACTTATTTACCTCCTTGATCTCCCGCTGCCTTTCTGGTGTGGCACGTGGTACAGGCAGTATTTCGGAGAAAATTACCTTTGAGGTCCTTGCCCTGAGCTTATGGCCTAAATCTCTGAAATCATTTTTAAGGACCTTCCACCTACCTGTTACTTTGTCATTAGTGCCAATGTGGACCATGACCGCTGGTTCCTCACCAGCCCCTCCCAGTAATCCGTCAACCCGATCAGCAACATGCCGAACCCGAGCACCCGGCAAACAACACACTGTTCGGTATGCACGGTCTTTGTGACAGATTGCCCTGTGTGTTCCCCTAATAATCGAATCTCCCACTACCAGCACCTGTCTGACCTTGCCTGTGCTCCCATTACCCTTCTTACTGGAGCAGACAGTCCCCTGGTTGCTAGCGGCCACGTCTTTCTGCAGCATTGCTACCCCAGAGCTGATATCCCCTTCATCCGCCAGCCTAGCAAACTTATTGTGTCATTGCACTGCATATATTTATTCTCTCGTTAATCTACTTGTTTTTAACCATGGTTTTTACTAATTCTTGTGTCTTTTATGCCCACTAATTACTTACTAACTACGATGTGTTATGTTCTTTTTCTGCTTTTTGTCTTTTTGTCTTGTGTTATGTAAACCTCACAGTTTTTGACCTGATGAAGACGCCATTACGGTGTTGAAACGCGTTGTCACAGTTCTAATAAAACGCTTAATACTTTACTTTGGATGTAGTGCGTCTCACTATTCGACCCCGCATTTTCCTTCTTTACCGCATATTTCATCTGGATCCATATCCAGCTCCGTGGCCTGACGCTGCAACTCCACCACAAACATCCCCCATAAGAAAACTCCCTCTCCTCTCTTCCCTATTTTGTGCACATTGTTCTTTGGCACCTGGCTCTCAAAAAATCCCGCATTTTTTTCCTTCTCCTCTATCTTGATATTCAGAATTCTCAATAAAATGTCAATTTGAAAATGAATAGAAAAATGTACAGGAAGTTTAATTTTCTGTACATTATTGTAACTCTTGTTAGTATTGTAACAAAATTGTAACTTTCTGTACATTCTGCAGTAGTCAATTACCGTAGTACTTTATGTTGTTGAATGCATATGTCAGTTCCCGGATAAATGGAATGGCGTTGTACAGATGTGGGCACCATTTTACTAAAGAATAATGGGAAGATTTGGGTTAAAATATCCGATTCAAAATAAATGCAAAAATCTGCATCACCTCAGAATCAGCGGCTCAGACTATGCAACAAAATTTTATTGCAGAGCAGAATTCCAGAGAGAACAATTAATAATGACTACAACATAAACACAGCATAAAGACATCTTACTGCAGTTTTAGAAGCTAAATGTCTTTAGCCAAAGCAATCTCTCCACAATAAACACTATCTTACATTCATTTTACACTCCATTGCAGATGCTAGTTATAATATAGCGCATTCATTTTGCATGGGTGTGTGGTAAAATAATAATGGTAAAAATAATAATAATTTGATTTTGACAGGAAAGAGCAAGGAAATTGTTTCCCATAGAACTTGTTATATTTAATGCTACATAAACAAGGCAAATATATGAGTTGCTTTATGTCTAACAATTTCCACAACTTTCACAACTTGCAGAGAATGCTCATCAGTTTAGTCAATCAGTGATTAAACTAGGTCTCTGGGCCATGTAAGTCCATAGAGAGACATTGAAGTGTTCCTTGGGTTATATATTTGTTTTTGAGATAACACTTTGATATATTATTTTGAGATTTTTATCATTATACTCAATCATGGGTCTCTGCTCTGATTATTGTTTAACACCAACCATCTGCTCCCCAAATACTTACTACAGAAACAAGTACTTCTCAATAAATAAGAATATCAGCAAAATGTAGTCTTTTTCAGGAATTCTATTTGAAAAATGAAATTCAGATATGATGTAGTCTTTACACGCAGAGTAAACTTTTTCCAGTGTTTATTTATGTTAATGTTGATTAATGTGAATGATGATTTTTGCTTATAGCCAAGAAAAACCCAAATATCATTTGACAAATATATAATTTGAATATTATATAAGACTCTTGACAAAACAAAGTGGACCTACACGAGCAGATGACATGGCCTCCGAAACCATCCCTGATTGTTGAACCTTCACACTAAACCTCAAGCAGCTTGGATTGTTTCCTCTACTTTTCCACCGGACTCTGGGACCTTGATTTCCACATGAAATACAAAATTTACTTTAATCTGAAAATAACACTCTGGACCACTAGGCAACAGTCCTGTTCTTTTTCTTCTTCGTCCATGTAAGATGCTACAGGTGTTGTCTATTGGTCAATGTGACACTTGAAGCCTGCGTCCTGACTACGTCCGTGTGGTGGTGACTCTTGAAGCACTGTCTCCAGCAGCAGTCCACTCCTTGTGAATCTCTACAAATTTCTGAATGGTTTTACTTAACAATCCTATGAAGGCTGCAGTTTTTCTGCCACATCTTTCCTTCCAATAAACTTTCCATTAATATACTTTGATAAAGCACTCTGGGAACAGACAGCTTCTTTAGCAATGACCTTTTTGGGCTTAAAGGGGTATTCTCGTCTGGGCATTTTATATTCAATTTCATTAATCTGCCATATACAAACATTTCTTCAATTAGATGTTATTAATTACCGTAATTACGGTGTAAAGATAATTTCTCATAAATGTAGGCATATGGTCCCCTAGAAACAAGGCTGTGTCCTTGGATATGGCCACCTCTGCTGGAGTTTTTGCATAAAGAAACAAAAAGTTTTTGTATATGAAATGTCCAGGAGTTAATTTATGTCCCACAGCCGTCCTGTAGTAATGATTGCTGAAGCCAGGTGGTCAGACAGGACTCAATAGCACACGTATGGCCACCCCTGCCAGAGTACACGGTGGTCGTATCCGAGAAAGCCATCTCGTTTCTAAGGGACAACAAGGCTATATGAGAAATTATCTTCACACAGGAACTTATTTTTTAATAACATCCAATTGAAGAAATGTTAACATACAGCATATGAATAAAATTAAATGTGAATGCCCAGATGGGAATAGCCCTTTGACTTCCTTGTGGATTATGTCAATGACTGCCTTCTGGACAAGTCATCAAACTTTTTGCTTATATTCTAATTTATAGACAGACACGTATATGACATTTAGGCAGCATACTGGGGGTGGACTGGCTATATACTGGAGGCTGGCAGGCTGTATACTGGAAGCTGGCTGGCTGTATACTTGTGGCTGGCTTGCTGTATCCTAGGAGCTGGCAGGATGTATACTGGGGCTGACAGGTTTTATACTGGGGGCTGACAGGTTTTATACTGGGGGCTGGCTGGCTGTATACTGGGGGCTGGCTAGCAGGCTATATACTAGGGGCTTGCTGGCTGGCTATATATTGGGGGCTGGTGATATACTGTGGGTGGGCAGGCTGTATACTAGGCGCTGGCTGGCTATATACTGGGGCTAGCTGCCTATATACTGGGGCTGGCAGGCTATGTATGAAGGGCTGGCTATATATTGGGGACTGGCTGTCTATATACTGTGGGTGGTCAAGTTGCATACTAGGCGCTGGCTGGCTATATACTGGGGCTGGCAGGCTGTATACTGGGGGCTGGATGGTCATATAGAGGCTACTGGCTGGCTATTTAAAAGGGACTGGCTGCTTATATACAGGGGCCTGGCTGGTGGTGTTATACAGCATAGTAGTAGTAGCAATAGTAGTTATAAGTAGGGTTAAGTTCTATTTTTTTTTTTTTTTTGAAAAGAAGCTTGATTCCTGTACAAGGGAGGCAGTATCAGTCTCATTATCTTTGCTGTACATGTTGATTAAGATCATCTATCAACAGTTTGTGAGTAGTTTGGTAACTCCACCCACATCACATGGCCTACTTGTTTTGACCCCACCCACAAAATAGGGGCCACTTTTAGAGGTTATCCAGGGCCACTTTAAATTCCCAGTCTGGTGGTTGGTGGGTCTACCATTGCCATAGACAGTGATTCTTTTTTGTAAGAGCAGTTAGACTATAGAACTCTCTGCTGCATGAGGTTGGTGGACTCTATGTACATATTCAAGAGAAGCCTGGATGCCTGGAGAGAAAACATATCTCAGGTTATAGGTAAAAACATTTGTTTAATTCTTGACGGTTGAACTTGATGGCCTTGTCAACCTTGTCAACTTGTCAGGCTGAGCACCTCTCGGCTTCCCCGGGTTTTAATTTATTCTGCCTCCTCCCCCTTGCTGTAAGCCTACTCTTGCTCTGGCTGATGAGCTAGAAGAGAGCACACGCCCTGCTCTCTCCACACCCCGACCAGCTCCTAGATCCTCGGCTGGAGCAGGGGTAGGCTTACAGCAGGGGGATGGCGGAATAAATTAAAACCCTGGAAAGCTGAGAGGCGCTCAGATGACGCCAACCTGAGCGCCTCAGGCTCATTTACATATTTTTAAAAAGTTATTTTCTGAGCTAATATGCCGTTTCTTTATGCTCTAAAAGCTGTTCCAATTTGTGCATAAAGATACAGGCATTTAATGCTGGACATCTACAATCAGTAAAACTGACAATAGGAAAGATACTTCACCACCTCCACGGGATAAGTAAAATAAGTTGTAGTTTATTGATTCCATTTAAAAAGATAAATATAACATCACTTCATGGATAAGGACACAGCAACACCCCAAGGTAATTAGTCACGGTAGCATCAATCAAAAGTCAAACTGATGGTAGATGTCCTTTAGTTTTCAACACCCTAAAATTTCAAATGCACTGAAATTGTTGAAAAAACGAATTTGCACCATTTTCTTATAGGCTTGGTATTTATAGCTTTCACTGTGGCACTCCAAAAGACATGTCCTATATTCTTTGGGTCGGTATGATCACATGGATACTAACGTTAGAGGGGTTTTTTTTAATGTTTTCATACATTTACAAAAATGTAAACCTCCTGTACAAAAAAATTCTTCATTTTGCCATCTTCTGACGCAGGGAATAACCATTACATTTGTTTGATCGGAAATTTTGGGATGCGGCAAAAACATGTTTATGATTTTTACTATTTATTTATTTTTAAATTTGTTTTAGGGGAAGGGGGTGATTTGAATTTTTATGTTTTTTAATTTATTTTTTACGTTTTTTAATTTAGTTTCTTTTACTATTTTTCAGAACCTCTATGGTACTTTAAACCTTGGTTATACGATTGATTCTACTATACTACTGCCATATTACAGTACGGCAGTATATGGGGAATACCTGACCATTTCTTATAATGTGCCACTGGCACACAGTAACAAATGGCCAGAGAACATACAGCCTCAGGTCTTACAAAGATATGAAGTTTTCATGGAGACAGATTCACGATGACGTCACGGACGGTGACAATCTAAGCCATATGGAGGCGCCCAAGCGCCGCCGGCTTTTTAAAGTGGAAAGGTTAACACCCACGATTGGTGACTAAGCATATTTCTAGTTGGTACAGAATCAAAGATAGGGTTTTTTAAGTGACACTACCCCTGCAATCACTAAACTTGACTAAATTAGCCTGACATTGGGGCAGATTTTTCATAGGTAAACAGATCATACCCTACCTGAGTGTAGTTATGTGATGTAAAATCTGGTAACCGAGTCCCTTAAATACCAATCACAGTTGGCATAATGTAAAATACAATATATACAGTGTACCATATATCTTGAGCCTAATGAAAAATCCTTATATTGTTGGGATGTGAAATATTTACCAGAGCCTTATAACTAAATACAAATAATTGCTTCTAAATCTTTTCTGGGTAATCATTTCTGATTTGTTTACTGTGTACAGGGAGTTGATTTCCTAATAAATCCATTTAATTTTCTTTGTACTGTGAAATGAAAAGTGATTTCATACCTCTGCCTTAGGAAATGTTTTCTTTGACTTTTCATGTTCTTTTCA
This sequence comes from Engystomops pustulosus, assembly GCF_040894005.1. Taxonomy (NCBI): domain Eukaryota; kingdom Metazoa; phylum Chordata; class Amphibia; order Anura; family Leptodactylidae; genus Engystomops; species Engystomops pustulosus. The sequence goes on from NC_092415.1 coordinate 70,550,484, forward strand.
AGGACTTTATATTTTAATCCCAAGATCACTTTCAAAATTCTGAGTTGCGTTTATGTGGAACTTCCACTTGACATCTGCTTCATAAATACACGGGATCACTTGTTAAAAGCACAGCATACCTATCAGCGCTCTAAGAGTCTCCGAGCCCCTGAGGGATTAGTCTGCAGTGTTAGAACTATTAAGTTAAATAAATCAAACTGGGACCAGTGGACTGTAACATTTTTACAGGAAGCGCCATTATTCCATCAATTAAAATGTAAATGTGTAGGAATCTACAGCTGATTGACTGCAATATTAATAGGCAGATGAAACCATATAATTGTGGATAGGACCAGGGGACATATTTGATCTCATCTTAGTTTTTAATTTGTATATTAAGTGTTGGCTTGATTGGGGACTTTCATGGGTGATCATACATTTTATTCCCAGTATAACACAACATTTATATACATACATTTTCTTATGGCTTCATTGCATACAGACAACTGCCTTGGAATATGACGATAAGACCTTTAGAGACACAATCTTTAGACCACCAATTGCTGAAATACTTAAGGATGGTAAATTTTTTCAGCCCAAAATTCCTTTCAACACATACAATAAATATATGTACCCACATATTTAAAGAGAACCTGTCAACAGAAATTGACCAAATAAACTACTACCAGTATGTTGTCAAACTGGTTAACTCCTTCCAGTTCATGTTCTTTTTCAAACCCAGCTTGGTGAAATCACCTGGAAAATCAAGAAGTGAGGTATAAAATGTCAAGTATGCTGACAGGTTTCTATTAATGCTCAGTTAAATAAAATGGAAGCTACCCATAGACACTATGATATAGTAATGATAACGTAATAACTTAAAATTGGAACATTAAAGAGTTCGATGATCGTGGACACATTTCCCATATTTCACATAAGGCTGTACATTAGGAATCCATGGGGTTGAGGTGGGCTGTATCTAATGAATGCATAGGGAGTGATGGGGGATTATATAAAATAACCAGGGGGCTGTTTGGTATGATACACTAGGGAATATTTTAGGGAACAGGAGACTGCTTTACTTTCTGAATTTTTTATGCTGCCACAGGAGTTCACTGCAAAGTGGCCCACTGATGCTCTATCACCCAGGGGCCTACTGAAACCTGGAGCCGACCCTGCTGAGTATTGCGCTCAGTTATCTCGGGTACTGCCACATAGATGAATACACTCACTAGGCGCACAAAAAGTTAAATGTTGTATCCCACTATTCCATGCTGTCTATATTAATTTATAGTCTTCATAAAAAGTGCTGAAGAAGGTCATAAAATTGACAAAGATAAAAGTTAAAAATATGTCAACATTTAATATATACTACAAACCCTTTATGAAATATTCCTATATAACATTTAAAGGAAATATACTACTCAAGTAGACATATTTTGGACTAATTACCAGTACTGGTCGCCTATTCTTCTTGCTTCAGGTAAATATCTTCCTTAGGCCTGAAACATTTGTATAATGATTACAATAACTAAAATGGTCCTAGTCTCTGTAAAGCAGCCGGCTCACAATCACAAAACTTCACGAGAGCCAGATGACGTCACCAGCACTCAGGTAGGGGGATAGGAGTGGGTTAAGATAGCAGGCTACATAATTAGGAACTGAAGGAACACAGGGCCACCTGTGTGATGTCCTTTGAAGCAAGTCTTTTTTATCATTATACAGATATTTTCCTGAAGCAAGAGGAAAAGGCCGACTAGAAAGTGAATATAGTCCAAATAATGTCTACCCGAGTGGTAGATTTTCTTTACAGTTTACTGCAGTTATACAACCACAAAAATGTATTTGAGTACAAGTTGTAGAAACTAAAAACATGCTGCATATATCAAGTCTTCAGTAATATTCATGCAATATATTTTAAAAAAGCTCTACTTTGTTAGATGTTGTATCCCATTATTTCATTATTTCATTTCAAACTTATCAACAAAATTTACCACTATCATAAAGCACAAAATGTGATAAAAAACTATTTCAAAATCCCTTTGGTAAGTTAAAGTATTCAAAGTTAGAACTGGAGGATAAAAATGTGGGAGGAAATGTAGTAGTTGTCTTATAAGGAATTCATTTGACACATTTTGGCACTCTAAGATGCCTTTCTCAAGTAAAAATAGAGACTTGCTCTAGCGTACTTTGTAGCTTAGGAGCACATGATAAGATTTTTACTTGAGAAAGGGACTCTAGATCCCGAAATGTATTGTATCCAGAGAGAACTGAATACAATTAATTTCTTATAAGACATCTACTATAGGTGTGCGCCCTAAATTCCTCCCACATTTTTACTGTATAATTCCACTGATCAGAAGCAGTGAGGCTACTGCATTCCGATACAAGAGGAAGAAGGCTGCAAGCCAACTATTGAAAAACGCTTCACTTAGAGTTGTAACTGATTACCCACAACCTAAGAAGTTGAGCAACTATTTTTTTCATCTTTCACCATATTGTAAAGGTTTAAGTATATATGCATTTAAAATTACAAAAAAAGGGATGAGCCTTAAGTCAAAAAATGGCTGCGTCCTGAAGGGGTTAAAATTGACAAAGATGAAAGTTGAAAAAATTGTCAATATTCAGTACATACTGCAAATTATTTTAATACTATTCCTATATAACAGTTTGGCTACATTTGGCTCTGCATTCAACGCATCGGCGTCTAAATACAATAGTACTTTTATCTATTTTATATGTTTTAATTAATTTTTTGTTATTTTGATTTCCTTATTTCAGGGTCAACCTATGGTTTTGGCGCTATGGATAATATACGCAATGTCTCCAATCTCTAATTGTCCTAAACAGCATGGTGGGAAAAATGCGGTTCTTCTATTGGTCCTGCATAATATGGCTTCGCAAGGGTCAACTGGTGCATATACAAATAAGGATGTACAGCACTATATACTAGAGTTCGATCTTATAAACATGTTAATCATTTGCATTTTTTCTGGGTATTATATACACAATTTTTATTTCCAGTGCTTAGGTTCCGTTTTAAATCTTCACCAACAGATTACACTATTATGTTTTATTCTTATATCACCTTCCCATTTTGTGTTCCCTTCATGTGCTTTCCTCACCTTCACGCCCCCCTGTCCTCACTTGTGCCCAATACCTCACTACCTTGTATTATCACAAATTTTTTGATGTTGTTGCACATATACTCTACCATGCTGGTAGTCACCGCCGTCATGATTCATAATATGTATCACTGCAAAATTGCGATCTCATTATTATCACATGTTTTTCATTTCATTCTTAGGAACCTTACATTGTATACATTACCATCCATTTCTATATAGGTATCCCCTGTATGGTATGTTTTATGCGTATTAATTGGCACCTTAGCCATAAATACATGTTGGGATAATGTTTTGAACCCCCTTTTTAAAGTTTTTTGTATGCAGGCTTTAACGCTATTATTGTAATACTAATGTAATTGAATAAAGTTTTTATACATCTACGCATGCATCTTTGCAAATCTCTTGTAACACATGTATTTGCACTAAATGGTGTTCAATTTACCCATTGCTTGTCACAATACATACTCTGCTTCCCTGCATTTACACGCTGTTGCGCAATACCGCTACGCCAGATACACGTGATCACTGATCACGTGACTGGTTACCATGTGACGCATCACACTACCACTTGGCTCCGCCCCCACACATGACAGCGATCACGTGACCCATTTGGCTCCGCCCCCACACATGACAGCGATCACGTGACCCATTTGGCTCCGCCCCACACATGACAGCGATCACGTGACCCATTTGGCTCCGCCCCCACTCATGACAGCGATCACGTGACCCATTTGGCTCCGTCCCCACACATGACAGCGACCACGTGACCCATTTGGCTCCGCCCCACACACAACAGCGGTCACGTGACCCATTCAGCTCCGCCCCCACACATGACAGGGGCTTTGCGCTCCCATTGGTTGACTGTTCCTTTTTAACACTCCCCTCACTGGAATGACGCTACCCCCAGACGAAGGCTCTGTTACGAGCCGAAACGCGCGTTGGGGATATCGCCATCCCGGACAGTGGAGGTCCACTTCATCTATCATTTTGTTCATTGGTAAGGTATTATCTCTACCTGTTTGTGCACATTACCTATGTTTATGCATGTTAGCAGCTGTGTGCCACTTTACACCTGTTGCCTTCATTATATGTACCTTCTGTCCTTACCTATTACATGTGCATGCTTTGTCCATGTGTAATTCCTCCTATGTCTGCCCGGGGTGACGACTTTCTCATTTGTTGTCGCCGCCTTGCACTGTCATTCCCCCTCAGTATTGTCTGAGGATTCTCATCCTGCTTTTATCATTATGTCTTAAATAGTCATTAATAAAGTATTTTTTACTGCAATTATTCAGACTCAATTTGGTCTTTCATAGTGCTTCCTTTTACCCCTCTTTCCCTGTCCCTCCTCAAAGGGGTACCTTTTGTTTTTCAGTTTGGCTACATGCATAATGCCATTGTCCACCGTACCATAGCATGGCGGGCACACGGCACCTCTCCATAGGGATAAATGGCCCACAGCGCCGTATGCCGTGAAAAGATAGGACATGTCCTATCTTTTCACGGGATACGGAGCGGTACGGTGCTGCTGAAGTTACATAACACAAAAATGAATTTGATTACACATGGCAGAAGCTAAAAACGTGCTGCTTACATTGACTCTTCTATAACATAAGTACAACATAACAAATAAGCGCTACTTTGCATAGAAATATACACATAAGGAATAAGACTCAAAGAGTAATATACACAGGTCTCATCATTGCTCAAAGGTACCTATAAATGTCAACTGAAGAATCAAAAACTATATATAAAAATATAAAGTTTCTCATTTTAATACTCAGCCCTTGACAAACAATTTTTCTTCTCATGTATTGGAAACATAACTAGTATTTCCAATTACTATGAAACTAGAGACCCAGATTTAGGTCAAATAAGTGAACATAAAAGATTAATAACAGCAGGTCCTAACATATGAAACTTCAAAGCTGTACAGTCTGCATGGAAATATGTCAGTCTAGGTTTACTTTGTTAACTTTAAAGAGAAAGGAGAAAAACCTGAAATCCAGGAACTCACTGCAGGGGTTATTATAATATGGCACTTGGATCAAATAGAGCAGTGATGGCTAACCTTTTAGAGACAGACTGCCCAAACTACAACAAAGACCCGCTTATTTATCGGAAAGTGCCAACACAGAAATTTAATTTGTGAGTTATACTCCCTTCTCTGTCACAGTTTTCACTGAGGACACCAATAAAGCAGAAAATAGTCCCAGGTTGAGCTGTCACTTTAAAATGGCTCTGTCCACAGCAAGTCCTGGGCTGTCTGGGACTGCAGGAAGGTACCTGGAGTCATCTCTGGTGATGGCCTGAGTACCCACAGAAAGGGCTCTAAGTGCCACTTCTGGCACCAGTGCCATAGGTTAGCCATCACTGAAATAGACCAGAAAACATTTTCTTAAAAAACAGCCGATTACTGTATATCATATAAATTTGTGCATAGTCCTTTGTCTCAGTTCATTTTTACTATTTATCTTTGGATAGTTTTGGTAGTAACTAGAGATGAGCGAACACACTCGTCCGAGCTTGATTCTCGTTCGAGCATTAGCGTACTCGAAACTGCTCGTTGCTCGGACGAATTATTTCGCCAGCTCGAGAAAATGGCATCTCCCGCCGTTTTCATTTTTGCCGGCCAGAAACAGAGCCAATCACAAGCCAGGAGACTCTGCACTCCACCCAGCATCACGTGGTACACTTACACGTCGATAGCAGTGGTTGGCTGGCCAGATCAGGTGACCCTGGAATAGACTAGCCCCTGCCCGCGCTGCTCGCATCATTCTCTGTCTGGATGCCGTTAGGGAGAGAGCTGCTGCTGCTGCTGCTGCAGGGATAGCGTTAGTGTGTTATATTAGCTTACTGTTAGGCAGGAGTGAGTCTACAAGAACCCAACAGCCCTTGTTAGGGCTAGAATATATATTTTTTTCTTTGCTTGTGGCTGGGCTTGCTGGCACTAGTAGTGCAGCTAGTACCATATTGTAACGAATTTGCAGGGAGACTTGCAAACGTTCTATTTAGCTCTTAGTGACACACATATCCATCTCAAACACCTGAGTGGGACAATTTATTAGGGGTTTGATTGAATTAGGCACAGTCTGCCGATTTTTTTTTTTTTTTTTTTCAAAACTTAAAGTCACAGGCACAGCACAAAATCCAGTTGTGTGCTGTCAGTGTAGGTTAGAAACTAGCCATACAAGAACCCAACAGGCCTTCTTAGGACTACAATAGCGTTATATATTTTATTTATTTTTATTTGCTTGTGGCTGGCCTTGCTGGCACTAGTAGTGCAGCTAGTATCATATTGTGATGAATTTGCAGGGAGACTTGCGAACGTTCTATTTAGCTCTTAGTGACACACATATCCATCTCAAACACCTAAGTGGGACAATTTATTAGGGGTTTGATTGAATTAGGCACAGTCTGTCGATTTCTTTTTTTTTTTCAAAACTGAAAGTCATCACAGGCACAGCACAAAATCCTGCTGTGTGCTGTCAGTGTAGGTTAGAAACTAGCCATAGCAATCATCATCATCTTCTGTGGATGCTGTGTGATTTCTTCTGATCGTTTTGTTAAAAAAAAAACACCAAAAATAAAAAAAAACACAAAAAAAACCACAAAAAAAAATTTACAGTTTACACTTTAATTTTGAAAATGTTGAACCCGAGGGCTAGGGGTAGGGGTATAGGATGAGGGCGTGGGCGTCCAACTACTGCAGGGGTCAGAGGCTGTGGTCCTGGGCGGGGTGAGACACCACCTGCTGATGAGGGAGCAGGGGAACCCCGCAGAGCTACACTCCCTAGGTTCATGTCTTAAGTTACTGGGACTCGTGGTAGAGCACTGTTGAGGCCAGAACAGTGCAAACAGGTGATGTCGTGGATTGCGGACAATGCTTCTAGCATTTGTCCACCAGTCAGTCTTCCACGCAGTCCACCCATGTCACCGAAATCAGCACTCCTCCAGCTCCTCCACCTCAGCCTCCTTCCCCCCAGTCTGCCCCCTCCCAGCAAAATTTGGCATTTGAACCGGCATACTCTCAGGAACTGTTTTCTGGACCCTTCACAGAGTCACAAACCACTTGTCCGGTTGCTGCTGAGCTCTTTCCCGATGCCCAGGTTTTCCACCGGTCGCAGTCTGTATGTCATGATGACATTGTTGACGTAGTGCAAGAAGTGTGTAAAGAGGTGTCGGACGGTGAGGAGACACAGTTGTCAGACAGTGGTGAAGTTGTTGTCACGGCAGGACGTCCGAGGGGGGAGCAGACTGAGGGATCGGAGGATGATGAGGTGACAGACCCAAGCTGGGTTGATAGGCCGGGTGAACACAGTGCTTCTGAGACGGAGGCGAGTCCTCGACGAGAACAGGTTGGAAGAGGCAGTGGTGGGGCCAGACGGAGAGGCAGGGCCAGAGCTGGTGCATCAGTGCCAAATGTTTCACGTAGTGAAGCTCCCGTGGCGATGGCTAGATTTTCTGAAGTCTGGAGGTTCTTTAAAGAAACACCGGATGACCGACGGACTGTGGTGTGCAACCTGTGCCACATCAGGATCAGCAGGGGTTCCACCACTACCAGCTTAACCACCACCAGTATGCGCAGGCATGTGAATGCTAAACACCCCACTCAATGGAACCACCACTGCTCCTTCCCCTGTGTCATCTGCTGCCTCTGCTAGTCAGCCCCCTGTCCAGGACCCCGGCCCAAACACCTCCCGTGCGAAAACCACACCTTCGCCTCCACGATGCTCCACAGCATCCACCAATGTCTCCTTGTGCAGCGTTCAGCTGTCTATACCCCAGACGCTGGAGCACAAGAGGATATACAGTGCAACCCACCCACACGCCCAAGCCCTCAACGTCCACATCTCCAAATTACTCAGCCTGGAGATGCTGCCCTATAGGCTGGTAGAGATCGAGGCCTTTCGCAACCTCATGGCGGCGGCCGCCCCCCGGTATTCGGTCCCCAGCCGCCACTACTTTTCCCGAAGTGCCGTCCCAGCCCTGCACCAGCACGTGTCAGACAACATCATCCGTGCCCTGACCGTGCCTTTCTGACAAGGTCCACCTGATCATGGACACGTGGACGAGTGCTGCCGGGCAGGGCCACTATGTATCGCTGACGGCACATTGGGTTAACTTGGTGGAAGCTGGGACCGAGTCTGACCCTGGGGCTGGTCATATACTGCCAACGCCGAGGATTGCGGGGGCCTACCTCGGTCCAGGTCTCTCAGGCTTACTATGCCTCCTCCTCCCACCCCTCCTCCACCTCTTCCTCTGAATTACCATCCATGGGCATGGCGCCATCAGTCGGTAGCTCTAGGCACAGCAGCAGTGCCGTTGCTAAGCAACAGCAGGCGGTGCTCAAACTGCTGAGCCTAGGCGATAAAAGGCACACCACCCAAGAGCTATTACAGGGCATCACGGCGCAGACTGATCTGTGGCGGGCACCGCTGAACCTGAAGCCAGGCATGGTTGTGTGTGACAACGGCCGTAACCTGGTGGTGGCTCGGCAGCTCGGCAGACTGACACATGTGCCATGCCTGGCCCATGTGTTAAATCTCATAGTTCAGCGGTTCCTCAAGACATACCCCAATCTGTCTGATTTGCTCACGAAGGTGCGCCGCATCTGTGCGCATTTCAGGAAGTCCAGCACAGATGCTGCCACTCTCAGGGCAGCGCAGCGCCACCTCCAACTGACCGCTCACCGACTGTTGTGCGACGTGCCCACAAGGTGGAATTCAACATTAACCATGTTATCCAGAGTTTACCAGCAGCGCAGAGCGATTGTACACTGCCAGAAGTCAACTTCCACCAGAACTGGTAATCAGGTCAGTCAGCTTCCTCAAGTCTACAATGAGGAGTGGATGTGGATGTCTGATATCTGTCAGGTGCTGAGTAACTTTGAGGAGTCAGCATAGATGGTCAGTGGCGATGCCGCCATCATCAGCCTCACCATCCCGCTGCTTGGCCTGTTGAAAAACTCTCTGGTCAGCATGAATTCGGAAGCTTTGCGCTCGTCAAAGAGACGGGGGAAGAAGATTCCCTAGTTGATAGCCAAAGCACCCTCAGTTCTGTTTCTCGGCGCATATCGAAGGAGGTGGAGGAGGATGAGGAGGAAGAGGAGGAGAATGTTGGCGAGACAGAAGAGGGGAGCATTGCTCAGTCCTTCACTGTTCAGCGTGTGTGGGCAGAAGAAGAGGAGTTGGAGTAGTTGGAGGAGGAGTAAATGGACAGTCAGGCCAGTGAGGGGAGTGAATTCTTGCGCGTTGGGACTCTGGCGCATATGGCAGATTTCATGCTAGGCTGCCTATCCCATGACCCTCGCGTTCAAAGAATCTATTCCAGCACTGATTACTGGGTATTCACTCTTCTGGACCCACGGTACAAGCAAAATCTTTCCACTCTCATCCCTGGAGAGGAAAGGAGTGTGAGAATGCATGAATACCAGCAGGCCATGGTGCACAAGCTGAAACAGTATCCAAAAAAAGTAGAGTTTGATCGGCACTCGAAAATTGCTTAAAACTTGAGGCTTTATTTTATATCCATTAAAAATGTGTGTACATTTGCAGGTAGCAGACGACCTACGCGTTTCGAACGTAGATATTCAGTTCTTATTCATGGTCTGAAACAGTATTTCCCTTCTTACAGCGCTAGCGGCAGAGGGCGTACTTCTGCGAGACAAGTAGTGAGGGAGAGTAGGCGAGCAGGCAGCTTGTCCAGCACTGGCAGGGGTACGCTTTACAAGGCCTTTGCCAGTTTTATGTCACCCCAGCAAGACACTGTCACCTGTCCCCAGTCTCGGCAGAGTAGGGCTGATCTTTACAGAAAGATGGTGAGGGAGTACGTAGCTGACCATACCATCGTCCTAAATGATCACACAGCTCCCTACAACTACTGGGTTTCAAAGCTGGACATGTGACATGAACTGGCGCTGTACGCCTTGGAGGTTCTTGCCTGCCCTGACGATAGCGTGTTGTCTGAGCGGGTTTTCAGTGCAGCTGGTGGCATCATCACCGATAAGCGTACATGCCTGTCGACTGACAGCGCTGACAGGCTGAAGATTATCAAGATGAATAAAGCCTGGATTTCTCAGGATTTCCATTCTCCACCAGGTGAAAGAAGCTCAACCTGAATAACCGCCATAACCAAGCCAATTACTTATAAGAACAGTACTACACTTGATCTTATACAAAAGGTTCTTAGAAGTGCTGTTTGTAGCCCCCGCCTGCTCTGAAAATTATAATTTTTTCAAAGTAAATGCTTCTGGCCCCCAGGCCCATTTTGGGTGGGGAGGAGCCGAGAGGCAGGGGCCTGGTTAGGAGCTCCATCCCAAGATTAGGCAGGCTCAGAGGCCTCCATGAATACTGCCCCTGCTGTTTCCTGTCCATTTCGCCTCCACGATCCTCCAAAGCTTCCACCAATGTCTCCATGCGCAACTTTCAACTTTCTATACCCCAGATGCTGGTGCACGGGAGGAAGTACAGCACATCATCCCCTTATCAATCGAGCTGTGTCAGGCAGAGTTTTCAGGTGTTTCACCAGATACATAATGGAACTCGGTGCATCTGTCGCCGCCATGCTGGAGACCTAAAGTTTCCATCTTAGCAGTGCAATATGGATGCCCCATACTGTCACTCTTAATCATGGAAGTCGTCTGCATGGCTGCCTCCACATGTCGTCCCCTTATCAAACGAGCGGTGTCAGGCTCATTTTTCGGGTGTTTCTCCAGATACGTTATGGAACTTAGTCACTATATCGCCACCATGCTGTGTTAGCGACTAAATATACCATCAACCTTTTGTTCACATAGGAAATCATTTCAGCGCTTCTTGCTCACCTCCTTTGGTTCCTCACTGCTGCCTTAACCAGGCCAAATACTGATACATACAGTGCTACACGTTATCCTCGCCAAAAGGAATATTTTTAATTGGTTTGAAGCCTGAGTCCATTTGGGGTATGTCGCCATGCCACTCTCTAGCATGCCGCTACTGACGCTGCCTCTGCATGCCATCTTCTATAGTGTCAGGGTCAATTATTGGATGTTTTAGATGCTATCTAGCCTCATTCGGTCACTCTGTCATCGCCATGCTGTTGCCCATAATTTTGGCATAATGGTGCGATTAAGCAGCCTCAGAGGCATCCATGCATGCTGCCCCTGCTGTTTCATGTCCATTTCCATGGTGTTTCCATCATTTTCGGAGGTTTCCAGGTGTTTGGCCAAGCTTCCCTGTGCAGACCCTTGGTCCCCTTGAAAAATGCTCGAGTCTCCCATTGACTTCAATGGGGTTTGTTATTCGAGACAAGCACTCGAGCATCGGGAAAAGTTTGTCTCGAATATTGAGCACCTGAGCATTTTAGTGCTCGCTCATCTCTAGTAGTAACCCATCTGGCTCCGTACAAAGTTTATCTTTTGAGGAATTACATGACAACTCACTAGTTTAATGAAAGTTGTTTATGATGGGAGAATATAAAGGAACATATGGCTGGGACATTCTACCCATTGACTAGTGAAATATGCAGTCTGTAAATTTAGAGGTCATGTGCCATATCTTGGACTAGGTACTATGTACAATATAGTACCTATTTTTATACTGGGCATTAAAGAACTTAATCTGGGTGATGCCTGGTACTGCTTAGTTGGAACCTTATACCTTCCTCCATGATAACAAAAGCAAGAGATTACTTATGTTTTAACATATATATGAGTTTGCTCTGTTGGTTAGTAAGTAAAATGTCCAGATCCATATCCCATTCAACAAAGAAAATAAAAGGCAACATGCCAAATAAAGAAAACCACAGAGATCAAATTATCTGTGACCTATTACACCCTATGCAGTGCACAATGGGGCACATTTACTACATACCCCCTGCGGTTCACTGCATGTGCATTGTCCAACGATAATGCACTGTGCCGGAATTCACTAAGATGTGCGCCCAATTTCCTGCATGTGTCGCTTCCCCGCTCAGGTCCGCCAGAGTTCACGTTTTTCTTCGTGGTGCATTTAAGTGCATTGTCTTGCGACACAATTTGAAAGTTAGAATCCGAATCAGTCGGATCGTCCGATGACATGCCCCCCAATTTGTGTTGCATGGAAGCCAGCATAGCTGCGCCAAAACTCCCAGCCCAGACACCTGTTAAATACCTGTCCAAGCCGTGCAATCCCCAAAAAAGGTGCAGAATCCGATGAAAGTGAGTAGCTTAGTAATTGAGCCCCAATGTTTCAAAAGTGGCTTTAATCTCAGAACAGTTCCTTTTATGTGAAATACATGTAATGTAATGTCAAAGATGAGTGATCTGCTAAACTGAGAAAAAGAACATGATCTGTAAGTTCTATCTGTACATCTGTGGAAAAGTTGTTTCTCTAGTGCAAAATGTCTTCTACTTTTGCTTGAAATAACATTCAAGTGTCATAGACTGCCAGAGACAGACAGGCACTCAAAAAGACTGCCAGAGACAGACAGTCACTCAAAAGAGACTGCCAGAGACAGACAGTCACTCAAAAGAGACTGCCAGAGACAGACAGTCACGCAAAAGAGACTGCCAGAGACAGACAGTCACGCAAAAGAGACTGCCAGAGACAGACAGTCACTCAAAAGAGACTGCCAGAGATAGACAGACACTGAAAGAGACTGCCTGAAGCGGACAGTCGCTGAAAGAGACTGCCAGAGAAAGAGACAGTCAGTGTCAGAGGCGGTAAGTGACAGTCAGAGACAGTCTATAGATACACATAAAATATTTTTTTGCTAACCCATTCTATTTTGTTATAGCTAAGAGCAGTTATTTACTATCCCAGGCAATGCCGGGAGCTACAGCTAGCATATATATTTAATTATTTTATTAAATTTTTTAACATTACAACACAAATTGTCAGATACTATTTAGCAAAAAATTTGCATGCAGAATTTCAAGATTACATATGACCTTTCTGGAATAATAATGAGGACTCAAGACTAAATCCAGTTGCTAGACAATTCAAACATTATAAAGAAAAGTCAGATGATCAGTGCTGTCACATCCATGGTTCAACAAGACCAAAGGATAGGGGAAGTTACACACTAGTACAAGTACACAACACAACCTACAAAGGGAGAAACACTAGGACCTACTGGGTTAAGCTTGACTTTGAATCACATTCCCACCTCCAGAAACCATCCCACATTTCCCAAGATCAAACAGAGCAATCTTGTTATTAGGAGGCTGTCAAGGATTTCCTACTTCCGATTTCCTGTACCCTGGCTAGTAGATCCAAACGGGAAGGGGGGGCTGCCCTTTTCCAAAATTGTGATAAAGGAAAATTAGAATGCAAATTCAATGGTGGGAATTCGTATCTAGTCTCTCACTAAATATGGCGCTAACTTTTCCGGCAGAGACTGCAGTAAATCTAGCAGGCCAGGTGTTCATGCTCCCACCCACTCTCCGACACGACAAAGTGGCCCGTGGGTTGGAGAAACCAGAAAACTGGAGAAGGCATAATGCACCCCCCCCCCTCCCAATGGTCTGTAATAGTCCTGGGTGATAAATTGAATGTATGTACATTAGGGACGAATTTATTAAGACTGGCGTTTTGCAGCCCAGTCTTTAAATTTGCCCCCTTCCGACACACAGAGTTGGAGATCTACTAAGAAACTCAAACCACTCAAAAAAGTAGATCCGGAAGCCATCTCCACCAGGTCGGACCTGATTAGACGAGGTTTACATGACCAAGGTTTTAGCTATAGTCTCTGCAGATTTTCCAGTAAAGATACACCTAACACAACACTTAGTCAATTTTTAAACAAAATATATAGGAGCATTAAAATCGTGGGGTGGTAATGTAAGGTACTGTCGGGTAATTCTCGATATATGATCACATTACAAATTAATGCACTTGAACTATCCATAAATCACGACTACTGGATACCAGGTAAGAGGCTATTGTGAAAATGTATGCAATGAAAACAAAAGTGCTTAGTGCTTATCTTATAAGAGCCACATATCTAGTAAATATACAAAGTTCTTAAAGCCAGTGGAAGAATATATATATTGCAGTGTTATACTCGTAGTATAATGTACCTCCCGTCTAACACCCAAAATTTCCCCAACACACGTTTCGGCGCTAGCCTTCATCTTCAATTTTCCAGAGTATTGTAAATATGGTGGGTCAGGGCATTCACACCTGTCTCATTTCCACCCAGTTTTGGTGTAACTTGGCATAAAACCTTAAAAATTGGTAGATATGGGGGTTAATGCATGTCTTCTCCACCAGAAAACTGGCAGAGAAGGCATTGTAAAGGCCCCCCATACTGTGTAGACAAAATAGAGTCAGTCTATAATCATACAAAAGATATTCTTTCTTGCTTGTTAAGTCCTTTTCAAATAAATTTTTATTACATTTTTTAATAAAAACAGAAGATACAACAGTGAGCATGAAATCACAAGCAACCAACAATGGCATATTAAACGCCCATCAGTAGATTTCAAGCTTTGGCAAAGAAACATCCTGGTGCATTTTCTGGGTTAGGCGCCATTAGGCATTGGAAAATAGTTAGTCTTTATTGATATCTGCAGAAAAGGTGAATCATGGTGACCAAACTTTGAAGAAAGCCCCATGTCTCCTATGGGCCCCGCTCAGAAGTTCCCCAAACCTACAGATTTCTCCAACTTTAATGAGACGGTTTTCTGGTGCACATTCCTTTATTAAGTCACCAAATTTCCCCCCTTAGTCCACCTCTATGCCAAGTGGGCGTGGCGAGGTGTGAAGGGGTCATCACAAAATGCGGAATGGGCTAACACAGGTCATTTCTGTCTTGCACCTGTGCACTAGCTATATCCTAGCTAGCTACACCAGCATCCGGTGTAAAATTGTCCGGCAACCAAATATATCAGGGGACTGAAGTCTCGAGATATATATGGCCCAGTGCTAGAGGCAGGGTTTACATCAAGCTTTGGCACACCATGTGTCTTTGAGTGATAAATTGCCACTTTGTCTTTTAAATAGCGTTACTTCTTCTGGGTACAATTGCACACAAGAACTTGACAGGAAGGTAGTTCCAGACATCTTGGATAATCAACCACAGATCCTCACACCCTTATGTCACTTTATCTAAGATAAAGGCCTTTGAGTTGGGAACATTATTAGCTCCTAAATTTCCTTGGGGAGAATTTATTAATCCACTTGTGCTAAAATTGTTATCATTCACTTAAATTACTGTCTAAAATACCTTATACCACATTTATCCCGGCTTTTAGACAGTTTTATAACACTTTCTGGACTAGTTCGATTGAGGGGACGTGGCCTCTGAAAAGAAAGCGTGCTTCCACTGTAAAAAGTATGTATGACAAAAAATTAAGCTCCACCAGTGATAGTCTAAGGCCCCTTGCACACTTGCATTGCAGTTCACGTCAGGCTGCTATGCGTGAAAAACTGACGGCTTTGGCTGCGTTTTTCGGTCCTTTTTTCCTTTGAGTCATGCTTTTCTCTATGCTAAAGCTTTAGCCAGTTTTCAGGTGTACAAGCACTGAAATAGGTGCAATTACCATTACCCCCTAATGCCGTGACAATGCCGTGGGCATGGAGAGGTGTGAAGGGGGATGCACCAAGCAGCTGAGTGAGATGGGGCGGGGCAGGAACTCGCTAGCGCCCGTTCAGGCCCAGCCCTTGGCACAATTCTATGACAGGCTAGACCTGGCATAGAATGTCCCTGCCGATGCAATGAAGCGCAACCACCTGCCAAATGTATCAGTTGGCCGAAGCCTCTTGATAAATCCGGTGTTGATGTGGGGTGGTGCTTGCATTCAAAAGAATCTTGTGCATAAGCATAAACACATTATTGTAATTTTTGAGTGACACAATTTGAGATCTCTGAAGCATTCCCTACAAATTCATACATTGTGAACCTGACCTTTTTCTGGTGTTTCATGCCCCTCAATAAGTAAACAATAGCCAAACTCCATAAAGAAAAGTTTGGATGATAAATATTTTGTGAAAGTTTATACAGCAGCCTAATTCTATGCTATATTGCAGCACTCAACTCTAAAAAAAAACAATAATAACAGGAAATTGATGGCGTTCATGTAGAGAGCAGACTTTGAAGCAATGCAGATACAGTAATTGCTTTGTTGCGCACCTTGATTATACCCTTCTAGATAAAGATGCTGAATAAAATGTGTGCAGTCTGACTTTTCTCTGCGCTAACTCCTATTTTGCATGATTATGACCGTCGACTAATTACTGAGCTCTAAGATGATCACACGTGCTGTGAATCTTTTACTGGGCAGAGATCCAGGAGCACCAGAAGAAGAGATAAATCCAATCCGCTATTTTCCCACATGACACAGAAAAATAGGAGCTTTATTTGCTCATGAAATGTTTTTAATAGAATGAGAAATGACTTTATCTAACAATGTGTGACATTTTTATTCAGCGATGGAGAACAATGATTCAGAACTACATAAGATTATATGTAACATACAAACTACATGTGCAGTGGAGGAAATGAAATCTAAGGGTAATGTGATGGGAAATAAAATATGGTGAGATTATATATCTCGACATGTGGATGACAAGTGACAAGACAGCTTTGATACAATTTATATTGATAACAAGGTAAACTTGCTGTATAATACAACATTGCACTCCATCAATGTATAAACGAAGCAGGGGACAATTTGTCATTTAACTCTTTGGGACTGTGTTTTTCGAGTATTGTGAAATGACATTGTAGGTTTCACTTGTTTAAAGTGACATGATGAAAAGTGCAGTAATATTATGGTGAGCTGTGACAAATGACAAACAGCTCTGTGGCATTGAACTATCCATAGTACAGAGAAGAACATTGGAGATGAAACACTTCTTAAAAGACAAATATATAAGTTATATTTAATGATTTGTTCCCTTGTGTTTCTAAATGTATTCAGGAGTTTCCCAAGGCCACACATCAGAAACCACTTCATCAGCAGAGAAATACAGTGTTTAACGTACATTCAGTATAAATCTCACTAACTAATCTAAGGAAGAGATTTGTTCATAAGAGACACCCGTCAGCCCCTTTTCATAAAACAACAGTTCTAGAACACATTTATGGAATAGTTTTTTGCCACTCTCCTTATCATAGCAGCTGGTAGTACACAGTCTGATATTCTAAGCACATGAGTAGACAATTCCAGATTGTGTAGGGCTATAACTATATAACACAAAATGCCTCCCAGAAACTACAAATACCACAGTACAATGCACACTTTATAATAATAGCGCGGAGGACAGAACCACCTCAACATACGTTTCTCGCTGCAGCGTCTTCAGGAAGTATGGTATCTCCTGATGAAATGTATGTCGAGGTGGTTCTGTCCTGAGTGTGTTCCAGTATAGGGACAACATGACGCTAGGTATGTGCGTTTTAGGACTTTTTTGTTTAGTGAGAGACAGCCGTAATACTTGGGCAATCTATAGCATGATTATTGGTTCTTTAGCAACTTATGACACCCTGTGTATTGGCCCCCATCATTATTTCTGGTGTTATCTTTTTATTTACCTATTTTTTACCATCTGAGTATTTTCACTACATGGATAGTCCATTGTATGTGACACAATTTTAAAGTTATCTGCTGGATCGTCCGATGCCGCCCCCCATTTCTGACGCAAGAAAGCCGTTGCAATTGCGCCAAAATCTGATTGCGTGCGAAACAATCCCCTTCTAAATAGCTGTCACAGCGGCACAAATCCCAAAAAATGTCCAAAATCCAATGAAAGTGCGTTCCGCTCACCCTTAGTAAATAAGCCCCTATGTGTCAGTGTATCTAGGGTAAAAGCAGATCCCTTTCCTATAGAGCACTTTCTAGATGTGATAAAACATGAAACAAGAAAAAAGAAAAATGAAACAACTATGTGATACCTCCTCGTCATCAGGGTGCAGGATCAGCAAGGAAGGTTTCCAGTACATCGCAATCTGTGAAAGAAAATAGGATCATACCCAGAACCAGAAAAATATACCCAATCAGGTACAGAATGAGAAAACGTAATTTTGATGACTTCGTTTTTACAGAGGCGCAGGCACATTTAATACGGACCAACTATACAATAAGTGGGGCATTTATTAATTGCATTAAATCCGTATTTTTTTTGGCGACGGCAATATTTATTATTTGTTAGCACCACAATTTACTTTGTTTTTCAACACCCTTTAATTTGGGTGTAGCTTGTCAAGCCCCCCCCCCCCCCCATATTTGCAATATTAGATCAACATAATGCAAGCCTACCCGCTTCTATACCCCTTCCTGAATGTACCTTGACATTTCTGACACTCATTTCTTCTACTTGCAGTGCACCAAATATATTAAGGCCTTCAGCCACAATATAACATCACACTAGAATTGGGCCCCAAAAAACAACACCTAGCGCAAAAAATAATAAAAGCCCCCTGAGTTTGCGCAGTTCGGCTCCAGTACTAGCTCTCATTATTAAGTTTGTTGACATGCATTGCAGCTATTATATTGTAGCCCACAAAAGGACTATACACCTTTCACCTGGGAGGGAAGGTGGAATCACTACTTTTTGTTAGTTCTTTGGTGTTCTATGGTGGTGCTCAGCATTCAATTAGCAGAAATTAATAAATATCCAGAGGGAAGAGAATATCCGGCACTCACTGGTTTACAGTAGCAGTTCACATTATTTTGTCAAATTAACGTTATCATCTGCCGATCAAGTAGTAATAGACCTGCTACTACCCCACTCATGCACGCCATGTTAATGTAATGACAAACTGGCTGAAATAAAGTGAACTGCTGAAATAAACCGGTGAGTTTCACATATTACTTAGCATTCGGTGGGCCACCAAAATCAATTTCACTAGAGGTCATTAGTGTATTTTAGCTAAGTGCTCCCTATTCTTAATTAGAACAAGCACTTTTAACTCAGGACTACACTGGAACTGTCTGGAAATAACTGTGATTGTAAAATTCATATGTAAATAACATTCACTTTTTTGTTACAATAGGTAATAACCTAATTGCATATGAGAGTCTATACAGGCAGTCCCCGGATTACATAAAAGATAGGGTCTGTAGGTTTGTTCTTAAGTTGAATTTGTATGTAAGTCGGAACTGTATATTTTATCATTGTAATCCCAGACAGAACTTTTTTTGTCTCTGTGACAATTTGATTTTAAAAATGTTGGGTTGTCATAAGAATCAGGATTAACAATAAAGCTTCATTACAGACACCTTTGATAACTGTTATAGCTGTTTATTGTAGCCTAAGACTAAAGTACAATAAATTACCAATATCCAGTGGTCCGTTTGTAACTAGGGGTCGTATGTAAGTCGAGTGTTCTTAAGTAGGGGACCGCCTGTATATGTTTTCCCATAGGCAAAAGTTGTAAATAATTGAAATATGTGTAGCCTGCGGATATGTTTGTCCAACTCCTCTTCTTTTTGTTCGTAACATGAAAATATAAAACTATCGGACTTGATTAAACATGATATATAAATATAAAATAGATCAAAACCACAGATCATCATCTGTTTATGCATATAAATATATAATATATATATATATATATATATATGTGTGTATGTATGTGGTGGTCTGTGGTTCCATGTAGAATACACTCTGATGTTCAAGGCCGTTTCAATTTCTAAATCAGTTCTCTACAATTGAAAATACCTGAAGCTGAAATAAGCTCACAAGATCACAGTAAAGCCTTGGCAGTGCTTGCAGCTTAGGCGTCCATTTCATTAAAATGTCCAAGTTTTTCATTAGAGAAGCATCTCTTTTTCCCTCCAGAGTCTATGTAATACGATTCTTGGAAAAGAAACTAAATCTCAGTATCAGGTCCTTCATCCCATACATAAATTGTACATAAATTCCCAGCCAGAGAAAAAGAAGTCCAAGACCGCCATCACAATCCTCTCATGGAGTTCAGCTTAGGTCATTATTTATCCAGAGCCCATACAATATCTTCATCAGTTCAGCAATGTCACATCAAATTTGTCAATTTCTGACTCTTAAAATGCTGACTGTTTTTAGAAAGCATTTACCACTAACTGCAATATACATGGATCTGATATAAAGATGGAAAGCATATAATATATCAAACATGTTAATTTGCTTGAAAAGCACTTAAACGAAGGTGTCATGTAACTTCATGTAAAGGGAAACTATCACCAATAAAATGCTATATGGGGGGTCATTTATTTTAAATCTGGAAATTTGTGCCTGTCTTTTTTGTGTGTGTGTGGGGGGGGGGGCGCTAGTTTGATTTATCCAGATTTATTTGCTTAAAAGGAGCACTTTTTTGCGCAAGAGTTGTAAAAAACTGCACATTTTTCAGCACCCCCTTCTGATCTTTTCCCTACTCCAGCAGGGGAGTGGAGTTTTCTTTTGGAGCAAAAATTGTGCCTTTTTAAACATGAACGACTTCGCTGGGCGGTTTAAAATTTACAAAACAAGTCCACCAAAGTGCCTAAAATTGTACAAAAAAATAGAAAAAATAATGAGATACACTCAGTCTCTCCGTACACTCACACTCACAATATAGTGGCAGTACATTACAAAGCAAGGGGCAGTAGAGCACAGTAACGTATACTATTTTAGAAAAAGAATTAGCAATACATTTATTGCATTCCAAAAAACGACTAAATAGCTTATACTGTTGGATCAAGGGAGCAAATAGGAGCCCAGGTCATTACAACCATTGGCACTCCCTAGTAATGTGAAGTATTGTGCTATGTGCACTAAAAAAAATCACCTACATTAATCATAGTATACCAACAGTACATTCAATTATTTTTCTGATTTATTTCTCAGTAATGTATAGAACCATGTTTTAAAGCCACAATATTTGTCTGAATGCTGCAGTTTTTTGTAACAACTGGCAAAATGTCAGTCGGATGCAGATCTGATAGAAATCTCGGTTCCTCACTTATGTTGATAAAAAATACAGTGGGTACGGAAAGTATTCAAACCCCTTTGAATTTTTCTCTCTTTGTCTCATTGCAGCCAATTAGTAAGATCAAAGTATGTCCATTATGCTAATGTGTACTCTTCACCCCATCTTTTTTTTTTTTTTTTCTAACTTTTTTTTTGTAACATTTCTTTTGGCTATCCGTACGTTCATATACCTTTTCCTCTTCCCCTCCATTTTCATATTTTCCTCCATCTTTTACGACCTCAAGGTGCATTACGCAGCATTAAGTCTCATATTACACATTTTGGGGGAAACACGAAGAAACAAAAATAAAAACACTACATACTAAACATTACAAATAACTTAGGCCAAAGGGGAGTAACCTTTGAATAATATAGTAGCAGTCAGTATTTTCTGTATACCTTTCCGTTAAATGTCACTTTTATCCCTAATTAAACTTTAAGTCTACCTAAAGTTCCCCGCAAGTCTTCCGTCAAATACCATGCCGAGTTTTTTAATTTTTTCATGAGGTCCTGTATTTCGTTAGAAGATAAATGGTTTACTACAAATTTACACCATTTACGGAAGAATTTTTTAATCTTTTTTTCGCCTTTCTTTTCTGCCTCCATCCTGTCTATGTTTAAATATGTTTTTGCTTGATTTATTATTTCCTCCATTGATGGAAGTGCGGATTCTAACCAATGATTCAACAAGCATCTTTTGGCTATCAACATAAGTATATGGAGAAGCGGGGATATCATGACCTCCACCTCCTCCTCTTCCTCCTCCCCATGGGGTATTGCAGAGTGGAATATGAGGGCCAATGGTTGCAGGGGGATCGTGGCGTTGTAGTGGGATGTGACAAATGTTTGGAAGGATTTCCAAAAAGATTGCACTATGGGACACGTCCATATTGAGTGGTACAGGTCTGCTAATGGCAGTTTGCATTTAGGACATTCAGTTATTCTGTCTGGACGGGACTTAGAAGCTGGTATATTAAACGCATAGGTGGCTGAGTGCATTAGTTTAAAAAATGTTTCTCTCCACTTTTCACTGACCACATGTTTTCGCACTGTTGTCCACCCTTTTAATATTATTGACGATACTTCATTGGCCCTCAACCTCCTCTCCCAATATGGAAAGTTTAAGGTCTCCTCCTCTTTGTTTCAATAAAATATATAAAAGGGAAATAGAGCGTCTTGTGTTTGGACCCCCCACCACCGTGTCAAATCTATTTACAGTTAAGGTTTTTCTTGTTTAATTTTTTTTTTTTTGATCTTACCAATTGGCTGCAATGAAACAATGAGCGAAAAATGTAAAGGGGTCTGAATACTTTCCATACCAACTGTATGCCTAAAATGTATAGGAAAAGACTAGTATCAGTGTCACTTATGCTCCTGCAACCCATCTCCTGGGTCGCAGGTCCACCCGTGCCCCTCTCTATCTGAAAACCGGGTGCCACTTAGACTCTGGTCCCAGGTGTCAGCTAACGCCATAATCTGCGGTGGTACAAAGGATCCACTACCTCCGAATCCTGACAATCGGTTAGACCAGAGGTCCCCAACCTTTTTTGCACCAGGGACCGGCTTTAAGCTAGACCAGTTTTCCATGGCCCGGTGGGGGCGGGGCTTTGGTCATATGGGGTGGGGTTATGGAGGGGTGGAGCTTATAATATAAGATATCAGGGAGTGTCCGGACCAGATCCATCATATTGGTTTGGTGTAAAAATAAAGCAATGCAAAATGCATACAGCGTATCGCCATGTAGTATAAAATGCATGCAGCGTATCGCCATGTAGTATAAAATCCATACAGTGTATCACCATGTAGTATAAAATGCATGCAGAATACCGCCATGTAGTATAAAATGCATACAGAATACCACCATGTAGTATAAAATGCATACAGCATACCGCCATGTAGTATAAAATGCATACAGCATACCGCCATGTAGTATAAAATGCATACAGCATACCGCCATGTAGTATAAAATGCATACAGCATACCGCCATGTAGTATAAAATGCATACAGAATACCGCCATGTAGTATAAAATGCATACAGAATACCGCCATGTAGTATAAAATGCATACAGAATACCACCATGTAGTATAAAATGCATACAGCGTACCACCATGTAGTATAAAATGCATACAGAATACCGCCATGTAGTATAAAATGCATACAGAATACCGCCATGTAGTATAAAATGCACACAGCGTGCCACCAAGTAGTATAAAATAGATACAACGTACCGCCAAGTAGTATAAAATGCATACCGAGTACTGCCATGTAGTACAAAATAGAAGCCCTGATAAATATCACAAATGCTGCATATACATACAGCATATATACACATAAACAAACAGTAGATACAGCATATACACATATACACATATATACACACATATATACACACACACACACACACACACACACATATTACACATATTACACATATATACACATATTACACATATATTTGCAAAGATAAAGTAACCTTACCTCTCTACAGCGGTGGTGGCGCGGTGAGGTAGCCGGGAGCGGGTAGGTCTTGAGAGCCGGGAGGCTAGGGAGCCTGGAGCTTAAGCGTTGGCAGGGGGAGCCGGGAGCCGGGAGCCGAGAGCCTGGAGGGGGGGGGGGACGTTAGCGGAGCAGGGTGGAGACGGGAGTGGAAGGGGAGCCGGGAGCAGAGAGCCGTAAGCGGGTAGGTCAAGAGCCGAGAACCGGGAGCGGGGTGGCAGAGGGAGCAGAGAGCGGAGAGCGGAGGGAGCGGTAGGGGAGCTTGAGCAGGGGCAGGGAGCCGAGAGAGGGGGGGGCGTTAGCAGAGACAGGTTGAGCCGGGAGCGGAGAGCCAGGAACCGGAGGGAGCGGAGAGCCGGGAACCGGAGGGAGCGGAGAGCCGGGAACCGGAGGGAGCGGAGAGCCGGGAACCGGAAGGAGCGGAGAGCCGGGAACCGGAGGGAGCGGAGAGCCGGGAACCGGAGGGAGCAGAGAGCCGGGAACCGGAGGGAGCAGAGAGCCGGGAACCGGAGGGAGCGGAGAGCCGGGAGCAGGGAGGATGTTAGCGGAGGGAGCGGGAAAGGAGCCTGGAGCTTGAGCGGGGGCAGGGGGAGCAGGGAGCCGAGAGCCTGGAGGGGGGGAGCTCGGTGCCGGCAGGGTCTGGGGGCCGTTGTAAGGTGCCGGCGGCGTCGGGGGGTGGGCACAAGGTGTTGGCAGCGTCGCGGAGCAAGGTGCCGGACACAGGGCTGCAACGTGGTCCCGTCCGGTGCGGGAGCTCAGTGCTGGCCGGTGCCGCCCCTGCGCGGACCGGCTGGTGAACTCCAACGGCCCGGTCCTGGTCCGCGGACCGGCGGTTGGGGACCTCTGTCCTAGAGTACGTGTTTAGTGATTTGTTTGGTCTAAAAATATATTATAAGATTACAAACTATTATAGCAACAACATTGTTAATACTGTATTCCCATAACATTGAACAGAAAAAAAGAAAAACACTGAAAAACACATTAAAATAGGTCAAGTAAGCAGGACAAATGAAAAAAGATGCAGCAGTACTTGATGGCAAAGTACAGTAGTACATGCTGGCATGAGGTATTACATAAAGTTAGTGCACATATTACAAAAAGGAAGTGCACATTGGATGAGAACAGCAGACATAGCTGCTAAATTTACAAAAACATCTTGTTGTCTAACGCCAGAGGTCCCCAACCGCCGGTCCGCGGACCAGGACCGGGCCGTTGGAGTTCACCAGCCGGTCCGCGCAGGGGCGGCACCGGCCAGCACTGAGCTCCCGCACCGGACGGGACCACGTTGCAGCCCTGTGTCCGGCACCTTGCTCCGCGACGCTGCCAACACCTTGTGCCCACCCCCCGACGCCGCCGGCACCTTACAACGGCCCCCAGACCCTGCCGGCACCGAGCTCCCCCCCTCCAGGCTCTCGGCTCCCTGCTCCCCCTGCCCCCGCTCAAGCTCCAGGCTCCTTTCCCGCTCCCTCCGCTAACATCCTCCCTGCTCCCGGCTCTCCGCTCCCTCCGGTTCCCGGCTCTCTGCTCCCTCCGGTTCCCGGCTCTCTGCTCCCTCCGGTTCCCGGCTCTCCGCTCCCTCCGGTTCCCGGCTCTCCGCTCCTTCCGGTTCCCGGCTCTCCGCTCCCTCCGGTTCCCGGCTCTCCGCTCCCTCCGGTTCCCGGCTCTCCGCTCCCTCCGGTTCCTGGCTCTCCGCTCCCGGCTCAACCTGTCTCTGCTAACGCCCCCCCCTCTCTCGGCTCCCTGCCCCTGCTCAAGCTCCCCTACCGCTCCCTCCGCTCTCCGCTCTCTGCTCCCTCTGCCACCCCGCTCCCGGTTCTCGGCTCTTGACCTACCCGCTTACGGCTCTCTGCTCCCGGCTCCCCTTCCACTCCCGTCTCCACCCTGCTCCGCTAACGTCCCCCCCCCCTCCAGGCTCTCGGCTCCCGGCTCCCGGCTCCCCCTGCCAACGCTTAAGCTCCAGGCTCCCTAGCCTCCCGGCTCTCAAGACCTACCCGCTCCCGGCTACCTCACCGCGCCACCACCGCTGTAGAGAGGTAAGGTTACTTTATCTTTGCAAATATATGTGTAATATGTGTATATATGTGTAATATGTGTAATATATGTGTGTGTGTGTGTGTGTGTGTGTGTGTATATATGTGTGTATATATGTGTATATGTGTATATGCTGTATCTACTGTTTGTTTATGTGTATATATGCTGTATGTATATGCAGCATTTGTGATATTTATCAGGGCTTCTATTTTGTACTACATGGCAGTACTCGGTATGCATTTTATACTACTTGGCGGTACGTTGTATCTATTTTATACTACTTGGTGGCACGCTGTGTGCATTTTATACTACATGGCGGTATTCTGTATGCATTTTATACTACATGGCGGTATTCTGTATGCATTTTATACTACATGGTGGTACGCTGTATGCATTTTATACTACATGGTGGTATTCTGTATGCATTTTATACTACATGGCGGTATTCTGTATGCATTTTATACTACATGGCGGTATTCTGTATGCATTTTATACTACATGGCGGTATGCTGTATGCATTTTATACTACATGGCGGTATGCTGTATGCATTTTATACTACATGGCGGTATGCTGTATGCATTTTATACTACATGGCGGTATGCTGTATGCATTTTATACTACATGGTGGTATTCTGTATGCATTTTATACTACATGGCGGTATTCTGCATGCATTTTATACTACATGGTGATACACTGTATGGATTTTATACTACATGGCGATACGCTGCATGCATTTTATACTACATGGCGATACGCTGTATGCATTTTGCATTGCTTTATTTTTACACCAAACCAATATGATGGATCTGGTCCGGACACTCCCTGATATCTTATATTATAAGCTCCACCCCTCCATAACCCCACCCCATATGACCAAAGCCCCGCCCCCACCGGGCCATGGAAAACTGGTCTAGCTTAAAGCCGGTCCCTGGTGCAAAAAAGGTTGGGGACCTCTGCTCTAGGACAATATATTCTTGTGCCTGAAATAGCCTCAGAATATCTCTTGTGATTTTTTATCTTCCTCATTCTTACAGAACATAACTGTTTGACTGCAATTTTAATCTGCCCCAGTGATTTGCAAAACTTGTAAAACCCTATTTCAATTTTTTAAAGAAATGTAATATACACAAAATAAAACACAGCACATGAACACAAAATTTTTAAAAACTAGAAAAAAGAAACTAATGAAAACAAATAAAATACACAACATCCTTCCACACTATTGAAACATCTGCCAACCTCTGTTCGCAAAGTATGGCTAAGAGTGCGTGGCCAACTATGATTTAGTACTTATTCTGCCTATTTAATTTCTTAATTGAATTCCACCAACACCGTGTGTTTCCTGATGTTTTTGTTCTGGGCTAAAGATGGTTAAGCTAGTTATGGACATATGTCTTCTTCATTCACATCCACATTCTGATGTTTTCTGTTAGGGATAGAGTTTAAGGTAGTTGGTTCAGATCCCATGGACCTGGACTCCAACATCCCCATAGTAGTTAATTTGCCCTCTTTCTAGTTGTTGCTGTAAGTCTTTCCTGGAGCTTGCTATCATATTCCTTATTGTTTTGTTTTCCTGCTCTGCATAGTCCTTTGTTTTCTCCCATATGTGTAAAAACTTTCTCCTATATTTTGTTTTTTCCTGTATTCTACTTTAACACATTAAGGGAACATCGTTCAGTTGTCGCCAATGATCTACGGTAGGATTGGTAAGTAGGTGTGGACAGCTGGTGGGTCTCACATTAGGGCTTACTATCCACGTATTCCCTTACCTTATTCCCCTTGGCTGTACATCCCCTGTCAGGATCACTACAGTTATGTTAGAAAATCTGAATTATATATTAAACTTATAGCACACCATTATAGTCCTAATAAAATGAGAATATAATGTCAACATGGTGATACATACCATGACCTTATAAAGTTTAAGAAAGGGCCTATAAAACAAAAGGCTATTAGCTATTCACGGTCAGGAAATGGACTGGGGAAACACAAAGATGGGGGGCCCTGACACTGAACCCACTAGCCAGCTCTCTAATTACCCTACCTATCTTAAGCAGTAGCTTGATATTCCCTATCCGACTCAGTATTTGGGAATTTATTTTTGATTCTCTCTTTTTTATTTGGTGGTGGTAAAACTTTGGTAGAAGGTTTCACTAACTGGAATTTGCATATCATGATCTAAATTGCATCAGTGTCACAGATTTTGACTTTAGAGGGAGGGCCCTTCTCCTCCTGACCATGATATTGCCCCAGGAAGTGGCAGTAGTTCTCTAATTGAATTAGCATTTATCACATATCCAGTAGACAGAGCAATTAGAGAGCACTTAGATTATCAAATAATTGTTGTAAAAGTATATATCGTTGTGAAAGAATTTAGTGAAGTGTAATGGTGCCATTACACCGCACCAGGTACTTACCATTGCCACAGTTCCAATCTACAAAGATACACCATTTCACAACAGCATTGGTTTTTGGATAAAAGCATAATTAGGACGAGGTAGATAAGTGCTGTTAGGAACTTTCAATGTTAACCACTGATGGTAAGTAAGGTATTTTCATAGGCTGAGCCATAATGTGGAGAGAAGCATTGCTGAACAAATGAGAACTATAGCATAACCAATATAATTCTCAATGTAGTCCTGAGTAGCACTGTCTTCTCTGCAGTGGTCCTCTCTCGACTCCAGGGACCTTTCAGCACAGCAGATTGTTCCACTTTCTGTGACATCACAGTTGCTACTGGAAGCCTGAGATGACTTTCCAATCCAATATGTTTCAGAAGACTGTGGCTTCCTTCATCACAATTAGCGATCAGTGGTTAGTTATAATCTACTATTATTGTGGACCTACAAAAAACTATTCAGTAATTATGGCATACACATGTTTGCCTCTAAGTATAATATTATAAAATACAATTTGACTTAGTGACAACTATCTGCTGTGACTCATTGCTCTTGTGGAAGCATTTAGCAGCATCATATATAAAGTATTTACGGGATTAGTAATATTTTCCATCCCGATCATATGAACAGAGAGCCATAAGCAAAAGAACCATTTCTGTTTCATGTCTGGATTGGTTAACAACTATTATATACTGCTTTGACATTTTAATTTCTATTTCTGAGAAACCCACATAAACACCTCTTTTTCAGTGCCAACTGATGTAGATTGTCTTATACTAAGAATAATGACATGATTTTATATCATGTGCATGACTGGAGAAAGTTGTTTTATCGCTCTATAAATAAAGTGCTCCATATTTTACTGTAATTATCCTTACAGAAACAAATCTTTAGTCTGTAACAGCCCGGTCTAGTTATTCATTACATGTTATGAACACAATTATTTATGGGCAAGTTTTTGTGGTGAAAAAGAAAGATAATGGGAAATGGACATTGACATAGGTGATCCTATTCCCTTCAAATGAAACTCTGTTGGCTTGTGGCAGAAAAACTATA
This sequence comes from Engystomops pustulosus, assembly GCF_040894005.1. Taxonomy (NCBI): domain Eukaryota; kingdom Metazoa; phylum Chordata; class Amphibia; order Anura; family Leptodactylidae; genus Engystomops; species Engystomops pustulosus. The sequence goes on from NC_092415.1 coordinate 70,579,471, forward strand.
AATCTTGTCTATTGGTGCTGATCCTAAAGATCCTTAGATATATCCTGGAATGGATATGCAACATACTAAACCTCAATTCATTTTGCATAACTAACAATTAATAATAACTAATAATTGAGGTGTAATGCCACAAGGGACATATTTTAATAGAATCTTCTGATATGTGTACTTATAGTTAATATTTTTTATATTAAATAATCTATCCTGGACCATCTGTGTTGCGTCATTCCTGTTATCACTCATGTAATTTTTTAGCAGATTGTCAATTGGATGTTACTATTCCGAATCAAAGTAGTTTGTCTCTGCAGTCTGACACTGTTAGGATCGAATGTAGATGATCAGTCACATCCTCAACAATGCCCAGTTGTTAATTTGTTCATAAATTACAGGACTACTTACCAGGCAAATCCCTCTTAGGGTGCATTCACAGAGCTGGGAGGATGAGGGGGGAGGGGCGAGTGCACTTACCCCTCCTCCCTCCATAGGCAGAAGAGCTACCCGACTCGCTCACGGTGTTGTGAAGCACCGTGTGCTCACCGTGCTTGACCATGAGCCATTGAAGTCTATGGGGCTGTGATCTGGTCACAAATCATGCTACCAGGTCCCCATAACGGCTTTCTGAATGAGGCCTAAAGCCTCCTTTGACAGTTAACTAATTGTTGCCTCAGGTATAGTTCATACAGTAAATACCTACAGGCATAAGTAGCCAAGAACAAAGTTTCAACACAATACACATGCTGCAATATTCCATAGCAATTCTGCTATTGTCACTATGAAAGATGTATTTCAAAGGCCTTTAGCCATACTTATGTATATTGTTTTTCTGGTATATACCTATGTTTGGAGAACCACCACATACTTTTATGTATGTTTTTAGGTCAGATAACAAATGTGTTTTTATCCATTTGTACTAATAAAGAATTTGAATTCTGTGGAACCTTGCAGTGAGTGTATTGCGTTGAAACATTGGTCTCAGCTACCTATAGGTATTTATAGTTTGATAGCTATACTCAGTGACGTCACATGTGAGCTGAGCTCATACACTATTCTGACAATATAGGTAATTTTACGGCGGCCGGAATTAGACACAGATTTCATGCACAAATTCATGTACAGATAATCCACTTTGTAAACTACATCAGAGTCTACATAAATAAAATGAAGACTCTCATGAACACTATGTGGGGATTTATCAGTGTATTTGCCTGGTTATCCACTGGTTTTATTTTTGCGATTGTTGTGTCACTGTTGAGTTTTTGCAGGTTTTTATACAATATGTGAGCAAAGAGCTCACTGAAATCACCATGTTTCAAATGTTGCAATAAAAAATGCAATTGCTCATTGACAGGGAGTTTGGCTTAATTTAGTAGATTATGCAGGATTTTCCGCATTTTATTATTCAATTCACACTCAAGTTATGCAACTTTTTAAGGTGCAAAAGGTGATCAATTCTCCCCAATGCAGATTTTTTTAAATTGCAAACTTACAAGTTTCTTAGCTGGATTTTCTTTAAAGGAAATCTACAATCAAAATCAAACATGGATGAAACTAGGGACACTTACTCCTAGATCCAGGCACTGTGACTGTAGTAATATTTGTTATCCATGGCAACTTTTAAAATTATGCAGGTTCATAGGCTGTTGCAGGTGCACTTCCCCCTCCCACTACTGAAACACCGTCTGCTACAGTAAGATTACATCAGGCAGAGGGAGGGGTGATGGAGTGGGCGGGAGGGGGGTGTAACAACTTGTAAAGAAGTGGGCCAGAGAGGCATTGGTAACACACCCAGGAGACCTTTAGGCTCACTAGCATTATTTTAAAAGTTAATTTTAAAATGAAGGTGTCCCTGGTTTATCATGCTCGATTATAATCATTTAAATGTGCAAATGTAATAAATGCAAATATAGTCAATTTGATTTTGTTTGCAGAATTAGTTCAGACAATCCTGATCATGTGTTGTAAGCCTACCAGTGCAGGTATTATGACACAATTGATTATAACCTAAAGACACAGGCCATGCATCAGAAATGGTGCCACGTCCAGGCTCCTAACGCAAAACAATAGGTTTGAAACACAAAATATGTTTTCCTTTTACAACAGAGTTCTATGGGGATTAGATGTCATTTATAAAAAAAATAGCCACTATAGTAGCAGTACAAATCTTTTTATGTATGGTAGTAGTAAAAACAAGAGCAGTACAGAAGAAACATGCACAATAAAAGACACAGTCAAAGTAAGCCAGGAACTCCAAAAAAATCAAGGTAGAATTTTTGTTACACATAAAAAAGCTTTACAGTGGACTAAGCACAATTTTGATATACAAACATTACTTCAGAACAGCCCAATGTTTTCATAGATCACACAGTCAAATGCACTTAGCTTCAGAGTATGTACATTATGTTCCTTGGATTGCTGGGGTTTCTTTGCGTATTTCATAATCACTATTTACTTCTTTGCTTTTTTGTCACACTGTTTCTTCTTTTCTTATGCAGTTAATCTTTTTATTATAGAGAATAACAACTATAGAATATAGAATTCAGATTTTCCTCCTGGTGTCTAAGACTGCATGAGCATGTAAATGCGAGGACTGCAGTCATGCTTGATGAATTTACTGCTTCCAAACTCCATCGCTTCTTGCATAATTTCAAGCCACTAGAGTTATAGTTGCCTTAAGGATAAAAATGTCTTCATCCTAAAGGAAGAAACACATCAATAAAACCACACTCTTCTTTATTTTACAAAAACAAACATGCCTGTGGGATAAGTGGTTCACTGGCTGCTATAGATTATCATTAAAATATCAAGATGTTCCTTATAAATATTTGCCATCTTGAAAGCTAACATGGCTTTTACTTGAGCCAAGCTGACCACAGGCATAAGATTGCAGCCATCTGAATTTGCAGACAGTAAGAACTTCCTACCCAACTCTCCACCCCATACAGACCGGATGGATTTACACATAGAGCATACCAAGAATGGGGTAGGGGATAAACTGGATTCCAATACAGTTTAAAGCAATGGCAGAGCAATGAACCATAAACTTCTTGTCCAGCCATTTACATTGTAGCTATGTATTAAAGAAAGTTGCCATAGGGAATTCACCAGAAGAGACTAGGAAGGATGCCAATATGTGTAGCATAAAAACAGGTGACAACAATTCGTTCTCTAAATATGAGTGGGTGGGATTTATTCTGATTGGATTTCAAATTGTTTTCCAAATGGATGAGATTGGATGGATGCTTTGTATGTTTTTGTTTTGTTAAAATGTATAACATTCTTAACAGCAATAATAATCTTCATTTATATAGCACTATCAAATTCTGCAGCGCTTTACAAAACATAGGGGACATGTACAAATATAATATTACATTACTGATTAAAAACATTCATATGGAACAATAGGAGTGAGGACCAGCGTGCAAGAGCTTACAATCTATGAGGATGATGCACGCGATGTAAGAGCTTGTATAATGGTCCAGTCATTCTTTATAAAGGAACAGTGTAAAAAATGTAATTAATATAGATTATGCTGCTTGAACCAGTCATCAGCCACTATCTTATACAGAGTCCAAGCTTGGTAAATATCTGGTGTTAGCTGGTTAACTGATGGGAGGACATAGGATGGATTAGTAAAAGGAGAGTTGACATTTTTCTTGCAGTTAGTGGGGCACATTTATTTACCCGGCCTGCGGAGTTCACCGAAAGTGCATTGTCTGACGATAATGCACTGTGCCGCAATTCACTAGGACTGTGCGCCCGATATCCTGCATGTGTCGCTTCCCCGCTCAGTTCCGCAGGAGTTCACCTTCTTCCTCCTGGGGCATGTAAGTGCATTGTCTTGCGAAACAATTTGAAAGTTGACAGCAAGACCCCCAATTTGTGTTTTATGCAAACCAACGCATCTGCGCCAAAAAGGATCACATGCGACACAATCCCAGCGCAGACACCTGTTAAATACCTGTCCAAGTCGTGCAAACCCCGAAAAAGGTGCAAAGTCCGACGACCCTTAGTAAATAAGCCCCAGTGAGTGTGATAGGCCTGGGTTCTAAAAGCATGTTTGAAACTTTGGAGGTTGGAGACTCGGGAGAAGTCCTGGAGATGTGCATGAGAGGTTTGAATTAAGGTAGAAATTATTATATTATCACTGGCAGATTGAAAAGAACGGGTTGAGGGATAGACTGAGATAAGAGAAGAGAGATAGTAAGGTACATTACTAGGAAAAGCTTTGTTAGTGAGGTTTATTATTTTAAACTGTATTAGGAAGGAGACTGGCAACCAGTGCAGTGATTGGCACAAACTGAAGGCATTCATGTAGCTGTCGGTCATAAAAGAGAAGCTTGGCTGCTGCAGTAAGAGAAGATTGTAGACGAGAGATTTAGTTTGTAAAAGACCAATAAGTAGGGAGTTACAGTAGTCTAGTTGAGAGTGAATCAAAGCAAAAATTTGCATTTCAGAGGTTTCAATTGTAAGAAATGGGCGGATTCTGTAGATGCCTCGGTGATATAGTAATCCCACACAACGAGATGGAGAAGTAATGGTTGGGTCGGTTAGTAGATGGTGGAAAGAGAAGAAGTTCAGTCTTAGAAAGATAAGACAGAAGACAAGGATGTTAGAGACAGTGACGCGCAAAAGTATAAAGTTGGATATCATCCAATCCCACTCCCCTCTCCCTGTGTCTGTCAGTGAGACAGACTATAAGAGAAATCTGTATGGTGGCTGACGCCATTAGAACAGACTTAAAGGGAACCTACCACCGCCAAAGATTAAATAGATGGCGGAGTAACGTGGCTACTGGGGCGTGGAGTAGCTGCGACTAGTAGCCTCATGTCCGGCTACACCACGCCCCAGTAGCCGCATAAAAAAATTTACATATGCCTCCAATAAAGTTTTCTAAAAGACACCCGGGATGTGAGGATTAGCCCAAAAAAGTGCTATCCTCACGTCCCATTCATCCACCTACCACCCCTTCTACCTTTATAGGTAGAATCGGGGTGGTAGGTTCCCTTTAAAGGACATCTATTACCAGATCAAGGATTGTAAACCTAGCACACCGACATACTGGTATGTGCCCCCTCTGACAGGTTCTGCTGTTCTTTTAGCTTCATAGGCCCTTGTTTTTAAGAAAAAATGCATTAAAAATTATGCAAATGACCTGAGGGGCTCCAGACTCTATTAAATCCTAGAGAGCCTGGAGTCCCTCGTACTCATTTGCATAATTTTAAAAGCCTTTTTTTTGTTAAAACCATGGCATAAGAAGATAAAAAAGAGCAGATCCTGCCAGAGGGGACACACACCAGCATGTCAGTGTGCTTGGTTTACAATCCTTGATCTGGTGAACGATGTCCTTTAAGGTATCAGAAACAGGAAGCTGTGTATATATGCAGAGGGCAACACAATGAGAACAGGGAAAGGGTGAAGCTCTCAAAGGAGGTAAAGGTACATATATATATAAATGTCTAATGTGTGGGGGTTATGCTTCTTCACACAAGTCACCAAAACAGCAATGTCCAATAATGGAAGGTTTATTTAAAACAAAGTCACTAATAAACATAAACAGCTTTCTTCATCAGGGTGCAAAATAAAGGCATAACATAAAGTTGACTTTTTCTTCAGGCAAAAGGCTTTAACATAAGACAGGTAATCCTCACCATACAGTCTGTAAAGTTACAGCAGAGTCCTCCAGCATCTCTGACCCAGTCCTGAGACAACAGCAGGAGAAAGACACCAGACCAACACTTCAGGCTTGGAGCCACACACTCTCATCTCTGCTAAAGCTCCAGGCTAATAAATGCAAGGCAACACCTGGCCTGGATACATGGGAGTAGTCATCCCACCCAGCTCTCAGACTACTTCAGTAAAAGCTGGCCCGGATCAGCTGCAGCAAGCAGCTATACTACTTTTAAATAAGGGTCAGAAACCTAAGGTTCCTGACAAAGATTAGCGGCTTACTTCACTGAGGCCAGGCACCTCGGTGACACGTATCGGCCCTCAACCACGATACCCTGTGCGTTATAACAAATGGAACGGGTTTATTGAAAATGGGCAACCCTTTCAATAGTTAAACTGACTGAATGAAAATTTAACAGTACCAGCAATATCACCAGCATAAGTGTTCTCATCCTGATGTACAAGGTCACAGCTAATCAGGATGAGACCACTCGTCCTACATCCTAGAGGAGTTAATATAAATTAATTGTTGGATGAATTTGGAACTCATTTTCTATATCTTCATCATATCAGCAAGTTTTCCTGTAAAATAAGTAGCAAGGATGTGGACATTGATTTAGGGGCCATAAGATTTGGCAGTACTAATGATTATTAAATAGAAACTGAACTACTCCAGAAATGGTTATGTCAAGGCCATTTGAAGATGTTGCATGTTATTAAAATTGTATTAAGATTCTTTGCTTGCACTTTGAAGGAATCTTACGAGTTCTCCTGTAAAATCTACTCAAGTTAAACGTAATCAAACCCTTCTCAGAGAATCAAGGCTGAACGGAGAGCAGAATTTAAGACCAAAAGCTTTTTTGCAAATGGTGCAAATCCATTTCCTTTCATTTTACAGAAGAGTAAATCTAGTTTATGAAGTGGTATCAAGTTGAAGGTTTAAATTCAGTGTAATAGAACCCATGGTTTGGGGTTGGATTACACCCTGGTGTGAAAGTTTTGAATTCAGGGCTCTGTTAGAGGGAAGGGAGGAGTTGGTTCAGTTGTTTCTGATTTGTCTGCTCTTTTGTCACGGATGTTGAAATATTTCTCTTCTACCTATGAACGACATTGCAACAACATTATAACAAAATGGATTATATTAGAATTGCTGTTGACTAATATCCTTTAAAGCACTCTCTATAGTTTTTTGGACTTAAAATAATAAAAATTGGTAATAAAAAATCTACTCTACTTTTATGTACATGCATCCTGCATGCGCTTCTCAACCCTCCACTGTCCATGAGGAATTGTGCAGCATGCTCTATCTTTTTTCCAACAATGGCATGATATGGTGACATGCGTTTATGTGCTCACCGTACCATGTCATGCACAATGGACTTATTTAGCAGTCATATGCTAGCTTCTGTTCATACAGCTAGCATATGGGTGCCATATACATTTATGTGGAAGGGGCCTAGGGCAGGGAGGGGAGGATCAGCGCTGCTGTTCCGTGGCGAAGCAAGGATTCCCTGCATTATACATCACTACGAAGCTCAGAGTCCCATCATCTGTACTTTGGAGATGTAGAAAAATGTAACCATACCCTTAGTTCAAATCAAAACAGCAGCTCTAGGAAGCTGTTCTGGCATCATGCAAAGAAATTCAAGCAGAAACTCTCCAAAAATTCACAATGGATGCAATAATTGTGAAGGTGATTTCAAAGAAGGATCCTATGTTCTCAGTAACTTGGCCTATTAGAATGTTGAATGTTTGTGGATTGAAACAGTTTTTGATTTCAGTGAATGTGACCTCCTGCTGCAAATTCAACAAATGACCATTTTTAGTTCTTTACAACCTATAAAATGTTTTTTAAATTCTGCTGTGCATAATAATTTGGAAATGTTCATTTTGAGTTATTTTAGAATATACTGTAATCATTGTGAGGTTTGTTCAAAAACAATTTGATGGGTGATGACTTTTATTATACTGTCATTTAGGAAAATCAGAAATAAACATAATTTGCATAATAATTTGGAACGTGGTGTATACACATATATACACACACATATAGTATATACACATATATAACTTACTTTTTACATATACATACACATTACACACTATACACTATATATATATATATTAATATACACACACAACTCACCATACATACTTACCTACACCTATCTTTATATAAAAAATACACCTTACTATATACTATACGCTGTACTGTATACACTATATATCTAATATATAAAGCTGAGTGTGCATGTGTATGTATGTATGTATGTACCTGTACATTTAATATATACACAAACAAATAATACTTTTACTGGATGAACATATACACTAACCTGTCATGGCAGCTGCTGTGTTTTGTGATCTTCCCTCCATCTTCTCTTGAACTGACGACAGCAGGAAGCTCCGGATATAGTGTGGAGAAGGGGAGAGGTCACAGGGTAACACATACAGCTGCTTCCTTCTCAGCACGGACAGCAGTGGTAAGTCTTGCTCCATCCACCTCCTCCATAGTCTACCAATGGAACGGCCTGATTCTAACAGAGAGCAGGCAGACTGCATGTGTGCTGGTGTTATGGGCCCACCACGAGCATCAGGCCCTGGGCGACCGCCCATAACGCCCTAATGAAGATTCGGCTCTGCATCCAGGGCACAGGCTTTTGACAAAAAAATAAGATAAAAAAAATAAGGGCATAAAAATAAATAGAAGCACACACTTATCTACCATTCAGAAGAGTGTTCAGAATCCAAGCACTTTGTCAATGAAATGTAAATTTTAGGGAGTTTAGATTATACGCTGATTTTAACACCTGCAATGTGCTACATTTTAATTTACAATTATACATTTCTAATGTAGATTTTTATTTCACCCGGCATCCTAGCTGTATACTTTATTTCCTGAATGTAGAATATCATATGGTGAAGTTAGTGATATAAATATGTAGTACTGCTTCTGTGATATCTATGGTTTGCTTTTCCTACCTTTCTCAATGAGTATAGAGGCTTTATATGCACTTTTTGGTTGCATTATGTTACCTGCTTCACATATTAATGGACCATTACTAAAAAGTGAAAAAATGGGCCATTAATTCTGACCAGCTTGACTCCTAGCTGACAGCTGAACATTTGCAGTCTTGTCAGGCCATGTGCCTTTAGATAAGGTTCACCATATGGCCGTGTCAGCCAGTGCTGAGGTGACTCTAATTATCTTTCTTGTTTTTGACAACTGCATGAAACTATTACATTTAGTGACACCACCCATTGTTTGCATGCTGTGCATTCATTTACTATGTACATTCTTGTTACCATTTGGTTTCCATTTTATTTAACTAAAAAAGGGAAAGTATTTTAAAAAATGCTTCATCTCTTTGTTAACCCCATAACGTCGAGGCCCTTTTTCGTTTTTGCGTTTTCATTTTTCACTCCTTACCTTCAAAAATCTATAACTTTTTTATTTTTCCATTAATATTTTCATGATTTTTACTGTTTATTTATATTTATATGAATACTAGGTAAACGGGGTGATTTGAATTTTTAGGTTTTTTTAATATATATATTTTTTAACTTTTTCCTTTTTTTTTTACTATTTTTCAGGCCCCCTAGGGTACTTTAACCCTAGGTTATCAGATTGATCGAACCATATACTACAGTCAGTCCCCGGGTTACATACAAGATAGGGTCTGTAGGTTTGTTCTTAAGTTGAATTTGTATGTAGGTCGGATCAGTATACTTTATCATTGTAATTCCCAGACAAATTTTTTTTGGTCTCTGTGACAATTGGATTTTAAAAATGTTGTATTGTCATAAGAACCAGGATTAACGATAAAGCTTCATTGTAGACACCAGTGATAACTGTTATAGCTGGTTATTGTAGCCTAAGGCTAAAGTACAGTAAATTGCCAACATCCAGAGGTCCGTTTGTAACTAGGGGTCATCAGGTGTTCTTAAGTAGGGGACCTGTACATATTTGGCAGTAAATGGGGATTTTCCTCCTCATTCATTACAATGTGACGATTGACAAGACCAAGACCCTCAAGACCTGAGGCTGACATGGCAACTGATTGCTGCCCCCCTGATGATGTCATGGGGAGCGACGATCTTCGCGGATGTTACTGATAAGTGTTTGAAAATTTGAAAATGGGAGAGGAGAAATCCTCTGCAAAAGCCATATCAAAAATCTGAATGAAAGACTGCAGTGAATCCTCACAGTTGATAGGTTGACCACCTCATTCCTAGTGGCTCTATTGAACCTCCTTGTAAAAGATGTTTTTAAACAGAAGAACTTCTTCTCATTGGTCAGGGGATTGTAATCTTTTTCTTCTTTATACTCTCTGTGCAAGTAGCTGGGGCTTTTTTGAGGAAGCATCTCCTTCCAGGGACACAAGGTAACCTCATTAATAGTGGTCAAGCAGTTAGCTCCCTGTTAATGTGATGGTTAAGTAGTGGAATACCCTGATGTGAGTCCCCTGGGGACCTTTTTCCTCCATTAATTTTTTTAAGAAATTCCTTGCAGGACTAATTTGCAAAATATTCTGAACTCTGCTGATATCTCTTTAGGGATCTTTTTTTCTCACTTTGGACTCCCCCATTGAAAGTACTTTTGCCTTATTGAGGAAACTTCTAGCTTTACTGGTTGAACAACCACCTACTTTCTGCTGGCCCACTGGGAATGACCTTCTCCTTTTTGCAGACTCCTTGGGAAATTTCCTCCTCGCTAGCTGCTTTACCAACCATGACTCTTTAAGATAATTTTTGTGACATTTGGAAGCAATCAGATGATTGCTTGTTCATGTTCCATGGTGGAAAGAGTAAAAAAGTGAAAGAAAAATATTATTGAATAAAAAGTAAAGCAATAAATCAATAAAAATGCCCGTAACCCCATAGCATACAAAGAGACATATATCACTAAAAAAGTCTAAATCCCAACAAAAGACAAACCCCACATATATAGTATAACCACGTCCATAACAACCCGTAGAATAAAATTCTATCATTATTGAACCCGCACGATGAACACTGTAAAAAAAATGTAAAAAAACTGCCAAAAATGATGATTTTTTACCTATTGAATCCCACAAAAAATGCAATAAAAAGTGATAAAAAAAACATATCTACTCCAGATATTGTTGCAAAGTACAACATGTACCGCAAAAAACAAGCCATCAACCAGCTCTGTAGCCAAAAAAGTAAAATTGTTATGCCACTTGAAAGACAGCAATGCAAAAATGATAGATTTTTCCCCACAACAGGGTTTTATTTGGCAAATTTAGTAAAACAAAAGAACAAATATTCAAGTCTGGTATCCCCATAATTGTATCGACCCATAGAATAAAGCTAACATGATTATTAGGCTTTATGTTATGTTAACGCGAAAAAAAAGTAAAAAATCCAGTACAGAATTGATGCTTTTCTACTCCTGCCCTCAAAAAAAAAGTTCCTACACTTTCAACAATAGGGGATACCAACCCCAAAGTGGTAACACTGGAAAAAGGATCTCATCCCGTAAAAAAAATGCCAATGCATCACATGGCCCCAATAACAAAAAAGCGAAAACTTTGTGGCCTGCAAAAGGGGCCAATGAGAAGACTAAAATCCTGGCAGCTCCAGGGCGCTCCTTCCCTTCTGCGCCTCGCTGTGCACCCATAAAACTAGTAATGGCCACATGTAAGGTGTCTCTGTACTCGGGAGAAATTGCATAGTAAATTATAAGGTGGGTTTTCTTTTTTTATCTTATGTAAATATGTAAATTTTAGGGCTAAATGAACATATAACCAACAAAATTTGACCATACTAAAGTTTACCTCCATTTTGATGTACTTTCTATGCAGATCTGAAGGGGTTAACAATTTTCATAAAAGTTGTTTCTTAAAGTTTGAGGGGTGCAGATTTGAAAATGGGTTGATTATATAGGGAGTTTTTGATTTTGAATATGTAAAATTTCATTCAAAACAATATTTATCCCCAAAATAGTCAATTCTGAAAATACTGAAAACCTATGTTTGATTTGTAAGCCGCGTGACATCAAAATAAATCATCCAGTCATTTTAAAAATTATGAAAATGTAAGGTAGACATATGGGAAATGTTATTCAGCAATTTATTTGGGTGGTAAATCTATCTGCCTGAAAATGCAATGATTGCGGATTTCAAAAATGTCAATTTTTTCAAAAAATTCATCTTTTTTTTGTAAACAAACTTCATCAGCCAAAATCAACCACTAAAACGAAGTACAACATGTGAGGAGAAAACAATCTCAGAATCGCTTTGATAAGTAACAGTGTTTAAAAGTTATAACCATATAAAGAGACACATGTCAGAATCCAAAAAATGGGGCTGAGCCTTAAGCTAAAAAATGGCTACATCGTTAAGGGGTTAAAAAGGTTAGCATTTCATACTGCACATGATGGGGACAGTCTAGGGTGGAACCTTACCTAACAGGTTGCCTTTCATGTATACACATTGGAAACATGGAGTTTGCACTGAGAAACCTGTGAAGTTAATTCTATACATTCAACATTTAAGAGAACCTGTCATAAGTTTATGCCACCTAGTATGGAAGCAAAGCTGCTCTTACTTTAGCTAAAAAGGCGCAAAAATACAATTGGCTACTAACACTAATCAAAAGAATAAAATATATCAGACACACAGTTTCTAAATTGTGTCTATTCATGAAAAATTGTAAATCAATTCCCAGCACTTCAGTTTCCAGGAGAGTTTTGTAATCATACCATTGGACGTGAAAATGGATTTATATTTGAGGACTGTTACTTGACATGGAGTACTGGAGAAGAGTCCTTACACCGCTGTTTTAGGTGATCTCTACATTCAAACTTCATCCCCTCTGGTGTAATACGTAATCAGAAGTCTGGTACTGATCTTACTCAGAGGGTGGGGCTGTACTCAATTGGGTGTATTCTCACACCCCATTGTACCAAACCCAGCTACAATCCCGGAAAAGAAATGCATTTTTCGAAGTATCACTGCTACTAGCACAACTTTCCATTGTCAACACTGTTTGTAGCTTTGTTTGTCCAAAACTACTGGGAAACGTCTAAAAGTCATCAAGGTGTTTTACATGTTTCAGGAACACCCATAGAAAGTGTTTTCTTATTTATATAACCTAATGCCTTTCAGGGCACCAAGCTAGAAACAAGACACAAAACCTGTAAATGACAAAAAGAATGATGAACACATTAATAATGTAAATTCAGGTCTCGTCTATGGTTAGGTCATCTAGACTAGACTTATGCAACCTGTGAATAAAGCTTTTCGTCTTTAATATTGATAGCAAATAATTACATGAACACTTTTCCACACTGGGACATGAGGAAATAATCATTCATTATCGGCTCATCAATCACAAAAGTCCTGCAGAGAAACAACTAATGAAGAATTAATAGCTCTGAATTATCAGGCAGTAGTAAAGCCATTTACTACTAAATATTTAAAATGACTTCATTTATATTTCTAGTAAAATGGAGACCAAGGCTTATTGAAAGTGAGCACCAGAATCTACTACAGTCTAGAAAGGTGTAATGAGCAAAGTGATCAATCAACCAAAAAGCAGTTCTCATCAATCAGTCACCATTAAAATAAATGAGTTAATAAAATGCAGATCGTCATGTACAGAGGCATAGCGAATGTGTGGGATAGAAGTAAAAAAAATCTTCCGGTATGACAAAGCAGGAGTCATGGTGAAGCTGCATTAAGATTAGGTCTATAAAATACCAGAATAGAAGTCCAGAATCTTAGTCACTTTTTATCTGTTATGAATCACTTTGAGAAGATGGAGGAGTAGATGCTGGTCTTGAACCATCCTTTAGGTATCACATCAACTATAAGAATCTCACCTTTCGAAATAGATTTGTATCAATAGCTCCCATTCCCAACTATGTATTTAACTTCCTGTATCTCCTGTTCTATAGGACACAGAAAATCTTTGAGCCAATAATGCAAGAAGGGGCCAATGCAGTAAAGTACAGAGAGCATGTATACAATATGGATTAGGGTTACTGTTCAATATGATTTGATATTTTTAACAAAGTAAGGTTACCGTATATGTATTTGGGGAATTTTATCTCAATAATCTCATTGATTGAAGTTATTGTATGAAGTAGAGGACTCTAGTAATGGAATGTAATTATCCAGTACCCTCCTGAAAATATGTATTGACAATCATTTCAATGAAAGCAGAGTAGCAACAATTATTATTCAGGAATATACATTTTTACAAAATTACATTTTTATTGCAGAACGGTTCACTGTTTAAGGCCAATTTGAATACTATTGGATAAAAATTTTTGGCCTGCAATCTCCACTTGAGTTGTTCTATAGGTTGTTCAGTCAAGTCCATGCTTCTCCCAACATTCAGCAAACTAGACTCATCAATCAGACAGTATAGCAATATGTTGAAACCCCCAACACACACATCTTCTAAAGTTATTGTCAAAGGCGTTTTGGATTTGAGGTTGGCAAATCAACTCTCATCATTGCAACTTCCATGCTCTATGACTTAGGACTCAGTGCTATGGTTCCTAAATGATTTCACTTTTTATAGTAGAAAAGAGAGGTAGGCAGCGATCCAAGTGTTGCTGTGTGTTTTTGGAAATCAGAGTTGGTGCTCACAGCTGATGGTCCAGGTGCACCAATATTGATTCATTTAATGGAGGAAGTCACAGCACTCGCAGAATCCAAGCATATTGATACAACATTTCGATTCACCGAGAATCTTTATCCATACAGGGAAAAAGATTCTTGGTGAAGTGAAATGTCGTGTTAATATGCTTGCATAAAATATAGACTACAAGTTTTTTATTTCTACAAGTGCTGTGACATCCTCCATTAAATGAATTTACTTTTTTTATAGTACCACTCCTAGTTAAACATAAGAACATTTTTATGAGCTAACTTCTTCCTTTGGTAGCACCCCTCTTCCTTCCCATTCTCTTGTACTAAGAGATGTGTCCCAGTACTACTGCTTACAGTCCTCATAAGATGAAATCATATAATTAAGCACATTAGTGTCACTGCCACTTTCGTCTATTAAAGGGGTATTCCGGGAATATGAACGTCTGATACAAAAACCCATAATGCTATAAATAAATTAATACAACAAGACTCAATGTCATTAGTCACAAAATAGAGCTGAAAAAGTTTGATTTTATGATCCACAAAAAGCTACAGCCTCTCTAAAGTTTGCAGAATTATCATAAACATGGCCGCCACTGGAAATTGCAAGTCCCAAGATCCTTTAGTTCTTAGTAACTCCTCCTCCCTCTTTTGCTCTGCTCCCAATGATGATCTAACAGACTGTCCTGCTCTGTTACCACAGTAATGATGTGTAACTGCCATCACTGCACATTACCTCATTGAGATGACGTCTCACCACAATTCTGGCCATACTGGATGCACTGCACCCAACCTACTACAGCCAAACGTAGTGGTGATCACATGACCTGACCAGGCAGGTGCAGGACATATGATGTGGACATGTGACCAGAGGCCATCTTCTGTCCTGTGTCTGCTCTGCACGGAGAGAAAATCAGTGGACTGATTAAAGGGCCAGTAGCATTTTAATTCTTCATTACAGTGTATGTCCACAGCATTTTTCTGCTAAGGGGAGCAACATTTTAAATAACAACTAATTACACATTAGCTTATATTTTAATGACCCTTTGTATATGAATTATGCTTAATCCTGGAATACCCCTTTAAGTTTAGCATGGAACGGAACAAAACTATTTTCACATTTTCTAAACTGACGGAGAATTATGCAACTTTTAAAATGCAAATATAATGAGACAGACATGGGAACAGATTGATATGAGGAATCATTTTGAAAGGAAGGGAACAAGAAAATAGCTACAGATGGACATCATCATAGCTTAATTGTCTATGGCTACTAGAGAGTTTTACTGAAGAAGAGATCTTGCTGTGTATTTCACATAAGTGATCTGACAAAGCAGTATTACACTAAATTATAGTCCATGTACATTTACCACTACTTACTAAACTTCACTTACTGATCAGTTCAGAGGGAAAGAAACCATTACTACAAATTTATATCACTGTATGATAGGATGTACTGAGTACATGAAATAATGATGGAATAAGAAATGTACCAAAAGACAGTAGTAACACATTCATAATAAATGGAAGAAGAAAAGATTGTGGTGAAGAAATGTCTCTTCTTCTAGACATAAGGTTAAAAAACTACTTTTTAATTCAGCAGAAATATAGTCATTTTACTGATTAAGAAAGGAATATGCAGATGTGCATGTGCATTTATAGCTCATTACTAGGCTTCCTGCCTTGGACTTATTATTATTGTCATCCTGATTCACTAATTCACAAATAATACTAACCCTGGAGAAGCAGCTGAATTTCAGGTGTAGCAGGCACGCAGCTGTGGATCTTCATCACCGCCAACCTCTGTATACAAACAGAGACTGGCAGTGGCGGGCTGGGCTGTGGGTGAATGGGAGTGCCAGCCAGCCCCCCAGTCATACATAAGATTTTTATTTATTCAAGGACAACCCCTTTAAGTGTGTCAATTTCACTGCACACATAGACTAAATTACAAATACCCTCTTATTTATAATCTTGTTCTAAATGACTATCATACCCATTGTATACAATATATTGTGGATAACATTCCTTAACATTCCAATTATCCAGATAGTATCATTAGTAGATAATGTTGAAAAAAGACATTGTGGGAGATTTATCACTATGCTGTGTTCTATAAATATCTTTGAAGCTCCATTGCTTTTCAGATTTATTAAAGTGGCGTTGGCCAATCTGGTATTTTTTAAAAAATAATTGCAAAATAATCGCAAGTTGTGTAATCACAAAGATTATCAACAAAAATACAACATTTCAGAGATGTAATTTCAACCTGTCTCCATCAGCCCTGGTGTATACAATTTTGATGCCCCTGGAGACGGACATAAATCTTCTGACTATGGTCAGATTCTCCTCATGAATAGCATCACTTGTCTGCACAGTGCAGTTTTCTCTGCCTCCTGTCCCTCCCCTGCATTACAAGACAAGGTAAGACACTGGCAAGCAGCAGTATGCAGAGTTTACTCTACAAGCTAGATAAGGGTCTTTATCCAGGTGAGGTGGAGGGAGGCATACAAAGACCTGACTCTGTGTGAGTGTCATTTTGTTATATATCCCTGTCATGGATGTCATCATCTCTGATATCTAATCTCTAACCTGTCTCATCTCTCTTTTTCTATGTGTCAAATACTAGTAGAATGTTCAGAACCAAAATAAAAGTGTAGATAAACCTAGATCCTCATAATTCCAGCACATTGTCAACACACAGCATCTCATAGCACACGGGGATCATAATGTATCTGCTTAGAGATACACATTCTGGAATTTATACTGACCATCAGTGAGTGATAAGAGCTAAAACAGCAATTAATCTGAGTAAAATTGTAAAGTAAGGTAGTTAAAAATGATTTGTGTAAACATCTCTAGGGAATTAAAATTTGAGAACTTTCTTTCATGGGCAAAGCTTTAACTTAATTTATCAAAAATAAATAAATGAAGCAAAAAGTAGACTACAAACAAGGTCAGAAAACAAGAATATAAATGCAGGATACATTGTGAAAATATAAAATAGGCACTAGGCACTTCAATCAATTCTCTCTCCCATTGGGAGAGTAAAGTATAGGATAGGAAGCCACTCAATAGTATGTGAATCCTAAGTGCATAAACAGTACAATTGATTATACATCAACACAATAACACAAATGGAGCGATGAAGTGCACTATATGATCATTGGATGTAATACACTGTATATCGTGTATTTTGTAGGGCAGAAAATAAATTTATTCATTGTCAGTTGAAGAGAGAATTAACCGGTTAAGGACCGGGCCCTTTCCTGTTTTTCATGTCCATTTTTCACTCTCCACCTTCAAAAATCTATAACTTTTTTATTTTTACACGTAAAGAGCTGTGTGATGCCTTGTTTTCTGCATAACAAATTGCAATTCATAGTGATGGTATTAAATATTCCATGCCATGTACTCGGAAGCGGGAAAAAAATTCCAAATGCAGTGAAAATGGTGAAAAAACGCATTTGCGCCATTTTCTTGTGGGCTTGGATATTACGTCTTTCACTGTGCGCCCCAAATGACATGTCTACTTTATTCTTTGGGTTGGTACAATTAAGGGGATACCAAATTTGTATAGGTTTTAAAACCTATACAAAAAAAAGTGCCATTTTCGACTTTGGGCGCTATTTTCCTCTACAGGGTTAAACGCATTGAAAAACCTAAATTGAAAAAATTAATATATTTTGATAGATCGGGCCTTTTCGGACGCGTCGATACCTAATGTGTTTATGATTTTTACTGTTTATTTATATTTATGTCAGTTCTAGGGAAAAGGTTTTTTTATTTAATTTTTTTTTTTAACTTTTTTTATTTTTACTATTTTTCAGATTCCCTAGGGTACTTTAACCCTAGGTTGTCTGATTGATCCTATCATATACTGCCATATTACAGTATGGCAGTATATGGGGATTTTCCTCCTCATTCATTACAATGTGCTATCAGCACATTGTAATGAAGGGGTTAAAACTAAATAGCCTCGGGTCTTCGGAAGACCCCAGGCTACCATGGAGACAGATCGCCGCTCCCCGATGACGTCACGGGGAGCGACGATCCCAGGTAAGATGGCGGCGCCCATGCGCCGCTATCTTTTTGAGGCTGCTGGCAGCTTTGCCAGCAGCCATCTCTGTGATAACACCCGCGATCGGTACTAGCACCGATCGCGGGTGTTACCCGTAAGTCTTTGCTGCAATATGCAGCGGGCCCCAATATGCAGCGGGCCACGAATACACGGCGGGTGGTCGCGAACCAGTTAATTAGCCACATGTGAGTAGGGAGGGTGCTCGGGGGCACTATTGTCAGGGCCGCATCTGCCATGAGGCGAGATGAAAATCTCGCTCCAGGCGGCAGAATGCAGGTCCCTGTAAAGGGCGGCAAAATTTGCCGCTCTAAAGTGGGCGAATCGCCCACCAGCGAAATAAATCGCGCCTGTCTCTTTAAGACACAGGCGCGATTTATATGTGGTGCGATGCAGCGCCTTTCCGGCAGCTGCGTTGCTCCATTTAAGCAGTGACACAGCCGTCATGACGTCACGGCGCCTGTGTCACTGTGCGGAGCCGCGGCTCACAGGAGAGCTGCATGAAGACTGGAGCCGCGCGCTGAGGGAGCAGCTGCCTGCAGGTGAGTATGTATTTTATTATTTTTAATGCACTTTAATTAATTAAATGTGGCTAATAAGTGTGTGGGGAGGTTTCATGTTATACTTGGAGTGTGGGGGGGGGTACTGTAAATATTATATGGGGCTAGAAAACGTTTAATACTGGGGGGGGACGCTATATATATTATTTGGGGCCATAATTATTTTATACTAGGGGGGGACGCTATATATATCATATGGGGCCAGAATTATTTTATACTGGGGTAGGGGGGGTAATGGAATGCTATGTATTTTATTTGGGGCTATAATTATTTTATACTGGGGGGGATGCTATATATATTATTTGGGGCTATACCGTCATTATTTTATACTGGAATGCTATATATATATATTATTTGGGGCTATGATTGTTTTAATACTGGGGGATGCTATAGATATTATTTGGGGCTATAATTATTTTATACAAGGGGGGTGCTGTATATATTATATGGGGCCATAATTATTTTATACTAGGGGGGGTTCTGTATATTTTATTTGGGGATTTGGGGCT
The DNA here is from genome assembly GCF_040894005.1 of Engystomops pustulosus. NCBI lineage: Eukaryota > Metazoa > Chordata > Amphibia > Anura > Leptodactylidae > Engystomops > Engystomops pustulosus. The sequence continues at coordinate 70,598,912 of NC_092415.1, forward strand.
ATAATTATTTTATACTGGGGGGAGTGCTATATATATTATTTGGGGATATAATTACTTTATACTAGGGGGGTGCTGTATATATTATATGAGGCCATAATTATTTTATACTGGGGAAGGATTCAGCATATATTATATGGGGCCATAATGATTTTATACTGGGGGGGTTGCTATATATTATATATCACTATATCACTAAGCTGGGGGGATGTATATGGGATACAGTATATTACTAAGCTGGGGGGATGTATATGGGATACAGTATATTACTAAGCTGGGGGGATGTATATGGGATACAGTATATTACTAAGCTGGGGGGATGTATATGGGGTACAGTATATCACTAAGCTGGGGGGATGTATATGGGATACAGTATATTACTAAGCTGGGGGGGGCTGTATATGGGATACAGTATATTACTAAGCTGGGGGGCTGTATATGGGATACAGTATATTACTAAGCTTGGGGGCTGTATATGGGATACAGTATATTACTAAGCTGGGGGGATGTATATGGGGTACAGTATATAACTAAGCTGGGAGGGCTTTATATGGGGTACAGTATATTACTAAGCTGGGGGGGGCTGTATATTGAGTACAGTATATTACTTAGCTGCAGGGGCTGTATATGGGATACAGTATATTACTAAGCTGGGGGGGGCTGTATATCGGGATACAGTATATTACTTAGCTGCAGGGCTTTATATGGGATACAGTATATTACTAAGCTGGGAGGGGACTGTATATGTGGGGCAAGATTTTATTTAAGCTGTAGGGGATCTGTATATGGGAGCTGTATATAATTTAATTGGGTGGTGAATAACGAGGCCTTTAAATATATGAGAGCAGGGCTATATAAAAACAAATTTATTGTATATATATATATATATATATATGTATATTCATTAGGGGGTGCTATATATTTATTAGTTATAGTATACAGATTACTTTGCATCATGTAAACCAAATGGTGGGGGTCTGTATTAATAAATTGGGGGTGTTGTATATTGATTGGTGCTGTACACGCTATAATTCCGTTAGAATATATACCGGTATATAATGAAGGGATGTTTTATATATGTGGTCAGATGTGTTGTGAGGGGTATATATTATTTAGGAGCACAGTGTTGTTATCCAGGAGACTTTATACAGTAAGTGACTTTGGTATTTTTAGGGACGCCGGGTGGAGATGCTACACGGAGCTGAAGATATCTGGCTGTGAATTCAGCCGTGATATGTCATGGATTGGAGAACCCGGAATAAAGTTCTACTGATGGAAGAGATTGTCATCTATAAGGTACTAGATGCCACTAATGACTCCAAGAACCTGTAGTCAGTCACACAGTGTCAGGGAGCTGTCTGTAGGGTTGTTAATTGTTAGTAAAGTTTAAGGATTTACTTAACAGGGAGCGGGGGGGCAGCATTTTAATATTCACCTCAGGCAGCAAATATGCTAGAATCGGCCCTGACTATTGTAATAACTTCTGCGTCGTCGGAGGAGATACAAACTCAGCATACAGCATATATGGAGATCAAACTGTAGGTTTCTAGATTTCGGTGTGGTGCTCTAACTGCAGTAACAGGTCATTGACATAGACTTCGTGGTAGAAAAAAGGAAAAAAGTTGGCACTCACCACCTTTAGTAAAATTCTTTTCTTTATTGATCCATTTAAAATTCGGCGTACACAACAGGGGAGGGTAGCGAAGGAGGATGCGTTCTTTTACCAGGGACGAATAGTTTCGCGCTTTGGTTAGCGCTTCATCTTGCCTCTGAAGCGCTAACCAAAGCGTGAAACGATTCGTCCCTGGTAAAAGAACGCATCCTCCTTCGCTACCCTCCCCTGTTGTGTACGCCAAATTTTAAATGGATCAATAAAAGAAAAGAATTTTACTAAAGGTGGTGAGTGCCAACTTTTTTCCTTTTTTCTACCACGAAGTAATTAGCCACATGGATTGAGCTGTGTAAAATGAAAATTAATGCAAAAATATATTAAAATATATTGCCAATTCAAGTAAATTTGGTATTCCCATCACAAGAACAGGAGACCATAACTTCCAGTTTTTGAAATATGTGTCTCTTTTGTCACAATCCAGAAACATATTGGGCACTTAAAAAGTACAGGCAGTCCCCGGGTTACATACAAGATAGGGTCTGTAGGTTTGTTCTTAAGTTGAATTTGTATGTAAGTCGGAACTGTATATTTATTCATTGTAACTGTTTTGGTCTCTGTGACAATTGGATTTTAAAAATGTTGGGTTGTCATAAGAATCAGGATTAACAATAAAACTTCATTACAGATACCTAAGATAACTGTTATACCTGTTTATTGTAGCCTGGGACTAAAGGACAAAAAATTACCAATATCCAGAGATCCATTTGTAACGAGGGGTCGTATGTAAGTCGAGTGTTCTTAAGTAGGGGACCGCCTGTATATTGAATTTTTTTTTACTTAACATCTTTGGAAGCACTCAAAACAATCACTACCTCTGCTCCTAACAATCACTGCCACAAATACAGAGTAAGGCCTCATACACAAGAGCTTTGTTTGGGTACATGTGCTAACCATTGTTAAACATCTTAATGGTACATGAGGGATCTTGGAGTCACGGTGTCGATAAGGATGTATGAAGAAAGCTCATGGACTGAGAACCCTTTAAGACATTGTGGCTTTTTGCAGCATAATGCCCACACCCACTACTGACACATATCATATTTGATAGCAGATTGTGGGTGTTTACAATTAAAATTCCATGGGCATTGACATTTAACAACCAGTGAAGCATGTGTACCAGCATGTTGTGCCTGAACATTGGCGTCTGTGGTGCCATCAGGGACTGCAATCCATTCCCATGCAGTTATATCTATATGTTTGTATTGTATTACAGAGTATGAACAATCAGACCCGCTAAGGCCCCTTCCACACTTGCGTTGCAGATCACGTCAGAGTTTGATCAGGGTGCGATCAGGGTTTGGTCAGTGAAAAGCTGACATTTTGCATGAGAGTTCAATCAGTTTTCAGTCAGAGTTTGTTCAGTCTCTCAGTTTTTCACGCGCATTTTCAATGCAATTCCAATGCGTTTTTCACGCGCAGATAATGCACGTGAAAAGGACTCAGGACTGAGCTCTATCTTTTCAATGGCAATTGATGCGTGTGTCTCAGAGTGCAATGCGTTTTTGATTTGTCTCCATAGACTTGTATGGTGCGTTTTTATCGCGCGTGACTTGAAAAAGTAGAGCATGCCGAGATTTAAACACACGTTAAAAAAACGAGCGTGTGCGCATTGAAAAAAATGCAAGTCTGAAAAAGCCCATTTATTACAATGGGTCAGAGTGCAATGCAAGTTCTACGCGTCAAAAGTACGCGTGAAAAACGCAAGTGTGGAAGGGGCCTAAGGTTCAAGTACCCTAGGTAATCTGAAAGCACAATAATTAAAAAAAATAAAAGCTAAAAATAAATAATCCAAGAACTAAAGTTCAACTCACCCCACCTTCCCTGGAACACAAATAAAAGTAAACAAACAAAAACATATTTGTCCTATTAATTTTAAAAATTAATATTCCTGGCAGTGTAACAGAAAATAAGATCCAAATGCATGAATCCCCACTTTCTCACCATTTCACAACACATACACAATTTTTTTCCCAGTACATTGCACCTAATATTAAATGGTGCTACTAGGAGGTACAATTATGCAAAAAAACATGCCTTGTTACATCTCTGTAAATGGAAAAAATCTTAACACCAGGTGCGTTGTTAGGGTCGTAAAAGATCCAAGGCATGGGCCCCAATGCAAATGTATTGAATTCTCAGTAGCATCTTCTCTTGTACATACCCCCACATCCATTTGTGCCAAAAAAAAATGTGGGAGATTTGGCCCAGTAGAGACCGTGGTAGCGGGGTGCTGTGATGCAGTTCACGACAGTGACACCAAGGTACAGTCCAAAACAGGTCTAGCCTGTGTTTATTTCAGCAGAAACAAAATAAAACAGCCTTCACATTCAGGCATCAAAACAAAATAATATCCTACCCGTCAGGGTGCTAACTAAACAATGGTTCTCTGACTCACCACTAGCAAAAATACTTTGCTGCTCCAGACACAGAGGTCAAGGCTGCATGCTCTCCAGCCTCCACTCAGAGAGACCACACTCTCAGCTCTGCTGAGCGGCTTTATGCAGGCTGATTGGGCTGTTCCCACCACCTGTGTCCAAGGTGCTGGACAACCCAACCTCAGCACTAAGGCCTTGCATAATAGCAAAACCTAGGGGAAACATACCACCCATCCACAGTTAACCCCTTCAGTGTCTCACAGAGGATATAGAAAACACAGTAAAAATGGTAAATAAGTACTCACCAGTAATTCAGTTTCCATCTAGTCCTCCATGATGGCCCTCTTGGAGGATTCCCCTTGCCCTCTGTAGGGACATCCTGCCGCCAGTGTCTACCAAATAACTACACCGGCGGAAGGTACAATAAAATATATTTAGTATGTTCAACTCACATACACGTTATAGAAAACAACAACAAAACAAGGGAGGGAGTATACATAGGCTGTCATGAAGGACTAGATGGAAACCAAATTACTAGCGAGTACTAACTCACCATTTCCATGACGTCCCACTTGGAGATCTACAAAATAAGTAGCTGAAGTCACAGCTATCAGGAGTGTAGTCTTTAGTTAGATCTTTAATACTAGGGACACTTGGAGAGGGCGTCTAGTACTAAGGTAAGATCCCAGGATGCAACCCACTTGAGGATCTTAAGTCGGATCCTTGATGCTGCCACAATAAACCTTTTGACCCACCTGTGATCCAAGAGGGGATGGTTGAAAAAGGTGCTGAGAGCAGAAACCTGGACCTTCAGGGTGCTGGTAGATAATCTGAGTTTCAAGCCTTTCTACAGTAAGTCCAGAACCTGAAAGATATTGGAGTTAGCTTGAGATGGGGGTTAGCCCCACAAAAGGTCACAAACCTTTTCCATATCTTATGGTATATGGCGAAGGTAACCTTTTTCCTACTTGCCCTGAGAGTAAAGACTACTGTCCTGGAGAGACCCTGAGATCTCAGGAATTCGGACTCAGGATCCACACTGAAAGTTGCAGTTTCCCCAGGTCTGGATTAAGGATGGGACCCTGGTACAGTAGATCCTTCAGCCAGGGGAGAATTATTGGCTGCTGCAGAGACAAGGATGTTAGCAGGGGATACCAGCTCTTCTTTGGCCAGTTTGGGCAGATTCAGGCAAATCACCCTTGCCTGATCGAAAAGGATCTTCTTGAGGACTCTCATGATCAAGGGAATATGGGGAAAGGTGTAGGAGAGAGGGTGACTGAATGCATCCAGGTGTTTTCTGGTCTTGTTTGACTCTAGGGAGTAGTACACATGGGATTTTGAATTTCCCCTTATGGCTAAGAGGTCGATTTGAGGATTGCCCCAGATGCTGGTTAGCTGAAGGAAGAGACCTCCTGATTAAAGCTCCACTCATTTGGTAAGAATTCTCTTCTGCTGGTGTAGTCTGCCTCCCTGTTTAGAACACCCCTCAGGTGGGTGGCCGAGATCGAGAGGATGTTTGCTTCTGCCCAGGAGAATATGGTGCGGGCTAAGTTGGAGAGTAGCGGGGATCTTATTCCCCCCTGCCTTCTCAGATAAGATATGGCCGTGGTATTGTCTGAAAGGATGTGGACATGGCGATTTACCAAGTGAGCAGCGTTCAACCCCAGGGCTTCCCAGACAGCCCTAGCTCCAGGTAATTTGAAGTACTTTTGGATTGGGATAGGGTCCATGAAACTTGGGCGAAATGAGAAGGAAAGACTGCTCCCCAACCTGTAATGCTTGCGTCAATCATTATGGTGACGAAGGGAGGCAGGATGTGTGAAGGCCCAGTTTCTTCATAGCTCCTCTGATTGATATGGAAGTTCTCCTCCTGAAGGATTTGATCTGATCTTTTAAGTTGTCTGCTTTTCCCTGAGGGAGGAAAGAAACCTGATGAGTAGAACTCAACAACACACCTAGAAAAATCTTTTGAGTGGAAGGTGATATGTTTGATTTCTGTGTGTTGACTAACCCTAGGTCTGAGAGTTTTTTCAGGGTAAGTGCTTTTGCAGATGTTATACCTGGTTTGTCCTTCCCTACTATTAGGAGATTGTCCAAGTAGGGGACAATGAAGACATTCTGCAGCCTTAAGAAGGCACCACCTCTACCATCGTTTTGGTAAAAACTCTTGGAGCTGAAGAGATGCCAAAAGGAAGGGCACGAAATTGGAACTGAAGAATAGAGCCCTCTGGAAAGAAGACTGAAAAGCTGAGATATTTTTGACAAAAGTGGTGAATTGGGACATGATAGTAGGCATCCCGAAGATCCATAGTGCACACACAGTAATTGGAGTGAATAAGTTGAGTGGTGGATCTTACCGACTCCATACAAAATTTCAAGTGGGTGATGAAGTTGTTCTGCTGCTTTAGATTTGTGGTCAGCCGATTTGAACTATCAGGAACAGAGGAGAGAAGAAGCCTGACTTCTATTGCTCTTGAGGGACTGGAACCACCACATGCAAATCAATGAGGGATGAGACTTCCTGTCAGATAAGAAAGTGAGTGGAGGGGGAAGCAGAAGATAAAGGGAGGACAAACCTTGAGAGGGGGGGGGGCAGATTGAATTCTATCCTGTATTCCGATTGGATAAGGTGACGGGAGTCTGTTCTCTGACTAAGCTCCTGGGGATCTCGATCATCAGTATCAGCTAGCTAACAAGTGCCTCTGAGTCACAATACTCATCATCCGAGGAGGAATCTAACACAAGTATGGGCTTTTTCTGAGGGGGATCTCTTCGCGTGGCAGAGGCAACAGAAGAGACCACCTTTTTCTCAATAAAGGACGTCTTCTCCTCTCTTGATACAAGACCTGCAGATAGGTTTCTTACACGAGTTCGGCATGGAATTGAGGCACATGTTGCATCTTCTAGCAGCGGTCTTACTTTTCTCAGACTTGCTAGATTTCTCAAATCTTTCCGATCTATCTTATCTACCTTTTCCTCTAGACCCTTGATCCTTCTCCTAGGGGGGACGGTAAAGGATATACTAACCTGGGGTTCTAATAGCATAAAAGCAATAAAATAGAACATGCCATACAGCACCACTTACATGAACAGGAGGGGAGGAGTAGGCCTAAGTCTGCCTCATCAGCCATAATGTCTGGGACGGCAAGGAACACAGCATACACAGCACCATAGACCTCATATCAATGCAACTACTGTCTCCAGAGGTTTAAATACCTTATTGGGGAGCCCATCACCCATGCAGGTGGCTGCCATTAGCATGCCTGTGTTCATTTCCGTGTTCCAAGCGAAATCTGTGTTACTTCCATGCGCGACCGTAAGTCGTCATCGGAACGCAAAGGACGCCTAGGAACTGTAGTACCGGCAGGGTCACGCGTCCTCGCATAGGTCACAACCCCGCGCCACTGGAGAGGACGGACACCAGACCAAGAAGACCCAGGGAAGACGCGCAGGGAGAAGGCACGCCGACTGAGGATCGATCCAGAGGGGAATTTTGTTTCGACCAAAGCCAGCATAACCCCAGATAAGCAACGCGCCCCACCCCCACTTAAGAGGAGAGAGACCCTCTCTTGACCTAACCCCTGTAGGGACAGGAAGAACACTGGCGGGAGGATGCGAGTGGAAGGCCTTTAACCTCTCTTCTTCCTGTCCCTACAGAGGGGCATCCTCCAAGTGGGCCGTCATGGAAATCCCTACAAATTAAATCCAGTGACAATGGAATCATTGTGGCCCCCACACTTAATTGAGTATTTCCAGGAATAGTATTCATGACATTTCCATAGCATATGTCATTAACACATGATAGGTCAGTGTCCTACATCTGGGACCCACAATTGCAAAAAAGGAGAATACAAAGTTTTATGCCCATGCCTGGCCACTCTGCATTCAATTCTATGGGATTGATGAAAATCGCAAAGCAAATAGCCTCACCATTTGACAACAGACCCTTCTCTTGTTTCGGAGATAGCCCATGGACTAAATCGCTCTTGCAGGGCTCATGGGTCCATAGTGCATCAGTGAGGGCTCTGTACTGTTGAACAAAGCTGATGGCTCTATGTACAGTACATAGATGCCTCCAGAGGACACAAAAAAGTTTATATTAGGTAAAGCTTAATGGACAGCAGGACGGGTGTGAATCTGTCCTTGATGTCCATTTCCATTTCCATTTTTGCTCCCCTCTTTTTTAAAAATCTATACCTTTTTCATTTCTCTGTGTACAGAGCTGTGTGAGGGCTTGTTTTATGCATTACAAATACTTCCTATGGGTAATAAACATTCCATGCCGTGTATTGGAAAGCAGGAAAAAACTTCAAATACAGTAAAATGAAATATATCTCCCCTTTATTCTCTGGGTCGGTACCATCATGGGGATACATACTTTATTTGCAGGATGTTTTAATTGATACCTATTTTAAAACTGTATGACCTATTAATTACTTTTTATTCTAATCTTTCAATGCTAAATGGTGAAGAAGTGGACTTGGACAATTAGGTGCTATTTTTTATGTAACTGGCTAGCAGCGACCGCAGATATTAGTGGTGAGTGTTTTCTGCAATATGCAGCAAATCCCCTGTGTGAGGGTGCTTGCTGGGAAGGGGTTAATATCCCATCATACTGGCCACTCAGTACATGCATGGATACTAGGCTTCATGCACACAAATTGATGCTGGGAGCTAGCAGGTTTTTTGCGGCTAGCGAAAGACCCCATTGTTGTCAGACAGGCCACGAACAATGGTGCACTGTTAGTAGTTTGCACCCCACAAAGTGGCCATGTTTGTGTGCATATTTATACGCAAATAGGGATATTCACCCATTAATGTAAATTGCTATATGTATATATGTATCCTGATTTACACATTTACATACATAAACACATACATACAGTGTATATGTGAACTGCAGAATGAACATTTTCACATAAAACACTTACTATTTATGAAGAATAATGGCTGCACGAATCCTTCCTGCCAGGAGGGTGATCTGAACTCCGAACCAAAACGTCTTGCTGGAGTCCGGATTCAGAGACCCAAGCCTGCAATATTCGACTCAGACCCAAATATTGAGGTCTGCTCATTACTAATTCTTAGCATGAGGTGATTTTCGTTAGTAAAATGATTGCTAAATGGGTTTGCTGGTGCCAATAATACAAAAAAATTGTAATTAACGCTCTTTAGACACAGATCGGTTTCTAACAATAAGTTTACATACATGAAAACAATTTAGTAATCAATGAGGCTTATAAACGCAACATGAAGCCAGTGAGAGAGCTCCCCATCACTATCTTTAGCAATGCCACTTTAGAAATTCTTTAGTTATTTCATATTTATAAAAAGATTCCTGATAATGTTCACATTACACAAAGCTACAAAATGTTTCCTGTGCATAATCCTGCAACATCTAGTCTTTTCTATTCTGTATGATATGTTTCACTGTACTCTATAATTACCATGTAGCACATTCTGTTAAAAATCAGCTGTCATGGTTAAATAAGGATAGTATCATTCATGTTTTGTAACATATTGCACCTTCCATATAAAAGGCAAAGTATGTTTTAGAAAATCACTTCACTCTTGCAGTGTGAATGTCATATATTTTGCCAAGAAACATCAACATAAAGAGGAACTGAAAGTCTAGCACACCATTGAAATGCTAATCAATCTCATTCACTGTTCTTCTGGATTATTTATAACCAAGGGAGAAGGATATGCTTTCTGCTGAAATTTAAATTGCAACATAGATATTTATATTTGAGCTATGAATCTCTTCATTCTTATTTTTAGGGGAAAAAGGCTTTTCTTTTATCTGAAAGTTAATTAATTTCCAAGTATACTGGATCCAGCCTGGAAAAAAAAGAAGATTGTTAACATTGATGGAAGCTTGGCACAGTCATCGGATTTTAAATGACTTGACTTTTCTCAAGTGGTTAAAATGACAAAGGGACACATATGGAGCCTTCTGTATTATCAACTCATAATTTATCATCACCTGCAACATTCTATGGTCAACCGTGTCAAGCCATCTCTTTCACAGAGAATGGCAAAAAAAAAGGATTTTACAGACTTCAAAGTCATCAATTTAATATCCGAAGATTTGCTAAATTATATAATATATAATAATATTGATAGCCTATCCTGAGGTAGAGTCATCAATATTCTGAACTCTTTAAAAAAATGTTGTAATAACCAAATGCATCATTTTGCCAGTTGCTTAGGTTTAACATATCAGGGATTAGTTTAACAGGCTACAGTCACAGTCTGGTAAAGACAAGGTACATGTTGGCACCAATAACAAAGTTAAAAGTATAGTTGAAAAGTCTTTAAAAAATCACTGATATTAATGGTAGTATTTTTAGAAAAACAACCGGACCATGCCCAAAACAAAGCACTGGATTATAGGCTGGGCCTTCACCAGTGAGCAGGGAGAGGGGACCCCGCCATCCTTCCTGCCCTGACTCCTGCCCTTATGATCAGCAGTATCCGTGTCGTGGGCATACTGATATTGGCAGTCATACACTCCCTGTATGGTCATTTCTGCTTGAGCCAAGTGAAGTGAAGGAGGTGGAACCACGTAGCTTTTATGTCTGCAGAGGTTTTTCTATTTATCTTGCTGCATCTTGGAGATGGGTAAGTAGGCAGGAACAGAGGTTCTGGATAAGTTTAAGACCTGCACCTCTTCCTTTGTCTTGACAGAATACCTAGCCAATGCTAGTCTATGCTAGTATGGAGACCATGGATGCTCCGGTTAGGGAATTGAGTCTGGTTCAAAAGCGTGCAGTTGCAGGAAAAGCGCCTCTCTTCCTATTCAAGTCATTCAAGTCAGAACCTAAAGTGAAGTTACCTGATTTTTTTCAGTGAAGACAGAAAACTTTCCTTTGCTTTTGTGAAAAGTTGACAGCTTTATTTTCCTTTAAGACCCCCATCACGAAGCCCAAAGACTAGGTACAATATTTTATTTTATGTGGAGATCCTTAGGAGTATGCATTCTGTTTAATCCCTGATGCTCCAGAATTAGGGTTATTATAAAAGTTACCTGACTGAATTAATAAAATTGTGGCACAAGAGGAAGTAGAGGAGGAAGAGGTCTCATGTGAGTCCACACATGGCTTGCAGGGTGAGTTGTTGGACCAACAGTGACTAGGTACTCCACTGTCCAGTCAGCAGACAGTTTTGGAGGAGAAGGAAGAGAAGCAGCAGTTTTCCTCAAAGCAGGGTGACAACCAGCACAGCTCTCAGACCTCCCACTCAATACAGCTTGTCTTTGGCACAGGCCAGCCCAGCTCACATTAACCACTAGATGCTGTGCAATGAGCGCCGAGCAGCTCACATAGTCATCAGTGCCAATTACTGGTTGGCCACCCTACTGAATCACCACTATAAGAATAGCAGAACATCACTGATTCCCCAACTGGAGTGTGATACAAAAATGCGACAATACATGGTAGAGTTGCCATCTTACATTGATAGCTCATTGGCAGAACAATGCCAAGGAGACAGCCACCATTGTTATTGTCACTGTGCCAGAAAATGGTAAGGATATACACACACCGTTGCTGTGTAAAATGCTATCTTCATGAAGAATATGTGTCGTCTATGACCACTATTTTTTTTTATATATTAGGAGAGGACTTTCCTGTACAGTACAATTTGGGTGTTAGAATTTCAAGTGTCTCTCATAAGGTTTCATTTTCATAGAAACAAAGAGAGCACTCATGCAGTAAACTATTATATATTGCTAACATTGACATGTATCTTCTGCTACCAACATGTGAAGTAAAATTATGTTACTTCTAAATTATGACAAGAAAACATCTGCAGATAAATCTTATGGATTAAACAGGACCCCTTAATCTTTGTAAATGGTAATGAGCAGTTTGCATAAGCTTCAAACTGTTATATTATGACACGGTATCCGTCTACTGTTATTATTCCAGCAACTGGAAAATAACAGCTGCTAGAGAGACCATGTAGAAACATGAAGCTAGGAAAAAGATGTTTCTCAGCATCCCTCTCATTGTGATATTATGCATGAGATCTCTAGGCCAGATGTAATGCTGATGTGTTTGGCATGTCAATCTACTTTATTTGATTGACAAATGATAAAATGAAAAATAGCACAACAAATATCTATAGATATCTATTTTTATATTTTGCATTGTAATAAAATGACAGTACTAGGACAAACATTCACGATTATGGGTTATAGACAAAGGAATGAGGAATCTCACCATCAAACCTTTGTGGCATCCAATTACAAATCTGGGAGTATTAACCACTGTCAAATTGCCTCTAAATGTAAATGTAGCATGAAAAGAAAGCATTACTGAACATATATGCTTTGATAAAATATAGGAATATACATGTACAAGGAGGTCACATGCCACATTTTGTCTTGACCATCAGTGCATCAGTGTTTCTTACTTCCTCCTAGGCTTATCTAGTAGAATTAATGAGATCTTTGCAGACAGGGACTCTAGCCCTGCAGGGGGTAACTAGTGACTGACACCTCCATAGCCAAAGCGACTTCAAACTTTTCCTCTCTTTTTAGACAAATGATCATACAAAATCCAAGGGCCTGTAAGACCAATATATCAGCTAAGGACAGTTATGGAGTTATGATTCATCCCAGCCCAAGGCCAAATACATTTTTGGAATCGGGATAGCCAGGGTATCACATACCTGTGTCTAAATTGGTTCTACCATTCTTGGATATAAATATCTCTGAATGGGGGCATAGAAAATGGGTCATGTCTGGTTTCAATGTAATTCAGGGATTCACCCAGATCCAAAGAGACCAGAACCCTGACTCTACGACTTCCCATTGAGAAGCTATAACTCCAAGGTTCTGGATCTGATACAAGGTAGTAGGGTTCATAGAGCTCTCCTGTTGGTGTGAAAGGGTGTGTCTGCACCTATTATAATCAGTGTACCGCTTATGTCCATTGTCTTTGCCTGGGGGAACTTTTTACCCTCACCAAACTCAGGAAGGATCTTCAAGAGGGGACTATCTGACCCTATTAGGCCCATGCAACAGAATTGCTGATACTTGTAGTCCTATCCTTGTATTTTGTACTCTGTTAAACTGTATAGATCTATTGTGTGTAGTGTTCATCTAGTGTGCACCTAAAGCAATTAAATATAAAATTTAACCTGCGTTGCTCTTTTACCTTGATCCCCGAATCCCCACATCCATGTCTCGGTTATATACATGCTACCCTGGGGTTGGCTTGTAACCCGATATAATCCTGTTACGGACCAGTCTTATATCAAATGAGAGCTGGTGGCAGACGATAATTAATTGACTTATAGAAGAATTGCATTATAGAACACACATGGCAATACAGGTATAAAGAAGTACAATAAATGTAGTATAGGTGGAAAGCATTTTAGTATACATATGGTAATGCAGGTAGAAAGCAGTACAGTAAATATTGTATAGGTAGGAAACCTTATAGTATGCATATGGTAATGCGGGTAAATGTAGTATAAGTAGAAAGCAATACAGTACATGTATGGTAATACAGATAGAAAGCTGTGTAGTACATATACAGTATAATAGGTAGATGACATTATAGTCGTAGTACAGGTAGAAAGCAGTACAAAACATGTATTGTACAGTAGGTAGAAACTATCATAGTACATGCACGATAGTACAGGAAGAAAGCAGTACAAGACATGTGGTATATTTTGAAAGTATTATAGTAAATGCATTGTACTATACTGTAGAACAAATGCAATGCAGATAGGGAGCACTATAACACATATGGCATGGTATTGTAGAGAGCCACTATTAGACAACCCCTAATCACCCTCATCCATAAAGCTTTTCACAGGTGCTGCATCCCTCATCTCTATTGCCCGGACCTCTCTCTTTGTTCTACAAGCGATCAAAGATTGGAATCCACTCACTACTCCAGGACTTTTCCAGAGCTGCACCCGTTCTCTGCCCTTCCCCAGAATATTAGACTTATACCGAATAACCCAAGCTTCACAAATGCTCTAAAAACCCATCTCCTCAGCAAGGCCTATCACACTCCCTAACTGCATGAAACGTCAACTCTTTCTTCTCTAACCACCCCTGTACACTCCTCACGTCTGTTATCCTGCAGTACTAGATAGCAATATGCCGGCTACTCTGCAGCCCTATTCACCTCGGACTGCATATAAGACTAGGGCTATATTCACACTGCCGTTGCCCGCCCGTACCGTACCGTAGCGGGCAACGGCAGTGTACGGGGAGAGGAGGAGGAGGTGAGCGCAGCTCACCCCCGCCCCTCTCCATAGCAACCTATGGCGCACGGCGCCGTATTACGGGAAAAGATAGGACAGGTCCTATCTTTTTCCCGGGTACAGAACGGTATGGTGCCGCACGTGTGCTGCACCGTACCGCTCCCGTAGGGTGCCGTGCGCCCATAGGAGTGTATGGGGGACGTCCCCCATACGTTCGTGTGAATGTAGCCTAAAGCTGATGACGGTTTCGAGCAGTAGCATGAAACAGATGCCTTCCAATGAATGGATAGAGCATTATACAAGCACTGAGACCTCCTTCATCCTTATAGATTGTAAGCTCCTGTGAGCAAGGCGCCTACTCCTATTGTTTCATACAACCGTGCTATTTATATGTATTGTCTTGTATTTTTTGTATATGTATCCCATGATCTATAAAGTCCTACTTAATATGATGGCACTATATAAAGATTTATGAGTATTTTAATTATAATTATTATTAACCCCTGTATCAGTGTATGTATTACTTAATATGATGGCACCATATAAAGATTTATGAGTATTTTAATTATAATTATTATTAACCCCTGTATCAGTGTATGTATTACTTTGGTAAAAACATCTGTGGATTAACCATTTGATGCGTTCGCGGTTTCTTGTGAGTTTTAACCGTGAAAGTCGCACACTGATTGATGTTATTTACCAACCTGTAGATATCACAAATTGCACTTGAAGAAATGATAAGTATGTAGGCTTTGATGCAATGTACGTTACTGAAATAAAGGCAAAATCTAGCATGACATTTGTCCTTAAATACATCACACATTCTGAAAATTTAAGTTTCAATTATTTTTTTTTCCCCAGACTGAAAATATCTTTGTACAAGGAGGTTTTCTACATAAATCTTGTTGATTCTAAGCACTACCCTTCTACAGTTCTATTTGTTGTTCTAAAATGTTTCGGTTTAGCTTGGATTTCCCATGAGGAAAACATTCGACTTGACAATTTTCAAATGTTTACATTTTGCAGTCGGAGGAGTGGGAAGGGTTGATAATTCTACAGAGAGATTGTAGGTAATATTTGTCAAATTAGCACATTCAAATTGCTAAAATAAATGTATTTTTCACATTGAAGGGCAGATACTACGACCTAAAAACCCATGCTCATATTTTTCTCTGATTGCTTCAAAGACAGGTCTGCTGTGGAAAAAAAAGATCTATTTGTTCAGTATTTCTTTCTCCAGAGCTGCAATGGTGCTTTATCATGACTTGACTGGGATAGCATGTCAAGGTGAAGCAAATGGCTAGAGTTCTGAAATCTAATTTATTTAAGCTTTGTAATCTCTAAGGATAGCAAAGGTTGTAAATCAACAGAAAAGGCAAGAGGAAGAAAAAACATCTTCTTTGAATTTATTTTGAAAATGGTTAACAAGGATCAAGCTGCAAGTTACTGCCTAAAATTCCCCAAATAAAAATGTTAATGGAATATGTGGTATGTTCTTGTGTTTAATGTCAAGTGATTTGGGCTTTATCAGCGTGTATCCATGTATTGTCCATGTCCTTCTCCTATATATTCCCCCAGGTTTTGTTTTTAACCCCTTTCTTACTAGGCCTTAAAAGGCTTTATTGACCAGGGCATTTTAGAAAATTGTCATGCTTATTGGCCTAAGGGCCATAACTTCTATTTTTTGTGCAACACCTTAAAAATGTTTGAACCTTTTTTTCCTGTGACACATAGGGATAGTTAAAAATAGAAAAAAATCAATTAAAGCAACTTTTTTAATTTTTAGGTTTTTTGGGGGGGTTAAAGTTACAAAAACTGGAGACAAAGATATATTTTATTTTTGAATGTATAGCATATATTTTTCTCAGTTTTCAAATGAACTAAAAGTGACCATTACAAATGAATTCCCTAATGTGACAGTCGTTTTGATACATGATATGTATAGTCTTGGGCAGATGCGGTGACCATAGCAATGTTTTTTAAAATGCAGCAGGGCATTTTTTTTATTTTATTGGGATATAATGTTTATTAGAAAATATTTGAAAATTATTATGAGTGTGTGTTTTTGTAACTTTATATGTCCCTCTCCTTTTTCACATGTCGAATATAAACCCCTTAATGACCGCTGCTTTGTTTTTACAGCGGCCATTAGGGGTGCTTCTTCTGATGCACCGCCATTCTATATCAGCACGTCAGAAGAAGATTGCAGGACCTAGTGTCCTGCAATTGCAGGTGTTGGGCTGTCATTGCAGCCCAGATCTGGCACTAACAACTGGGATTGCAAAAACTGCAGGACCCGGATGTAACTAACTGGGCATGCGTTTATAAGGACCTTTGTATATCACATATGGAGTTTTACAATATTGGTATATGAATTGTGTACATTTCATAATGTATATATATATATAACATATATGTTATTTTTTTTAGCTCTTTTTTTTTTACATGTAATGTGTTTCATATGCTTTATGTGTATGAAATTTAGGATACATACTTGGTAATAAAGATAGAGGGTTTACATACATATTTAGTGTATGAATTCTGTGCCATGTTAATTCTTTAGTTTTAAAACTAGTTTTCACCTGAAACTGGGGCATCTATAAGTGCCACAGTTACAGGGGGAAACCAGCGCCTGTGGGGGCTTATGTCTAGGGGCTAGTAGTTATAATTATATTTATTAATTAAATGTATGTATTATATTTATTAATTAAATGTTTTTTTACATGTGGAAAAAAATATGCTTTTTTTAAATTTCTCTAATGAAAGCTTTTTAAATCGACAGCAAAATAGCCTAAAAGTGTCCAAAAATATGTTAACAATACTGTATTTACAGAATGATTCTGTCACCCTTCCCCCGGATTCAGCTACAGAGTGCATGTACAGTACTTCTGTAAACTTAAAAGGCCTATACATTCTAAACTATGGCACCTAAAAACACAATTCTGGTGTTTTTTTTAATAGGAGAATATCCCCTTTAGTATCAAATAAGAATTGTGTTTCAAAGTTAAAGTGTAACCGTCATTTCAAAAAACTTTTGATATGTTGTAGGGCAGGTAATTTTAAGCCCTTTTGCAATTGGATTAGTTACCCGAATCTTGCTCCTTTCTCTTGTATTCTACAGACTTCCGCTAGATGGCAGTGACTGCGCAGATAGCTGTTACTATGGACATTCCGTCTTCATAAAGAAGACTACGGAACAGGAGACACGCCCCCATCCCTCTTCCTCCAATCAGCTGATCACCTCATGGCTCAGTGCTGCCGCAGTCATGTGCAGGGAAAAGCCCTGACTAATGTAATAACCAAACACCTACACTTATCTCTCCTCAGCTTTTCCTACACCTGTATACTGTATAAATAAATAATCTACACAGACAGAAACTGCTGCCCCCCCTCCCCCTCACACAAGGAAGTGGTAGGAGAAACTATCCAAGCTGTGCCCTCATGTGCTGTGCTGGAGTGTTACTTAAATAGATAGGTACATACCTAGATAGATATGAGATAGATAGATGATAGATATGAGATAGCTCTGGTCTCATTGGTCAGCACCATGCGCTTGTGATGAGGTGACAGGAGGAAGTCCCGCCCCTCCATCTTGCTGATTGTAGTTTTTTTGAGAGCTGGAAACCCTGGTTGCTATGTGACAAAAGAGGTACTAAATACCGACCGAAAGGCAAAATACTTTGAGGAATGATTCCCAGAGACACCTGGAGCAGAATTATGTATTTTTGTTTTTTTTTGCTCAGAATGACGGTTACACATTAAAGCTATATTTGGGAATGGAGAACTGTATATAATATCACAATTTTTACTGCAACTTTAAGGCCCCTTTTACACTTGCGTTTTTCACGGGCGTTTTCTGCACGTGCTTTTGACGTGCAGTACTTGCATTGCACTCTGACCCATTGTAATCAATGGGTCTTTTCAGACTTGTTAATGAAAAGACACATGGATGCCAGCTCACCCCTACTTGAAGTGTCGAATCCGGCACGGACCACCCCTCTGCCAGGGCAAACGATCATGGAAACGAAAGAAGTATACGGTCCAGCCAGTCAACCATGAGGGACCACGCGGCGTGGCCGAGAAGGTACCTTGATGCGGGAGAGTCTTCTCGGCCACGCCGCGTGGTCCCTCATGGTTGCTGCCCGGGCCTTTCGTCCTTGTGCAGTTCTCTGTGGGTCTCCGCTGCGATGTCGATGGGAGATCTCGCCCAGCCCCACTATGACGACAACTCTTACAGGATACGTCACTCCGATGCCCGGAACCCTATTATTTTTTACTTAGTTGTCTGTTGCTATGTAACCGCCAGCAGGTCATGTGACTCCAGATCATGTGATTCGGATGTGTCAGCTGACACGCGTCACATGACTGAGTCGAACGGTACGTGAGTGACTCTGCACACAATACATGGGGCGAATTTGCGCTTTATTAATTCCATTAATGTTGTGCTCATGACGATCACTATTATTGATCGCGATGTGTTGTATATTTGCTTATATATGTTCTAGCATAACTATTTTGCTTAAGGGGCGGCACCGGATGTGACGAAGTTCCACCCGGGGGGGGGGGCGTTACTTTTGATTGTTTGATTGTTTGTATCACTATATATATGTGGATTTTAAACAGTGTATGTTAGCCATGACTAAGGACAGGTTGTCTGTCTGAAACGCGTAGGCATTTGTGACCATCTGTCTGAGTGGATTTTATCCTATGATGCAACTTTGAATAAAGATACTTTCGGTGTTTGGAGACTGGCTGGACCGTATACTTCTTTCGTTTCCATGTCTTTTCAGACTTGCATTTTTTTTTCACGCACGCACATGCGTTTTTTTTAACGCGCGTTTAAATCTCGACATGCTCTACTTTTGCAAGTCACGCGCGTGAAAAACGCACCATACAAGTCTATGGAGACACATCAAAAACACATTGCACTCTGAGACACTTGCAAGTCCAACGCAAGTGCAATGCGTTTTTCAAGCATCAATTGCCATAGAAAAGATAGAGCTCAGCCCTGAGTCCATTTCACGCGCATTTTGTGCACATGAAAAACGCATTGAAATTGCATTGAAAACAGGCGTGAAAAACTGAGACACTGAACAAACTCTGACTGAAAACTGATTGCTCTCTGATGCAAAATGTGCGTTTTTCACTGACCAAACCCTGATCTCACCCTGATCAAACTCTGACGTGATCTGCAACGCAAATCGCAAGTGTGGAAGGGGCCTCACAGTGGATGTCGCCGGATCTGTGGCACCTAGAAACAAGGTTGCCTAACACATTGGGCCAGATCTATTTTTCTGTCCTACTTTGCACTGAAACGAACGTCTTTTAAGATTGCACATGTTTTAAAGAAGTGTTTGCGCTGGCTTCCTGTTGACAATACAGAAAAAATGTGCACCTATAGGGCAGTGTTAGTACTTAGTTGGAGTTTACGGCACAAGCTGTAAAAAGTGCACCTAAAAAATGTTGCAGTGCAGGGTGTGCCAGATTAATAGAAGAACGATATTCAGTTTACCCTTACTCGTAAAAAAGAATGGAAAAAAAGGATACAGGTTAAAAAGATCCAAAAAAAATGACCAGTAAATGTTAGTACAAAATTGATTAATCCTCCGCCTCTACGTTCATCCACTCCACATTTAGGAAAAAAAGATGCAGTACCTTTCCAACCAGAGATTTTTGGTACTCACGGGGACAGTCCTTAGTCCATACCCAATGTCCTCAGCGTTGCATGCCTAGGGCATGAAAAATCCTCATACAGGGTACGGTAGCTCGGCACGGCGTCCGTCCTGGGGATTCTCAAGGTAGCTCGTAGCTTCAGTGCTACTCCTAATTGTTCCCACCCGGGAACTTGTTCCTCCACTTTCTTCGTTCCTTCTTCTAATTACTATTCGATTTGGGAAGAGAAAGGTAAAAAACGATGGTGCCGTACTTTTTTGATCGTTAACCCCTTAACGCCGAAGCCACTTTTCACCTTCCTGACACGGCCCATTTTTTCAAATCTGCCCTCTGACACTATAAATGGTTATAACTTTGGAACGCTTTAACATATCCAAGTGATTTTGAAATTGTTTTCTCGTGACACTTTGTACTTCATGTTAGTTAAAAAATTTTGGTGGTATGTTTTGCATTTATTTATGAGAAAATCAGATATTTGGTGAAAATGTGGAAAAATTAGCAATTTTCGAAATTCAAAATTTTCTACTTTTTCCACACATGAGTCATAACACCAAAAAACGTAATAACTAACATTCACTGAATGTCTACTTTATACCTCCATGGTTTTTTATGCATACTCTTATTTTTGTAAGATGTTATGGGGCTTTGAACGTCTCATGCAATTTTTCACATTTTCATAAAAAAAGCAAAATCCTGCTATTGAGGGACCTGCTCAGGTTTCAAGTCACTTTGAGAGGCCTAAATAAAGTAAAACCCCATAAATTACTCCATTATAGAAACTACACCCCTCAACGTACGTCAAACAACTTTTATGAAGTTTGTTAACCCTTTAATTGGTTTACAGGGGTTAAAACAAAATCGGATGCAATTTCGAAATTACATTTTATTTGGCTAAATGTATGTGTTTTTCATAAAATGTACAAATTCTCAGTGGATAAAATTCCAAAACGCTCCTCAAAATTTGATCCCCCATCTCTCCCGCGTATAACAATACCCCATAAGTGGTGGTAACCTGCTGTATGGGCACACCCAGGGCATTGAGGGGGGAGCTGCGCCATTCAGAGCAGATTATGCATTGTCACTTTATAATGGCTATACAATCTTTATTTTTTTGGCAATTTGGACATATAAGGGCTTATTTTTTGCGACATGAGATGCACTTTACAAATACTTCATTTAAGTGGGTCTGTAGCTTTTCGATGAGATTTTATTAACTCTTTAATGTATGGAGGAAAAGAAAATTGTCAATTTGGGGTTTCTTTTTTTTTTTGTATATTTTGGGGGTCGTACATACTATAATATTTTCATTCTATAGATCACTACGATTACGGTGATACCTCATTTATATAGTTTTTCATTTATTTTTACAATTTTACTGGAGAAAAACTAATATAGAGGAAATCTTATTTGTTTCTGCATCGCCATCTTTTCGGGAACTTAACCTTAATATTTTTTGGTTGACAGAGCTAGTTTAGGGCTTATTTTTTATGTGTTGAGTTGTTCTTTCAATTGGTACCATTTTGGGGCACATAACTTTTTTTGATCACTTTTTAGAACATTTTTGTGAAGGGATTTTATGAAAATTTATATTTTTGGCGAGTTTTTGGGGTTTTGTTTTTACGGCGTTCACCGTACGGGTCCAATAATGTTTCTGACTTATTGTAGAGATTGTTACGGACGCGGCGATACCAAATATGTGGGGGGTTTTGGTGATTTTCAGGTATTTTTACTTTATTAGATGTGTATAGGGAATGTTTGTGTTTAGGGGACTTTAACTCTATTTAATTAATTATTTTTATTAAAAATTGTGTTTATTCAGTGTTTTTAACTTTTTTTCTTTACTTTTTCAGGTTAGCTTGAACAAGTGATCCACTGATCACTTGTTCAAGCTATTCTTCACCTAAAACAGTGTAATACAGATGTATTACACTGTATTATGTGAAACACTGAGCATGCTGCGCAAGCTCAGTGTGTCACAGCCGGGTCCTGCCAGGAGGCACGGACCCGGCACCCGGAAGAAGATCGCACAGCCCCGGGCACCGGCAGTCCCGGGGCTGCGATCAGAGCAGCGGGACCCCCCCGGTAAGCGCCGCGGGGGGGTCCGAATCCAGTTAAATGCCCCTAGCACGCCGCGGTCAGCGCGACCGCGGCGTGTTAGGGGTTAACACCCGCAATCGGACAAATCTCCGATCGCGGGTGTTAAAGGAGGGTGTCGGCTATAATATATAGCCGACACCCGCAGCTTCTGGCCCCGGCTCCATTCAGGAGCCGGGGCCAGAAGTTTGACGTACTATTACTGCATATTGCGGGAACGCACCTCCCGCCATGCAGTAATAGTACGTCAAATGTCGGGAAGGGGTTAAAATTGTGTTTGTTTTATCCATAAGGCCTTTTTAATCTTTACCCTTCTGAGTATTACCATTAAAACAATTTTATCGATCAAAAAAGTACTGCACCATCGTTTTTTTCCTTTCTCTTCCCAAATCGAATAGTAATTAGAAGAAGGAACGAAGAAAGTGGAACGAGTAGTGGAGGAACAAGTTCCCGGGTGGGAACAATTAGGAGTAGCACTGAAGCTACGAGCTACCTTGAGAATCCCCAGGAGGGACGCCGTGCCGAGCTACCGTACCCTGTATGAGGATTTTTCATGCCCTAGGCATGCAACGCTGAGGACATTGGGTATGGACTAAGGACTGTCCCCGTGAGTACCAAAAATCTCTGGTTGGAAAGGTACTGCATCTTTTTTTCCTAAATGTGGAGTGGATGAACGTAGAGGCGGAGGATTAATCGATTTTGTGCCAGATTAATGAAGATCGTGCACCAGTATGCAATAATTTGGTGCAAACTGCACATTCATTTGATAAAACTGGGTCATTATGAAGTTCAAAAAAGATTCTATATTTGTTAGTTGATATGGACGCCCAACCGATGATGGTCTGACTATTAAGACCCTCATCATCATGTATGGATGATGCCACAGACAATGCTTTCCTCCTATGGGATGGTGTATATTGCTGTTGTGATAAGTGGGAAATCCCATCTTTTTTCGCCCCTTTGATCAGACACTTGCCCCCTGTAATATGTGTGTGTATTTGCTTCCGACTAAATTAACAAGACTTAAAGCAGATTTACATGCACGTTTACTTAGATTTACTTATTATGGCTGCGCCATTGAAACTATTAATATTCTTTGAAAGCATATAGAATTTAAGAACTTCTTATCCTACCCAAGTCCATAAATCACTTGATGTGGCTTTAAAAAGGAAGAGCTCTAGTACTTAATGTGTGGTGCTAACATTTATTTTATTTTAAATCAATAGCTGTAAAATCTACTTCCAGCTTCCCTGTCTTAAACCTGTTACTTTTCCTATAAGCTGCTAAGTATCGATCATAATTAATATGCCCAGCTTGTGAAAAGTGCAACAGCATGTTATGGTAAAAATACAGGGAGATCCAAATTTCAAAACTTTTACTTTGATTATTTATTTTTAACACAAATTGCATTAATAACATGAATATAAAGTAACTGGTGACCCTTTCTGATATACATCAAAGTATGATAGGATAATATGAAGACACATGTAATTTAAGGTCACGTCGAAAAGCACATAATTTAAATAGCCTTAACCCCTAGAACCGCTGCTTCATTGCCACTATATGAAGTTTAATTTTAAAGTGCTCATTTTTTTCCAAGTCACCTTCCATATCTTGACTACTAATAAAATCCTGATACCCTTCTTCATGGCTGTATAATATTTTTAGATCCCCCCCATCCTGAAGTCATATGCTTCTAAGCAAAAATAATATGCAAGCCATAACAATAAATCTATGATGTGCATAACATTGAGTATCTTGGCACTTGCCTAGGGGTGGGATATATTAAACATTAACTAATGAGTTCAAAGAGTTTGAAGGCAGAAAAAAAATTGTATAGATTGGAGAGACTGTGAAAAAGATGGAGTTTTCCTGGGATGTACCCTGCATGCAGAAGTTAGTAAACATTAAAATTGGTTAAATGTATCAGCCATTAGGTAATTGAGCACACCAGGTTTATTGATGCATATGGGGAGCAAAGGCCATGCCAATTTTACATAAGATTCATTCTAGCACAAACTGCTGGATGCTTGTGTGCAGCCCAGTTCTGCATACACATTCGGCTGTAGCCTACCGGTGTCATGTATCACAATATTCTAATGGATATGAATTAAAGCCTATTTATTTTTTCAATTGGATATGCCATGGCATTCTTTCCCTGGTCTCTGGAACTCAAGTTTGTCTGCATTAGAATACCCCTATCTACCACCAGTGGGTTCAATAATGGGAATGTGAGATTCAGACAACAGAGCAACTTAACCGGTCACCAGATTGTATTCCATTAAACTACTAGCTCCCTCAGGTAGGGTATGAAATGTCCTTTCTAGAATGTGCTCATTTATATGAAGTCTTACCCACTAACCTATAAAAATTCTCATGAAAATGAGCTGGGAAGAGTCATATTTGCCTGAGATGAGTCAAGTTTAGAAGCTACAGGAGGGGTATAATGTCAGATAATGTCCTTATCTTTGATTCTATAGTACCTAGAAGCATGCTGTCCTTGTCATATTAAAGAAAACAATTTCATATTTCAGAATCTGAGATTGATTTTTTATCTGCAGTTCACATTTTCAACTATGTCTTTACCTGTTTGCATATTTGTTTCTGTAGGTCATAGAAACTACAAATCTGATATGATCTGAAAGAGATTCCTCCCATTAATAAGACACAAAAAGCATTTCTGGTTATTAAGGAACTGAAGAAGGAGGCGTCTAAAGTGACACACCTCCTGAAGCCTCTAAACTTGACTCATCTCAGGAGCAATATGACTCTTCTCTGCTCATTATCAAGCGACTCTCCCTAAGAAACAAGTATTATTTGTTTTGTTTCTTTAATTTAGAGTTTGAACTTTTTTATGGCAAAAAATCCTGGGGTTTTCTGGGATTAAAATATTTTATTTATATTTATTAAAATGTAGCTCCCACATTAGAATGATTTATCTCATCTTACTGGTCATGATGGCCCTGCCAGTGTGCCGGCACAATCCGCAGCGGAAGGCTGGCTATTACATACAGCCTGGTCCCTGCTGCATCTGCCTAACAAAGAGATCTCTCCTTGCCGGGCATTTAAGCCTCTTAACTGATGTGATCATGCTTGATCAAGGTTCCATATGCCCTCCTCCCCCCACAACGCGATAACAGAGTGCTAGGGGGTTGCCATGGAGATCAGATGAAGGCCTCTGTGTCTGCAATGAAAGGTGGCCTATCAGGCCCAGTCCAAGACTGGGTATAATAGGCAAACTATCAATAAAAGGTATCCCCAGTGTAAATGCCCTAGTGTTCAGCACTGTTAAGTATCCAGACATATCAGGTGTCTGCATATAGTGGCTCATGTGGTCCAGGCTGCACATAGGCAAGGAAATGCGGTCCTCAGTGGGCGCGGTTTACTCCACCTCTGTATTTCAACAGCCATGCCCCAGTGATGCCTGTGAGCTGCTCTGGGTGTCACAGAACTCCTCCTTCTTTTGCTCCAAAACTGCTCCCTGACTGGACAGTACAGTGGCAGACCACCAGTCTTTTATCCCACAATGCAAGCTTTGTCTGGACTGGCCTGGCACCTGTTCCTCCACTTCTCCCTCATCTGCAACCATTACGTCGGCCATCATGGCCTGAAGAGCTTTTTATAGCAGGCAAAAGATGGGGATATACAAGTAAAAATGTTCAGCGGCTCACCTTCATTCTATGGAGCACCGTGCTCTGGAGTGTGTCCGGACCCTAATATTCCATGTATAATCCAAAGGAAAAAAGACAATTCACTCCGGCATTGGATGTCTTCCATTTCAAATCTTTATTTTCATATGGTCAAAATGTAGTAAGGACAAAAGCAGGAAACATACATAGTATAATAACATCGTCTGGATCGGCAGGACCAAGCCTACTTGTTTCAAGTGCTCGTGGCACTCTTAATCATGGCAATCTTAATACAAAAGATGGGGATGGTAGAGCTGACAACGGCGTCATCAGCGCTGACCATATTGGTGGCATATTGGAAGCAGTGCCATTCCTCGTGTAGGCCCAGTTGTTGGTGGTGAAGTGCTGTTGGTCTCTTCTGAGGGGCATTGTACAGCATGACTGACTGCTCCATGACTTGTAGATGAAATGTCTTTGCTACTTGATGTGGGGTGAGGTGGAGGGCCCTGCTCTTCCAACTGAGCAAGAGTGTGGCAAAGATAATCACATGGATTACCATGTGGACTACCAGTAAACACTGCACACCCTGGCACCTTCATGCACCAGAGGAATTTGGAGCAGGCAGAGACGAAACATGTCCTCTTCCTGTAGCACTAGCACCACACCCATGTCATTCCTGTCCATTAATTCCTTCTTTCCTCATTTTAAAAGACCTGCAGTATCAAAAAATTAAGTGACAGCACCTTTAAAATAAAGGTATTACTGGACACTATTTAATAAAAACAAAACTTTTATGATCCACGTATTTGAGTGTGTTGTACTTACTGACCACATTTTTCTGAACTATGTAGAAAAGCGCAATATTCTCTGACAAGAAGAACTTCTGAACTAGGTAGAAAAGCACAATTTCCTCCTACAAAAGGACTTAGGGAGTAAAGCATAGAATTCTCTGACAACAGGACTTTTCTGAACTAGGTAATTGTGCACTATTCTCACGGACTACACTTTTCTGAACTAAGTAGAAAAGCGCAATATTCTCCGTCAGGAGCAACTTTGCGAACAAGGTATGATTGTTCTGTTAGTGAACATTAGAGAGAGACAGGATCTTTAAGATCTTGCTGGATGTTGCAGTACATGCTAATAATCAGGTCTGGTCTTTGCAGGTATTGCTTTATAATAATGCCATTATAACGGCAATTATTTCAGATCTCCAACTGTTCCTAATTATAGTAGCCTCTTCCATACACTTCAGTGTCCTGACAAGGGCAATTGCATCTGTTTCATCTGCCTAGCTGACTAATGACTATTCAAGCCCGACCCAAACAGAAACAAGATTTGCTGATGATTGTCATAAAAATATTAAACTAAATATAAATCAAAATATTCATCAAATATAGTGCAATTAGCCTCTCTGAAGCTGTTAGCCCAGTTTATGACAGGATGGTTGAATTTCTGCAGACTTCACAGGAACCACATGGACATATCACGCCCACCCCACTTACCCTTCTACCATCAGGACTTAGATACAAAGAAACTGTATCAAAAGAATTGGCCATTGATGTATTGTTGGGAAATGATTTGGGAAAGTGACATCTGTGTATATGCCTGATGTACCACAATCAGACAATGGGCATAAGCCCAAGGGTATAGTATGTCTGGAAGGGAAGGCTAGGTAGCAGGAGCAAGGCTATGCAATCTCCTCACCCCACCTACCCTTCCTCAATCAGGACGTAGAGACAAAAAATACTGTTTAAATATTCCTCGACTCTCCCCTTCATTAACACTCTCTGCAATCTCGAAATACACTCTTGACTAATCAATGGTTGGTTCTGAAACCTGAACCAAACAGAAAACATAAAAAAATATAAAATGTGATATACTGGAATACATTGTGTACATGCTGGTGGCAGCTTAGCTGATGTGTTTCATATGTTGACATATCTGCCTGAATCACAACTGCATAACACGTTTCTTAGCAATCCAATATTTCGAATTGTGTTTTTTGAGAATAGATAATATGATTAGTATGTCAACAATTCACCAACATTGTTTTTATGACTACAATCCACAGTAGAAGAAACCCACCCAGATAAAGAAACATGTAACAAAAACAAATCAGTCACGCCTGTCGTTCTAACACAGTAATTCTAGCTGTCTCACAGGCAGGGAGGGATTTTCAATCATATTCGAAGTCTGGCAAAACAAATTGGAAGTTAGATCACTGACCCATAAAGCAAGTATTATTATTTTCATTGTTCAGATCCATAGGATGTAGAGTCCTCATGGCACAGGTCTACAGAGCTTACCCTTTCAGCAATTTTCAAGAGACTTTTGGTAGGAAACTTGCCAAGCTGCCATTTGAGTTTGAACTGTTTTGTTATTGAAGATTCTTTGTATAAAATCTGAAATAATTTTAAGTGAGATCAGGGTCTACATCGCCATGGTAAATGTGTGCACATCCTTTGTCAAAACAAATGGATCAATCTACTTTACCTTAAAATCACCTGCCTTATCTATAAAGCTTTAAAAGGTAAAATCCCATTTTGAAAATACCTTTCTTCATTTGAAATTGAAAAAAATGTAAACTCTGTAAACATGTTACAGGTGACTGATGCAATGATTTGTCTTCGGTAATTCGGTAATCACATGTGTATTATGCCATTCAACTATGAAGACAATAGGGTTTACTACACTGGTTATAGGAAGAGACACACTAAACATTATTAGCTTATCCTAAAGAACATCAATATTTGCATCTTTTTTTTATAAAACTGAAATGCCCTTTTAAAATCTAAACATTTTTTAAAGCATTACATTTGGGTGCGTGGCCTAGCTGTCTATGTGACCGCACGTACCTGTGAGAAGCTCTGGTGCAGAATACGTCTAATTACAGTTTGGAAGAAAATGTCCCCTGAAAGGTACTTGGGTCAGCAGCAAAAGTGTCACAGAGGCACCTGGTGGAGTTTCCAGAGGACAATATGGGTCCGAATCAGCAGCAAAGTTCGGCAGGCAAGCTGCGAGAAGCCAAGATGGCTCCCAGAGTGGAGGAAGCAGCCATCCCTCTGCAGGACTGAGACTAGAGCTCACCAGGGACCATCAGCATCGAGGTAGTGGCCTTACCCAGGCACAGGATGGCAGGAACACCCTCCCACTGGCTCCAGGTATGCTGTGCTAGGAAAAGGGAGCTGCGGTGAGGAACATATGGAGGGGGAACAGCCTAAAGCAACAGCATCAGTCCATGATAGCATGGGGGAGAAGAGGAGCACTGGCACTAGGCCTGCTAGGGACCCCTGATAGCAAAAGACTGTGTCTGAACCCACTCTGGCTGAAGTTCTGCGAACTGTGCAGGGGGACCCTACTCTACTACTCAAGCTGACAGGTCAAATAGGTGGCTTGAAGGAATATATTCTGCTGCTCAGACATGATATGCAAAGGATGTCAGAAAGCCACAGCAATTAAAGGGTGTGTGCATTAAGTAGAAGTGATTATCCCTCCACTGCGGCAGGATGTCCGAGAGCATACACTGGCGGTATCTGCCCTGAAAGCAAAGGAGGATGACCTAGAAACTAAGTTGTGCATAAATATCCACCTAGTTGGAGTGCCAGCAAAGATTAATGGATCACGTCCGGATAAGTCTTTTGAGAACAGGTTAAAAAATGTGTTTGGTAGAGATAATCTGACACCGCCATTTGCAGTGGAAAGGGCACATGGGGTACCAACCGGTCCAGGCCCACCGAGTCATCCACCTCGCCCTGTATTGATTAAATTGCTGCACTACAAAGACATAGATAAAATATTGTGGTTAGCAATGGAGTGGCAAGATATAACCATTAAAGGGGTGCGGATTGCCTTCTTCCAAAACTTCTCGACAGAGGTGCTTAAGAAGAGAATGCGCTTTATAGGTATCAAACTGCCCATTTTTTATGAGCCTCACTCAGCAATGCATTGGCTGGAATCTAACGAACAGAAACTCTGCGGACTTGCTAGGATGGAAAGATTGAGTAGACCTCTATGGTTACACTTAGGGGTGCTTAGTATTCTGCATTAGTATTTATTAATGCTTCAATTTAATTAAGCATGCTAGTATTAGAGCTGAGGCTCTCCATGTGATGCATTGTGTAATTTACTTGGTGTGGATCCTTGTTGATGGTAGCTGCCCTATTACTAAGACATTGGGCCCCAACTCTCTCTGCAGAGGAGGTTAACAATTGTTCTATACTTGTTTGGGGAGGACTCTTGGTCTGCAAAAAAGAATGGATGAATATTTGTCTTTGGGCAAGCCAAATGTCTATGAAGGTCTTCGATATCCTGGCGGGGAGGGGGGTTAAAGAGGTTGTTTTAAATGTTTAATATGTCCTGGAATGTTAGAGGGTTGGCAAAGTCAGGGAAACACAGGGCAATTCTTGGTTACATAAAGGAGCAGTCTGCCTTGGTTTTAGGATTACAAGAAACACACCTGACAAGTGAAACAGTGCATGTGCTGGGAGTTGGATACGGGGTGCATTATTTCCACAAATCATAGTCTAGGGGGTCAGTTTACTTGTTATATAGAGGCAGGGCCGGTTCTAGACAAAGTGGGGCCCTGGGCAAAACTAAAGATGGGGCCCCAAAATAAAACAGTCACCGGTCAACATCTGCAAGGAGTTTGTATGTTCTCTCCGTGTTTGTTTGGGTTTCCTCCCATACTCCAAAACATACTGGTAGGTTGATTAGATTGTGAGTCCCATTAGGACAGGGACCGATTTGGAAATCTCTGTGCAGAACTGCGTAATCTGTGTGCTATATAAATAAAGGACTTATTATTATTATTATTATTATTATGATAGAAGATAAATATGAAAGATTATAGAGATTTCTAGATGCATAACTATAAAGTAGATTATATATACAGTAGATGGATATGAGAGATAAATACAGTAGAAGATTGATAAATAGAGAAAAAGCGAGATATATAAATGGTCAGATTATAGGAGATAGATAACTAGACGGATAGATATATATATATACAGGAGATAGACTATAAGCATCTTCACCCGGGCATTCAACCAATGGGGTATCAACCCTTTCACTGCTAGGCATTTCTGGATATTTTGTCGCATTATTGGCCAGAGCAATTTTTACAATTTTACAAATAAAACCGGAATTACAGCAAAAAGAATTAAAGCAGACACTTGCCCCATTTTCAAAATTGCATAAAGAGTTTATAGGCATAGGTGCCTTCATGCAATTTTGATTAAAACTGAAACATTTTATAAAAAAATACTTAAAATTTACTTTGATGGAAAAAATGTGCTCCAAACAGAAAATAGTTACCTTCACATCTCCTAAATATAATACATGTATATAATACGTGTAGAGTTCACAGATACCTCATAGTCATATGTTCACATGAATAAATCATTATAATATCACTAAGACTGAAATAACTAAAGATCTGCTTTTCATTTAGAAATTTTAAGACAGTTAACCCCTTCCCGACATTTGACGTACTATTACTGCATGGCGGGAGGTGTGTTATATATGCAACATCCCCCACCGGGGCCTAGCCTTTTTTTCTTGGAGCCTGGAGACACGCAGGGCCCGGGATACCGGAGTGGCTGGCAGTTGCGGCCTAGGCATGTTAGTGTCACGGTACTTGGTATAGGGACCGGAGGGCTGTCCTACAACCTAGCAGGTCTCCAAGAGGTGGTGTTGGCAATAAATGATGAGGGAGAGTCTGTTATAATGGTTCTCCCTGGGGCAACCCTTTGGGGTCTGGAGTATGAGTCCCTGTGTGATGGATAGGGTGCCCGTGATGGTGACAGCTGTAGTAGCAGACGTCGTCTAAAAGCAACTTACAGTTCTTTATTGGAACCAACAGGAACAGTGGATAACGTGCCAAACGAATCTTGACAAATAGGAAAATGCTGGGGATGCACTTGGAGAGGGAACCACAGGGATTGATCACCAGACTGGATGCAGGGGCAGGCTGGGAGATAGCTGTGTCCTAGTAGGATGCTTCAGCTGTCCAGGGTTACTTCAGATATCACCCTTGAAGGTAGGATGATACCCGTTTTTTCTCTCACTAACTCCTCAGAGCGGCTCAGGCAATGAGCTGGCTCTCCTCTGTCTGACTAGACTGGTCTGATCTGGTTTACTGGCTGCACTGTACTGGTCTCCCTCAGAGACCAACTGAACTAGTCTGTCTGACTGACTCTTGTCAGACTAACCTGACTGCATCAACTCCAGTCTTCTTCTGATTTCGAGAACTTTCCTGACCAGGGGTTTTATAATTTCCACTGGTCAGGTGGTGGTTACTCCTCCAATTACATCCCAGCTTACAATACAATATCATAACAGATGTGATTGGCTGATGGAATGACATCACATTAAACAATTAACTCTTGCCTTACCAGGCAGGATCTACCGCTGCAGTGTTCCCCATGTTGTGTAGCGACCTGCTGTGGGGTTGATCAGACTCCACACAGGTTGCAAGCTACATATTGGGACGTATTCGCAACACCCATCTGCCTTGCATCGGCAGGAGTGTTGCATATACATTTTGGATTAAAGCATGTTCATCTCTGGGACACAGAACAAGTCTCCTTCCTAGGTGGTATGATGGCTGGACATTCCCATCTTTTTTGTACTTGTATATAATAGACCTTTGCTGATTTCTTTAGAGTTTATCATGATGTAACACAAAAAGCTGTGTGTTTCAGGTGTGCCTTCAAATACAGCCACAGTTGTGTCTCTAATTAACTCGGATGTTGGCAATAATCCAGAAGCTTCCAAAGACATGATATCACCATATGTGCTGTCCCAATTGTTTAAAGACAGAGCATGAAAAACATTGCACAGTCCTCAAAAAGGTAGCAAAGAAAACGTCACGTCATCTCTGTCTGAAGATGGCAAAACAAAAAAAAAATTTAAGTTTTTGAAAATCTATTAAAACACAATAAAACCTATATAAATTTTGGATCACCCTGATCATACCAATGCAAAGAATAAAGTAGGCATATCATTTGGAGTGCTCAGTGAAAGTCGAGCCCAAAAATGTGTTTTTTTCGTCAATTTCAACACATTTGGAATCTTTTTTTAGCTTCCCAGTACATGATATGGAGTAATAAAGAATGTCACTGAGAAGTGACATAGGAAATAAGTACTCACACAGCTCTGTACATGGAAAAATTGTGTTGCACACGATCGGATTGTGGTGCAGCTGCGCTGGAAGTGGCACATGCAGGATATCAGGCACACAATCGTAGTGAATCGCAGCAGAGTGCGTTCCGGTAGGACAATGCACTTTCGGGGAACGTGTCAGGACAGGTAAGTAAATGTGCCCCAGTGTGTACAGTTTTGGGCACCAGTGTATAAAAAGGAAATAGTAGAACTGGAACTGGTGCAGAGGAGAGCAACAAAGATTATTAGGGGGTTAGGGGGACTAGAATACAATGATAGATTACTGAATTTGGGATTATTCATCTTAGAAAAAAGACGACTGAGGGGAGACCTGATTACAATGTACAAATAACTGAATGGGCAATATGAGGATCTTTCCACATATTCCTAAATAGTTTCAGTTGATCCAAGGAGGTATTCTTACTGCCATATTAGGGATCAGGAAGGAATGTTTCCCTACTTTGCCAATTGGGATCAACACAGTATTATGCTGGATTAATAGGTTGGACTTGATGGACATTTTCCCAACCTTATCTACTACTATACTATGAAAGTGTATATAGCAGGCAGTCTCTGAATTTAAAAGAGTTACAAATGTACATCATAAAATATACACACCTGCAGCAAAAAAGAAATAATTCTAAGAAATTTGTGCCAAATAAGAAAAATGAGCCATAAGTATTGACAACAAAGCATGGAGCAGGGCACTGTGTGGAAAATCATCAAGCCATACTCACATCCTCCTCTTGTACAACAGCCTCCTCATTCATTCTCTGGACTGGAAAACTGCTGTGATTGTCACACTGAGGTCATGGACCCTGTCAACCCCAAAAAGTAGCCACACTAATTTAAGACAGCATAGTAGACATATGATGTTAGGAAGTGTTATAGGGTCACTTTATGTGTTGGCAGTGCACCAACATGAACTCTTTTCCATTCACAGCATACCTTAGGAAACCTCTGCTTACAAGTCACATTTTATAAAATATAGATGTAGATTTATACAGGCGGTCCCCTACTTAAGGACACCCGACTTACAGACAACCCATAGTTACAGACAGACCCCTCTGACCTCTGGTGAAGCTTTCTGAATGCTTTACTATAGTCCCAGACTGCAATGATTAGCTGTAAGGTGTCTGTAATGAAGCTTAATTGATAATCCTTGGTCCCATTACAGCAAAAAATGTTTAAACTCCAATTGTCACTGGGGGCCAACATTTTTTTTGTCTGGATCTACAATTATAAAATATACAGTTTCGACTTGCATACAAATTCAACTTAAGAACAAACCTCTTGTACGTAACCTGGGGACTGCCTGTATTATAATTACAGATGATTAATATTAAAATATGCATTGTAACTAGATCTTGATCTCTAGGTATGGCCCAATTTTTTAGCTTATAGATAAATTATATAGTCAATTTAAAATTTTGACTTTTAAGTGATAGTGAATACACAAATTATACAAAAGGAAAACATCTTTCCAAGTGTACAACACTTTACAAGCAACAGATAGACTTTTAAGTGCCACTGCAATAGTTTTGTCATGTATATGATTGGAAACAAGCTTTTTGTCAGAAGTGTTTTGTACCAGGATTTGTGGATGATGTAAGGTCAAACATAGATCCTCTTCACAGGTCTGTGAAGATAGATAAGCTAACATTTGGGACAGTTTGATGCCAAAATACCAGATAAGTAGTTGTCAAGTAGAAGTAGGTGTCAAGCCCTAACTCCTGGGATTTTACAATGCCACACTATAATCCCTACAGGTCTTTAGAAGAAGATAAAAACACAGAATTATATGAAAATTGTTATCTGGATGCAGTAAACAAAGCAGGACTTGAGATGTAGAGATAATATGATCTTTTTCCTATTTTCAGGTATATTGTATACCGTATATACTCGAGTATAAGCCGACCCAAGTATAAGCCGAGGCCCCTAAGTTTACCACAAAACCCTGGGAAAACCTATTGACTTGAGTATAAGCCGAGGGTGGGAAGTGCATTGGTCACAGCCTTCCCAGTATATAGACTGCCAGACACTGCCCCATAGTATATAGCCAGCACCTGCCCCCCCAGTATATAGCTTGGCAGCCCATATCACTCAGTATATAGCCGGCCCCCTGCCTCAGTATATAGCTAGCAGCGGGGGAAGCCAGAAAGGTGAGTTTTGATAGACAGCTGACAGCCTGCGCTAACACCCGCCATCGGAGCCGACTCTGATCGCGGGTGTTAAGCCCTTACACGATGCGGTCAAGCATGACCGGGGCGTGTAAGGGTGTTTGCGCTATGGATCGGATCCCCCACGCCGCTTACCGGGGGGATCCGATCCACTTCTGGGCAGCTCCGAGGACTGGCATGTGCCCCGGAGCTGCCCGCTCTCCCTGGCGGGGCAAGGAACATGCGCAAGCATGCCAGACAGATTACACTGCTCTACAATAAAATAGTATTGTAGAGTAGTGTATTGGACTTGAACCAGCGATCAGAGCATCACTGGTTCAAGTTCAAGTATGTAGAAGTAAAAAAAAAGTGAAAAACACTGAACACTACACATTAGAATAAATAAAAAATAAATACATTAAAATGCTCTAAAAAGTGATTTAAAAAATGTTATGCGCTCTAAAATAAGCCCACCCAAAAGAACAACTCTTCTTGCAAAAAATAAGCCCTTGACCGGATTTGTCAGCCGAAAAATAAAAAAGTTATGCATATGAAAAGATGGGGATGCAAAAATGAACAAGATTTTCTCAAAATTAATTTTTATTCAGTACAATTGAATAAAATACACAAAACCCACACATATTGGGTATCCCTGCGTCCGTAACAATCTGCATAATAAAACAGAATCATTATTAGAACCGCAAAGTGAACCCCGTAAAAAAAAACCCAAAAAAGCTCCAAAAAATAATAATTTTCAATTAATACCCTATAAAAAAAATGCTCTAAAAAGTGATTTAAAAAATGTTATGCACTCTAAAATAAGACCACTACCGTATTTTCTGGGCCATTAGGCGCACCGGAATATAAGGCGCATTAGTCCGATGCGCCTTATATATGTAATAATTCCATATATAAGGCGCATCGGACTATAAGGCGCAGGGTCGGGGGCGTGGCGGAGGTCCGGGGGCGGAGCGGAGACCCGACGGGACGCGACGCCGAGAAGAGACGCGGCGACGCGGGGAAGGTGAGTGGGTAAGGTGAGGGGGAGGTGGAGGAGGGCAGCGGACCATACTTACATAGGACCCCGCTACCGGAGACAGCAGATCTCCAGCGGGAACTGCAGACCACGCGGCAGAAGTTGTTCGTGCCGCGTGGTCTGCAGTTCCCGCTGGAGATATGCTGTCTCCGGTCTCTGGTAGCGGGGACCTATGTAAGTATGGTCCGCTGCCCTGTGCCATACATAGGGCGCACCGGACTATAAGGCGCACTTTGGATTTCCAAGGAAATCCAAGGCTTTTAAGTGCGCCTTATAGTCCGGAAAATACGGTAAAAAGAACAATCCTTCTTGCAAAAAATAAGCCCTTAAACAGATTTGGGAGGCGAAAAATAAAAAAGTTATGCGTATGAAAGACGGTGATGCTAAAATTAACAGCATTTTTGCCAAATTACTTTTTATTCAGTAAAAATGGGAACAAATAAAAAATCTATATAAATGAGGTCTTTTCGTAATCATGGCGACCCATAGAATAAAAATAATCAAACTTTGTGGAGCCTTTTTTCATTCAATCCATTGTAAATGTTTAATTTTCCACCCAAAATGAGTGTATTGTGAAAAAATATTACAATTTGCAGACTGCACCTCCATTTTGTTTTAACCCCTATAAAACACGTAAAGGGTTAACAAACTTCTTAAAAGTGGTTTTTCATACGTTGAGTGGTGTAGTTTCCATAATGGGGTAATTTATGAGTCTCACTATTATTTAGGCCTCTCAGTGTCAATTAGAAGTTGAGCAGGTCCATCTAAATTCGGGTTTTGGTGATTTTACAAAAAAATTTGAAAAATGATACCTAAATTCTGAGCCTCATAACATTCTAGTAAAATATGTGGAATATTAAAAAACCATGCCAACATAAAGCAGACATTTGGGAAATGTAAGTTATGAATTTATTTGGGTGCTATGACTATCTGCATCAAAAGTAGAGAATTTAGAACGTTGAAAATAAAAAATATTTCCAAATTTTTGCCAAATTTAGTTTTTTTTCATAACTAAACGCTAAAGATTTCATCCAAATTTTTAAACTAATTTGAAGTACAATGTGTCATGAGAAAACGATCTCAAAATCCCCTGGATATCTCATAGCGTTCCAAAGCTATAAGCACTTATAGTGACTCGGCAGATTTGAAAAATGGGGCCGCGTCCTTAAGGCCACAAGAGTCTTGTAGGGGTTAAAATATTGTCTAACTATAAGTTTTGTTTCACCCATTCTCACCAATGCTTGTTGCAAATTACAATGGCTATAGTTCTAGTGTCGACATTTAAAATTTTAATTGGGGACACAAGGATCTAGCCATCTACCATACTTAGTGATGAAGCTACTCCTCACAAATTCATGCCTAATCGTCCAGCGCCGTCTAAAAGAAATGAGAGGTTTCTCAATAGTTACTTCCTTCAGGTGCGGATCAGTTCCTACTATCTCCCAATTCTTCATAAGCTGTTCTTATTCCTTGTACATACAGACTGTATTTAGAAGAAAAGGGGAAACATTGATTCTGTTCCCTGCCGTTCCTCTGACATCCCCATACAACAACTCCTGTGTAGATTTCCCAGCTATTTCGTATGCTCACTGTGGGATATCCTCTTTTATATCTTGGGGGCTTGGATTTCAAACGCATTGTCATCATTATGAATGAGTCTAGAGGACTCCTTCATTTCATTGATATTATATATCTCATAAAATATATTCACATATAAAGCAAATCGAACGTCCAACAGCTGTCCTGATATCCACTCGGTCCTATTCAATTTGTATAAGAATTGGATACTAGTACCAAGCTCAGACAAGAACTCTTTCTGTGAACACACTTTTGAGTGTAACCAAACTTACCTTTTACTTTAAAGTGAAGATTTACACTATTACAAAGTGTAATTACAGCACAAAGCAGTGTTATGTGGGGTTAAGAAGTGGATATGCATTGTGCACCTAAGGCATAGTGTGGTATCGAAATCACAAGATTTAAAGAAAAGCCCTTAAATATGTAGGTCCATTGTTCCTTTAATCACTGAACAATGTGCATAAGAATATAAAGAACATCTTTCTAAGCAAACCTTTAAACAGAGGCAGAAAAACAAAAAACTTGAAAATAAGTTAAAAAAGAAAACATACTCTTCAGTTTTCTCATAAATTACAATAACAGCGATATTAAACAGTTTCAATATCAAAACATAAAAATGTATATCTACAACTATGAAGTAGTAGTGAGCTGTACTTTAGATTCAGAGTCAGTAGGATTCCAAGTGTCACTCGTCAAGAGTCAAATCTTCAATATATATAACAAGCTAATCGACAGGCGAATCCTAAAACATAGAAACAATCATTGACATTTGTAAGTAAATGACTTGCTGTAACTAGTCTTAAAAGAGATGTGTATTCCACATTATTTTCTGATCCAGATCAGAGTGATAATGCCTTATTGATGATCTCGGATCACCAATGATTTCCTGAATCACACCACTCTAAACATTGCTTTAAGTGGACCTTTAGGCTCGCCATACACTAATAGTGGTCACTTGACACTTATTCCTCCTATTGTTCTACCCTCCATTTGCCCCATTTATTCAAACAAGCATGTGCCTTCAGTAGGAGGGGAGAGTAGGTTACTGTGGGACATATCTATCAACCGCTTGTCTGTATTAAGAATGAAAGGATTGGGCAATCCATTTGTACTTTTCCCAACATCTGCCATCTGAGTAAGGAGGTAACTATAAGATGGTCCCACTAAACTTCTTAGGATTGGCTGACATTAATCTAATGTGTTTGGCCACCTTATAAAATAACCATACAAGTGCCCCCAGCATCAAAAATGTACAGCGAGTCATTGATGCCCAGGTATTTGCAACACCAAACATGTATCACGTGGTTTTCCATTATTAAAATATTTTTACCGTTACTTAGGATAACTTAACAATATCATATCGGTGGGTGTCAGACACTTGGCACCCCCATTAATCAGATGGTGTCAGCTGTTAATACAAAAAGAATAGAACAGGAAGAAGATGGCTCCATTCTCTGTTTAGTGGTTGAGCTAATTAATTGTAGTTCATCTCCCATTCAAGTGAAAATAAGAAGCAGAGGTTAGATCTACTGTAACCAGAGCTAACCATTACCAAGAGGGTGGCCTGGTAGTTTTCTGCTGATAGGAAATGTAAAAGACCCCTGCTAAACTTTTCTGGTATTGATTGCCTATGGTAATGATTGGTCATCAAGATTTTCAACCATAAAAACTGTTTAAAACCTGTATTAGTGTCTTTACATAAGCTGTACGCAGTAACTTTAAAATTATACTAGAACAATGACCACAGGTAACATAAATAACACAGTACTGGCTGAAACCATTGTGTGAACGACCTGCAAAGTTCTATCATTGTAAAAGCTATGACAGTGAGAATAATTGTTTTATGTATAGCTATATTTTTACTTACTGTGTAATTGGTTCCAAAATAACTATTAACTTTCTCTGTATTTAGGTACAAGACCAGATTTATCACATAGTATTCCTCTGCTTCTTTCATCCAGATAAGCTCGGCATGAATCCTTCCCATGTCATCTTTGTAGTTCAGGTCAAAGTTTTGTCCCATAAAGTCGTAGCAGGTTTCCAAAGATTTGCTCTCACATAACTGAACTGGGGCACTAAAACACCAATATGGAGCTTCAGATTCATCTAAAACTGTTACATCCATTGTAAAGCAGTTCTATAAAATAAAAGAATAGTGTATTACTGAAATATAGATAACAGACTTCATTAATCGCACATATATATAACACTCATATACATTTTTGGAAATATTTCATTATATCTGTTGATATTTCTTTGAACAACACTGAAGATATAACACTCTGATACAATATAAAGTCTGTGTGCAGCTTGTATAACAGTGTAAATGTGGCATGCCTTTTAAATAACTCAACCCATTAATGTATAATGCTAGAAACGAAAGTGGGCACACCCCTAAGTGAAAATAATAATATGGTGTCCAAAGTGTTAATATTTTGCGGAGCCACCATTATTTTCCAGCACTGCTTTAATGTGTATGGAGTTCACTGGAGATATACAGGTTGGCCTAGAATCTTTTTCCACTCCTCCATGATGATATCACAGAGCTGATGGATGTTAGAGACCTTGTGCTCCTAACCAGGGCTGTGGAGATTGAGTCGGAGTTGTGGTGTCAAAGTCAATGGCAATTTTGGTGGAGCTGGAATAAAATGTACGGACTTTGACTGCACAGCCATATAATGAATTATAAAAAATTTTAAAAATTTCCTTTAAATTTCTGCTCTATCCCTAATCTAAGGATTTAGGCCAGGGTGAGCAACATTTATTCATCCAAGACGAAAACGGTCACTGCACAACTTTAAGGGGCCTAATAAATAACCAGCACCATAGATGCACCAACAACCACAGTACAGCACAAAATGTTAAAATAGAAATGTCAGCACTAAATACCACCCCAGAAACCAAATACTGCATTCAGATCAGACAATAATAGTGCACACCCAAGAGCAGATAATAATAGTACTGGAGACCATAAAAATAATGGAGCTCACAAAGCAGACAAAAATAAGGAAATCTTCTCCTTATCTGGCTTTTCATGTGGTCTAATTTAAATATATATTTATACATTTCTAAAAGTTTACTCTTATTTTGTGAGATTCTGTATATACTTTAGTACACATGTCTAGAAATGAAATCAGACTAAAGCCTCTTATATTCCA
Source organism: Engystomops pustulosus (assembly GCF_040894005.1). Classification (NCBI taxonomy): domain Eukaryota; kingdom Metazoa; phylum Chordata; class Amphibia; order Anura; family Leptodactylidae; genus Engystomops; species Engystomops pustulosus. The sequence goes on from NC_092415.1 coordinate 70,639,671, forward strand.
TTTCACTGAGGCATTCAGAAAATAAATACATAGATATTTTCTGATTCCTTGTAGTAGCCTGTAAAATTATTACCCAGCTTAAAAAGGGCAAAAAGTTATGTAAAAAGTAAATAGCAAAAAAATAAGTTTGACATATAACTAAGCCAACTATTGGATAGGTAAAGCAAGATGACAATGGTAGCCAAAAAGCTTAGACATTAGGAACTGTGAGTGGGTGTCCCTATGACAGGCATCAGAATAGGAATAGTGGTCCACAGGGTCTGACCCAGAACTGAGGCATTTATGAGTATAAAAATGTATGCATAAGATACCATAGATCCCTTACAAGTGCTATCTTTTCGGCTACAATCCTTGTGAAGATTAGAAGGGCAGCCAAAATCCCAATCACAAGACTCTGCGTTGACAGTGAAATAGAATGGAAATGCTAAACACTGCTATTTTCAGAAACTGTACAGAAGTGGAGGGGAATGTTTTCTGCAGATGCACAAATTGTTTTAATAATGCAAAAACCGATAAAAAGCACAACACAACTTTTACTACTTTTCAAAATGTTAGCTTCTGAAAAATCAGGTTAAAGGAGTTGTCTGAAATTAACAAATTATTGCTGGCAGGGGTTGTTATGGGCAGTGTCCTCAACCAAACAGAGGCTATCCATCTCTTCAGCTTCTGTATACAAGCATAGACAAGAAGTAAAACAGGAACAGTGGGGAGGACAGCCGTGCAGGGACTGTGGGGAGGACAACCGTGCAGGGACTGTGGGGAGGACAACCGTGCAGGGACTGTGGGGAGGACAACCGTGCAGGGACTGTGGGGAGGACAACCGTGCAGGGACTGTGGGGAGGACAACCGTGCAGGGACTGTGGGGAGGACAACTGTGCAGGGACTGTGGGGAGGACAACTGTCCAAGAAGTGTTCAGAGGAGAGGGGTAAATATGAATTCTGTTTTCGATTAATAACACCAACTGCTAACGCCCACAAGTGTGTTAATCCTGGACAACCCATTTAATGTTTGTTCCCTGACAAAGCCCAGATTATGGAATAAAAGACACCCAAACTATATTCTTTGTGGGTTGTGGGGCTGCTAAAATTAAACAGCTGTCATGTCTATATGATCCCGGCAATGAATCAAAATGTGCAAAAGTGCAAAAGGAAGTATTCCCACGCTTTCCACTGGGGCCAGGAAAAGACAGGGAAAAACAATTAAACTTTATTATATAATAATAATGCTGAAATTTACTTTACCTGGATGCTTCCACTTAATGTTAGAGTTTCCCACAAAAAGTCAACTTTACCGGCAAGAGAAGCATGTCTTTTATGGTTCCGCAGTCCTATGGCTGCAATTCGCAAATGGCCATTCTTTATATATTCTGTAAAACACAATTCAAAAGAAGCTGACAACTTTTGGATGTAAACAGAAAAAAGGTACTGAGCAGCAGTAAAAAAAGGTGATGGGATACAGGTCCTCCATCAGTCTCGTAATAAAGAATCCATATGACATATAACAAGGCTTCAGCATAGAATTCTGATACAGACTGTGCCAAGATCCTATATCTGCATATGTGTATGTACATTCATTACGGTTTCTACCAATCCAAAACTGTTAGCAGTGATCCCTACCAAGCTTTTTCCTCCCTTCCATATTTGGACAGGCAGAATTAGCAGGAAATTAAAAAAAAAAAAAGCTATTTGTCATTTTAACAATGTTACAAACATATAAGTTGTCAATCAGGCACCGTTTCCCAGATTCATCTACAGATGAGATGACATGCTTGAGATGACAGACTGGAGGAGGGGGAGGGACACATTTCACAGGCCTATATCTTCTTAACCCCTTCACGCTCCGTGGCGGATATATCCGCCACGGAGCGCAGTGACTTAGCGCTCAGTGGCGGATATATCCGCCACGGCACTTATGCCGGCTCGGCTCTGGATCAGAGCCAAACCGGCATCGGGAAACACGGGGTGCTGGCTGTAACTAATAGCCGGCACCCCAGTGTAACACCCGCGATCGGAGTTGTCTCCGATCGCGGGTGCTTAACCCGTTAAATGCCGCGGTCAGCGCGACCGCGGCATCTAACATGCATCTGGGGGGTCTTTCCCCCACGATCGCCCCCGCCCGAACCGTTTTCGGGGGGCGCCGATCGTTGCTATAGCAACTCTGGGGTCCGATCTGGACCCCAGAGTTACTTGCAAGAATTGCCGGTAAGATGGTGTCTGTGACGTCATCTTACTGGCACAGTGCCAGCCTATGCAAGTGTATAGGCTGACACTGATAATACTCTGCAATACATCAGTATTGCAGAATATTATCATGAAGAATCAATCAGAAGATTGCTTGTTCATGTCCCATGGTATAAAAGTGAAAAAGTAAAAAAAAAAAGTTATTCAATAAAAAAATAAAGTCATAAATCACTAAAAATGCCCCAAACTCCCAAAACATATAAAGAGACATATAACTAAAAAAAAAGTCTAAATCATAACACAAACCCCACATATATATAGTATCACCGCGTCCGTAACAACCCGTAGAATAAAAGTAAATCATTATTGAACCCCCACGATAAACGCCGTAAAAAAAAACTGTTGTTATAAACCCTCCAAAAATTATGATTTTTACCTTTTCAATCCCACAAAAAATGCTATAAAATGCGATCAAAAAACCATATGTACTCAGACATGATACTGGTGCAAGTACAACATGTCCCGCAAAAAACAAGCCATCAACCAGCTCCGTAGCCAAAAAAGTAACAATGTTATGCCACTTGGAAGACGGCAATACATAAATGATAGATTTTTCCCCACATTAGGGTTTTGTTTGACAAATTTAGTAAAACGTAAGAAAATATATTCATGTCTGGTATCCCCGTAATCGTATCAACCCATAGAATAAAGATAACATAATTATTAGTCTATACGGTGAACACCAAAAAAAAAAAAAAGTAAAAAATCCAGTACAGAATTGATGCTTTTCTACTCCTGCCCTCAAAAAAAGTTCCTAAATTTTCAACAATAGGTGATACCAACCCCAAAATGGTAACAATGGAAAAAGCATCTCATCCCGCAAAAAAAAAAAATGCCGTCACATGGCCCCAATAACGAAAAAGCGAAAATTTTATAGCCTTCAAAAGGGGCCAATGAGGAAACTAAAATCCTGGCAGCTACAGCGCCCTCCTTCCCTTCTGCACCTCGCTGTGCCCCCATAAAACAAGTAACGGCCACATGTGGAGGGTCTTTGTACTCAGGAGAAATTGCAGAACAAATTGTATGGTGGGTTTTCTCTTTTTATATTTTGGAAATGTGTAAATTTTAGGGCTAAATGAACGTATAAGGGAACAATATGACCATTCTAAATTTCACCTCCATTTTGATTCAATTACTATGAAGATCTCAAGGGGTTAACAATCTTCGTAAAAGCTGTTTCTGATAGCTTGAGGGGTGCAGATTTGAAAATGGGTTGGTTATATAGGGGGTTTTGATGCTAAATATGTAAAATTTCATTCAAAACTGTATTTATCCCCAAAATAGTCAATTCTGAAAATCCGGAAAAGCGATATTCTATTTGTAAGCCGCGTGACATCAAAATAAATTATCCAGACATTTCAGAAATTATGAAAATGTAAAGTAGACAAATGGGAAATGTTATTCAGCAACTTATTTAGGTGGTAAATCTATCTGCCTGAAAACGCAATGATTTAGAATTTCGAAAATGGCAAATTTTTCAAAAAATTTATCATATTTTCTTTTTCTTTGTAAATAAACGCAAAACTTATCTGCCAAAATTTACCACTAAAATGAAGTACAACATGTGGGGAAAAAACAATCTCAGAATCGTTTTGATAAGTAACAGTGTTCAAAAGTTATAACCATATAAAGCGAAGCAAGTCCGAATCCAAAAAATCAGGCTGAGCCTTAAGCTACAAAATGGCTGCGTCCTTAAGGGGTTAACCGTGGGAATCTAGACCGTACTGCTGTCATTTTAAAGAGGGGAAGCAAATCAGGGCTGGTTTTAGGAGATACTGGATATATTCACAGCTAAAGTTACAGTTGGGAGTGGGATCTGTATATAACAATCGTATTCCTGACTGTAGCTCTCTTTAGTGCAAACTATTGATCAGGAAAAAAAAAAAAAAAAACATTACGGTAAAGGTTGAACACTTCTATTAAACTACAGGCCAGGGATATATTTGCACAACCTTGCAGCAAGATGTTCTGTAGACACAAAGAATCTCTCTTCTTTAATATCTCTAGTGACATCTATACCTGTAAGGAAACATCCAATGTGAAAATATTTAATTATGTCCTTTTGATTTGCTTCATGGCCCCTGGCCAAAATCACTGCAGTGCCAGCAATACCCTGACCATCTGCTATTAACACTTAATTAATATCAGGTTCAAGACAATATTACGTGTACAAGGGGCTTTAAACAAGATCTCGTTTTGTTACATATACCATTTAACTTAGTGTGACCTAACAAATAATCAAAAATACAAATACTTTTATAAATATATAATTTACAGCAGAGACTAACAAAAAAACAAAAAGATACATAAAGGCAGGTATATATATATATATATATATATATATATATATATATATTTAGAGAGATTAATCAAGGCTTCAAAGGCAAAAAACAGCTGTAGAAGCCCTGAAATAAACACAATTGCTAGCAAATTGCCAGCAATTGCAATTATTTTCCCCTTTTCACCATGCCAAGGGGGCATGATGGGGGGCATGGCCAGGTAGGATCTGGTATAGACATAAACGCTGTGCTGCCTGGCCCACAGATACAGCAATCGGCAGGAGCCTGGCAAGAGGCACGAGAGATATATTAGGAAACACAAGGGATATATTAAGAGGCACGAGAGATATATCAAGAGGCAAACGTACCAGTGGCTGATAACCCCCCCCCCCCTCCCCATAGAGAGTGTGCCACTATGGATGTTCTCTAATGGAAGTGTGGTGGACAAGACTTCTCTTTTATGTACTGCATGCTGTCAAAATCTTCCTTCCCCTTCAGCAACAGGTAACATTCATAGTTACCGTATATCAGTAAAGGGAATTGACTATAGTTTCTTTTAGAACAATGAGTGGATTATGTGCAATTTCAATAGAAATCAAAAACTGCGTAACTGCGTAAAAATAAAGAACAGATTTCTGTGTGTGAGGTTGCTAATGCAAGGGAGATGATCATTCTTCCGTGGTATGACCATAATATATTTTTCCCAAACATATAACCTGGCAATAGGCATGTCCTTAACCCTTTCAGGACCTGGCCCTTTTTTGTTTTTTCATTTTCATTTTTTACTCCCCATGATCAAAAATCCATAACTTTTTTATTTTTCCATGTACAGAGCTGTGTGACGGCTTATTTTCTGTGTAACAAATTGCACTTCATAGAGATGGTATTGAATATTCCATGCCGTGTACTAGGAAGCGGGAAAAAAATTCCAAATGCAGTGAAATTGGTAAAAAAACGCATTTGTGCCGCCTTCTTGTGGGCTTGGATCTTACGGATTTCACTGTGCACCCCAAATGACATGTCTACTTTATTCTTTGGGTCGGTACGATTACAGGGATACCAAATTTGTATAGGTTTTATAATGTTTTCATACATTTAAAAAAATTAAAACCTCCTGTACAAAAATTTTTTTGGGGATTTTGCCATCTTCTGGCGCTAATAACTTTTTTATACTTTGGTGTACTGAGCTGTGGGTGGTGTCGTTTTTTGCGGATTTTGATGACGTTTACAATGTTATCAATTTTAGGACTGTACGACCTTGTGATCACTTTTTATAGAATTTTTTAATTTTTTTAAATGACAAAAAAAGTGCCATTTTCGAATTTGGACGCGATTTTCCGTTACGGGATTAAATGCAGTGAAAAACCGTTATCATATTTTGATAGATCGGGCATTTTCGGACGCGGCGATACCTAATGTGTTTATGATTTTTACTGTTTATTTATATTTATATCAGTTCTAGGGAAAGGGGGGTGATTTGAGTTTTTAGGGTTTTTTATTATAATTTTTTTTTTTTTTAACTTTTTTTTATTTTTAGTACTTTTCAGACTCCCTAGGGTACTTTAACCCTAGGGGGTCTGCACGATCCTATCATATACTGCCAAACTACAGTATGGCAGTATATGGGGATTTTACTCCTCATACATTACAATGTGCTGATAGCACATTGTAATGCATGGGTTAACCAAAAGTAGCCTCGGGTCTTCGCGAGACCCGAGGTTACCATGGCGACGGATCGCCGCTCCCCGATGACGTCACGGGGAGCGGCGATCCTCGAAAAGATGGCGGCGCCCACACGCCGCCATGCCTTTGAAGCCGCCGGCAGCATTGCCGGCGGCGATCGAGGTGAAAACACCCGCGATCGGTGCTAGCACCGATCGCGGGTGTTACCGGTAAGCCTTTGCTGCAATATGCAGCAAAGACTTACCGGCTATGGAGAGGGCTCAGCGCGTGAGCCCTCTCCATGCACCCGCGGCGGACCCGTGACGTGCTATTACGTCACGGGTCGTGAAAGGGTTAAGTTGACACAGAGCAGTCAGTCAAAATAAGGGGAGAAAACAAGAGTCATATTTTGAATAGTCATGTATGCTAATTTGCATAACAAAACGGCTAATTTAACAGCTAATTTTCACTGGCAGCTTACTTTGACTGGGGGGTTCTTGAAACCCTTTGCCAGCAGGCATTGTTGGTTTGGAGAAAAACAGGTGACAGGTTTTCTTTAACACCTACCCAACGCATGCCATCCTATTATGGTGCACATCAGGAATGGTTCTATGGAGAGGGCGTACAAGCTGAGCCCTCTCTATACAAGCTGCGCATCTCTGGGTGGACATGAATGTAAAAAAAAGATGGTTGGATGGCTTCTATGTGCTTCTTGCCAATAGTCATGTTGAAAATGTGATATACAATACGTGTCCTCTGAGTTTCTATAAGTTGCTAGTCAGAGGAGTGGGGAATATAGAGGTTTTAATGTGCATGAGCAGAAGTGCAAATGGACAGATTTACCAAGGATTAAAAGGGAAAGTAAGATGCCAAGCAGCACAGAAGGCCATAGGTTGGCCATACATTTTATTCTACTGTATGTTGAAATTTGCCCCCATCAAAAATAAAATGTTGTTTTCTCAAACATTTTTTTTATAACAGATGTAATATAATAGAATGAGAGCGGCATCACTTAACTAGGGGACATGGGACAGACTACAAACTTGCCCCCAAGAAATATCTACAGTAGTTACAAATAATAGAGAAAAGACAGTTCCTTTTGATATGCTGAATTGGGATGCAGGTGTGACTCCCTGTCCAACATCCATGCCTTTCTCTTTGCGCATACAGTATGTTCAAGGTGATGAAGGTTATATGCTTTCGGTAGTGTGAAAGAACTAGGAGATGAGGGCATTAGTGACAAGTTGATAGGACAAAGTGAGAAAGGAAATGATAAATCAACTAGGGAAATGCTGTACCATTCAGCACTAAGTGGTATAAACACTTGATCTATTTTGATGCACCAGCACATTAGTTTCGATGTGAGGCTAAAAAAAAAATAAAAATTATATAATATATATATATATATATATATATTATATATATATATATATATATATTATATATATATATATTGTAGGAGATTAGCTCCGGGGATCGTCGTCTCCTAAGCAGACGACCAGCACACACAGGGAATTCACACAATGTGAGTAAGGTTAAGACTGGCCTCAGCCAGCTTTATTTGGCAGTACACAAACTCAAAACATAAAAATAATACCTAAGCCTCTCCGGCACTAACTAAACATCAAGGTTCCCTACCTCACCAGGTGCTGGCCTACTGCCAGCCACCCCAAAAACACAGCAACAGTTCACTGCCACCGCTCCATAGGCCTTTGCCGTAGCCTGTCTCTTCCCCAGGGTGGAGCCCAGTGTGAAGTCTGCCCCATGTATTAGTGCAGCCCCTCCAGCTGAAAACTAATCAACTTAATTAGACAGACCCACCTTTTCCAGGCCTGTCTTCTACTCAGCTTTTCATAAGGCAAAATGCACATTTTATGCCCAAAAGCTTCTCTAGTGGCAGCCACCCTGCCACATATCCTCCCCCTGTGATCAAGGCCGTAGGCCTGATCAATAAGCTTAATTCTCCCTCCGGGGTCAAAGCTCCTATATTGGGGTCTAATCCCTACGGTTCCTAGAAGCACTGTAGAGACCCTACTATCTACTACATCTTCTATACCTGGAAAATGACAGCTTTTTTCCTTAACTGCAGGAGACACAGACAGCTCAAAATTAGTCCCAGCATCTCTTCCTTCACACAACTGATCATCTTCAATCATGTCTCTATTAACAATGATAGATTTTCTTCTCCTCTTTCTCTTGCCTTTTAGTGGAGACTCCACATACCCCTCAGGGCTTGGCATGGTTAGGCCCCATCTCTTCATCACCTTGTGGATGCCGTCACACCGGTTACCATCCACTGAGGCATATGCACTGTGCTTATTCCCCTTAGCATTGCACACGACACGCACAGGTTTGCCCGTTTTCCAGTCTTCAGCTTCGGCACCTTCTTTGTCATTGAAGGGGGCATTACCGTTCAGAACCAGGACACGATTCACATTGGTGAGTTTCTGCTCACATGTCTGCAAAGCTGTGCGCTTGCTACCTCTGAGGTCACAACCTCCGCTCTCGGTGTAGGTGAAACTCATCTCAACATCAGCATCATCCTCATCACTTCCAGCTAACACTTCGGACCCAAGTCCTGGCATGGACTTTCCACAATGGCAGCCTTAAGCTCTTCATGGCTTGCTCTAGGTTCCTGGCTGACCTCTTCCTCGGTCAGTCCTTCATACGCCTTGCTGGCCAACACCTCAGTCTTCACCGAGTCTTTCCTGTGTAGGAATTTCGAGGGCTCTGTTGACATTATATCAGACACCTTCTCCTCACATCCACTGCAGTCATCACCCGGTATATCTTCAAGGCACTTCTCACCATCCAGACCATCTTAACTTTCGCTCTTCAGATGATCAGGCAGATCTACCGTTGGGTGCAGCTGTGCTGGAGTCTCTGTAGGGCCCATCTGGGTATTCTTCCACTTGCCCAGAGAATGCTGGCATGCACTATGACAGAGACGAGACGACAGAGCTTCCACACGTACACAGCAACTCGGCTGGTCCCTTTGTTGTAGACTTGGCGCCACTTCAACCTTCTCCACAGGTTCAGCAGGCTGAGACAGCTCTTCACCTGTCTTCGGGGGGTAACCATCAACCCATTCTTCGGATTTTCCCAAGTCTGTATTCAGGCTACTGGTTATAAGCGATCCCACTTGGGTGGCCATCACGGTTGAGACTACAGACTTAGTCACACCCACACCGCCTTGTCCTGCACCAGCTTCCCAGCCCAATATACCGGACATCGCACCTGTAATAGTGTCTCGGGCACCAGTCACTGTATTTGTCTTCAATACGGCTTTTCCAGTTGGCTGCTGAAGAAAAGCCAGGTTGGACTCCTGTTTCCCCAAACCTTTGCAAGCAAAGTCATTACTTGTGGCAACCGGTGGCTCCAGAATGCCTATGAGAGGCCTTGATCCAGTCACTGTAACGTCAGTCAAGGGCTTCTCCTCCTTCTCAGCAACATCACGATCACTGCGGATGCATGGGCGACCTTCCCTCACAGAGTTGTAGACTGCACTCACCACACTGCAGGCAGAACTACCAAAGGGCTGGTGCATCACATGTTCCACCACCTTCTGGGGATCTGGGGTCCCCTCATCCGTAGGTGTATGATTAAGAGTGGCGCTTCCACCCTGTTCACACACAATTTCAGTCAGCACGCCATCATGCGTATTCTGCGGTTCATCAGCAGGTGTACAGGGGTCTGGTTTACGCCTGGTCTCCTTCCTAGGACACTTCTGGTGCCACATCACGATAGAACACACCTGGAGGTCGGCATCACCATTTTGGCACTTTCTTTTGTTCCCAGAACACGTACACATGTGAACCTCCCATTCACTTTTCTTTGCAAACACTGTATCACAGAAAGGACAGTACGAGATATCAATCTTCAACTCATGTTTCTGTAATATATGTCTCTTTAGGTCATTTTTTCTTCTATAAGACACGTGACAATTGTAGCATTTATACCAGTTATTCCGCAAACCAGTATTCACATGACGCTTCAGTTTATTGATGCTTCTTCTGGCCTTGTTCACACACGAACTCAGTACATCAATCTCCTCAGAAGCCTCAGGTGTATCAGATGTCTGGTCTCCCCCTGACATTTCCTGAACACTTATGTGAGACTCCTCCACAGGTGACTGACACAGGCTATCCTCACCTCCTGCAGGTTCTGAGCGAGTAGCTGCTTCTCTAGGACTCTGTTCACACTCACTGTTTGTGTAACTCTGGGCTGAAGGGAAACCACTAACAATCAGGATCTCATTATCTTCACCTGCCCTTGCTATGGCGGTATCCCTATCTGAACTTCCATTAGCTAGATTACACATCTCAAGCTCGCTACCTGTGTCATTACAACTCACCACCTCTAGGGGCACCTCTGAGCTAACTCTCTCAGTATCTAGGGCTGCACCTAGTTCACACTCTGCATAATTCTGAACAGACATTGTAACGCTATCAGATGTTATCGGCATTGCAGAATTGTCACATGCTACAGGTAGTGTCATATAATCACAGTTAACACTATAATCACAGGTTAGAGGCAGATTATGCACAACATTACACTTTTCTGGTTTAACTTCAGAAATTAAGGCATCACAAATATTATCATCATCACATAGTCCATCAGACTTTATCAGTCTCAGTGGCAGAGTCTCCTTCTGTGGGATCAAGACCCCTTGGTCACAGTTCAGACTGCAACCTGTTGAGACTCCACCCACCATCATCTCAGGTCGCTGAGACTTCTCCAGATCGTCCTTTGGGGAGATTGGGACTGTACCCGATGTCAGAGGGGTCTCCCAGGAAAAGCAGCTATTCCCACTACTTGGAATACTTTCCCACAAGTCCCAGAAAAAAGGGAGGTTTTTCCCCAGGATGAACTCCACCTCCAGATCTGCACAAATCTCCAGCTTATGTGTCACAATCGCAATATCACTTTCAAAGTCAATCCAGACAGTCTTACCCTTCCCTGGCTGGTACTTCAGGAACATCCTGAGAACCAGAGTCCGGTTTAACTCTGGAGACATCCTGAGAACAGTCCAGTTCCACCATCAGCGGGATTCCACCCACTATCATCTCACAGGTCTTGACTGGCAACTTCTCTGGTCTCCTGACCAGAGGACAATGAGGTGCACTGACCTCATATGGCACAGCCGCATGCTGTCGCCGTTGGTTGCCCCTAGCAACCACATCTTTGCGCTGCTGCATACACGCTGCAACACGTGGCCACTTGGCCGCAGGACATTCCGCCACACACTGGTTCATCCGTAGACAACTGCAAAGCTGCTCCCGTCGGTTGCCCCCGGCAACGGCACATAGCAACCTCTCCTCAGGAACTGCAGACCGATCACAGACATCTCGAACCATCGGCTGGGATCCGCTCGCCTTGGCAGTTGGGGTCTCCATAACCCGAATGGCTTCTGGCATTCCAAGGTCCTCCCACATCATCTGCCGCAAGCGTCTCTGGAACTCATCCATCGGACCCATGGTGATTACTCCCACAGCAAACAAGCAGTCTCTGTATATCTCTCACACCAAGACAAATCTTCCCGTGACCACAGCGCCTCCAGCAGCAGGAACAACAGTCTCTCACATGAGGGCTACTGGCCCTTTAAATCTCACTGTGTGTGCTGATTTCCATGCCACAGCATACCGCCACCATATGTAGGAGATTAGCTCCGGGGATCGTCGTCTCCTAAGCAGACGACCAGCACACACAGGGAATTCACACAATGTGAGTAAGGTTAAGACTGGCCTCAGCCAGCTTTATTTGGCAGTACACAAACTCAAAACATAAAAATAATACCTAAGCCTCTCCGGCACTAACTAAACATCAAGGTTCCCTACCTCACCAGGTGCTGGCCTACTGCCAGCCACCCCAAAAACACGGCAACAGTTCACTGCCACCGCTCCACAGGCCTTTGCCGTAGCCTGTCTCTTCCCCAGGGTGGAGCCCAGTGTGAAGTCTGCCCCATGTATTAGTGCAGCCCCTCCAGCTGAAAACTAATCAACTTAATTAGACAGACCCACCTTTTCCAGGTCTGTCTTCTACTCAGCTTTTCATAAGGCAAAATGCACATTTTATGCCCAAAAGCTTCTCTAGTGGCAGCCACCCTGCCACAATATACACACACACATTACATAATATATATATTAATATATATTACATACATACATACATACACACGCATACATATACACAGATTATATACAACTTTGTTCTACCAGTCTCTGTTGGCTTCTTCACTATTAATAATACTCAATTTCTATGTTTAATTATTATACGGATAGACAGTAGGTTTTTAATTCTGAATCCTAGAAAATACCCATAAACATACATTTCTCTCATCAGCTAATAAAAAGAATGAAAAAGGAAGCCTGCTCCATTTTCAGTGCAATGGCTGAAAGTCAGTGGTTAGAGCAGCTTAGCTACCATTCAAATAAATAGGAGCTGATCTGCAGTAACTTTATCTGACCACTACAGAGACAATAGAGCTATATTCATGTTTGTGTGAGTGCTGGGTGTTAACCCCCCCTTCACATATCAGATACTGGGCACCTATTCATTGGATATCTTCTTATCAGTCTTTTATCCCAGTAAACTCTGTTAAAGCTTCTGGAAATAACAAATTAAAAAGGTAATTTTAATTGAGACAAGAACTTTGCTTTAATATACGCATTAAATTTTCTTATGGCAACAGTAATCATTTTTTAGGATTAACCAACATTTATAGCGAATAATTAAAGCAAAGAGACATTCCATTCTACTGTAATATAATTAGAGACTAAGCCACAAGTCACTTTTCATTATGTAATAAACAATATAAAAGCAGTTGGAGGTCTAGCATTCCTTTACGACAGGGTTGCCTGATTCAGTTAAACAGGATGCCACTCACATCCTAGAGTTAATCACATCTCCTGAAATAATGCATTAAACCACCTAATACGGAATAATCCAAAAATTCTATACACTTAAAAACTACAGAAATCATTAACAGGAGACAGCGGGAACGGATTTCATCTTTTATAATACACAGCAAACTATATTAAAAGAAAGAATCTACAGAGAGTATTTAACCCCCTGAAATTACATTTACACAAACTGTTTAAGTAGTTTCTTTTACTGCAAATCAGGGGGGGGTGCTATTAAATATAGGGGTGCTGTTGTGTTACTTTTTAATTAGGGATGCTGGCACGATATATGAAATAATGTCCGGGCGTTGATGCTGTACATTAATTAGGGTATGTCGATGCTTGAGGGTAATACATATAAATTAGGGACTACTGTATATGAATATTTTTAGTGGGTAAAATATATTATATTCTATATATTAATGTTTTCAGGGAATATAATATATTTAGGGGGTCCCTGAGTATAATTTAGCATATGTAGGTGGCAGCATGTTTAACCCCTTATCACCGACACTAGTTTTCAGCTCAATGACCAGACTTGATTTTTCAAATCTGACATGTCTCACGATAATTGGTTATAACTTCGGAACGCTTTAACATATCCTGGTGATTTTGAGAATGTTTTCTCGTGACACATTGTACTTCATGTTAGTTATAAAATTTAAGTGATAAGTTTTGCGTTTCGTTCTGAAAAAAAGTGAAAATTTGGCAAAAGTTTGTAAAAATTCTTCATTTTCCAAGTTTGAAATGTTCTGGTTTCCAGACAGGAAGTAAAACTACCCAAAAAGTTTGATAATTAACATTTACAGAATATCTGCTTTATGTTGGGATGATATTTTATGCTTCCGGTCATTCTAGGATGTTATGAGGTGCAGAACTTTAGGTGCGATTTTTCTTATTTTCATGAAAATTGCCATAACTCACATTTTGAGGGACAACTCTGCTTCCAAGTGACTTTGAGAGGCCTAAATAATAGTAAAACCTCATAAATTACCCCACTATAGAAACTTCACCCCTCAACGTATGTAAAACAACTTCTATTAAGTCCATTAACCCTTTAAGTGTTTCACATGGGTTAAAAAATATGGACCTGCGATTTAGAAACTATGGAATTTTTTTGGAAATACATTCACTTAGGCCAAAACTGACATTTTCAGAATAAATTAAATGATGAAACGCACTGCAACGCTTGATGCCTAATTCCTCCCGAGTGTACTGATACCACATATGTGGTGGTAAACTGCTGTACGGGCGCACGGCCGAGCATAGAATGAATGGAGGCGCCGTCCACAGCAGATTTGTATTGTCACATTGTACGACCTATAAATTTTTATTTTTTTTGGTAATGCGATCATATGAGGGCTTATTTTTTATGGGATGAGATACAATGTATAAATAATTTATTTTGGGAGTCTAAAGCTTATTCATGAGATTTTATTAACTATTTCAAGGGGGACACAAACAAAATCATCAATTTTTATTTTGGATTGTGAGCATTCCCACCCCCCCCCCCCCGCTCACCGTAACGTAAAAATAATATTTTATCTTTATTCTCTGGTTCACTACGATTGCGGTGATACCTCATTTATATAGTTTTTCTTATTTTGCTCAATTTTCCTGAGCAAAACCAATATTGGAGAAAATCGCATTGTTTTTACTATTGACAACTTTTCAGGGCCATAACTTCTGTATTTTTCTGTTGTCAGATCTGGCTGAGGGCTTATTTTTTGCGAAAACAGTTGTTCTTTTCAGTCGTATCATATTAGGTACCGTAACTTTTTTTGATCACTTTTTAGAACATTTTTTGTGATGGTGTTTGATGAAAAATTGTATATTATGGGAAGTTTTTCGAGTTTTTTTTTTACGTAGTTCACCGAGCGGGTTCAATATTGATTTAGATATATTGTACAGATTAATACGGACGCGGTGATACCTCATTTATATAGTTTTTCTTATTTTGCTCAATTTTCCTGAGCAAAACCAATATTGGAGAAAATCGCATTGTTTTTACTATTGACAACTTTTCAGGGCCATAACTTCTGTATTTTTCTGTTGTCAGATCTGGTTGTGGGCTTATTTTTTGCGAAAACAGTTGTTCTTTTCAGTCGTATCATATTAGGTACCGTAACTTTTTTTGATCACTTTTTAGAACATTTTTTGTGATGGTGTTTGATGAAAAATTGTATATTATGGGAAGTTTTTCGAGTTTTTTTTTTACGTAGTTCACCGAGCGGGTTCAATATTGATTTAGATTTATTGTACAGATTAATACGGACGCGTTGATACCAAATATGTACGTGTTTTGTGTTTTATATACTTTATTTGCATTTTATGTGTTACTGGGGAGATTATGGGACTTATATTTTATTTATTTATTTAATTATATTATAAAAAGATTTAATTTTTTTTTTTACTTTTTTACATTTTCTACTTCTTGGCTTGAATAAGCGATCATCCGATCGCTTATTCAAGCCTTTACACTGCAATACACTTGTATTGCAGTGTATAGTGAAAGTAACTGAGCATGCTGGAGAAGAGGAGCCGACAGCCCCGGGTCACTCGTCGGAACCCGGGGCAGCGGCAGGAGGGATCGGATCCCCCGGTAAGCACACCGGGGGGGTTCGATCCACGGGGGACACACTTGCACGCCGCGGTCATGCTTGACCGCGGCGTGCAAGGGGTTAAACACCCGGGATCGGAGTTTTTCCGATCCCGGGTGTTAGTGCCGGGTCTGGGCTGTGATATCACAGCCCGACACCGGCACCAGCGAGACCCGGTGTCCCGAAAACTTCTTCTGATGCGCCGCCGTAGAAAGGCGTCGCATCAGAAGAAGTACCCTTAATGACCGCCGTAAAAACCCGATAGGGCGGTCATTAAGGGGTTAATTGTGTGGAGTGTTATTTAGCAGCACAGTGTGGGACATAATAGTTATCCAGGGCATACTATACTGTAATAAACTGATTTTTTTTAGGGGCACTGTGTGGATATGTGTGGCAAAGAGTTGACTGGCAGCAAATGGAAAGTACAGATAATTCTTGTTTATGCACACCAACTTCTTTATCAAAATCCATGTAAAATACACATACCAAGATATGTGGAAATGTGTTTATAAATTCATAATTAGTCCTTAGGCAGTAATAGTTGATTCCAAACTGCATAATTTTCAGAGCTATAATCACATGGATTAAAATGGCATAGGTTCATGCTCACTGCGTTTATGGGGACCTCCCCTTTCTCAAGCAAACTTCTAGACCTCACAGGTAAGTTTAAATACACACCTCTACTCTGACTGGGTATACGCCTCTTGGATGACCTTATACAACATTCCCACCTATCAAGCAATATTCAAATTGTTCCCTTTTCAGGATAACTGCAAAAGAACACAACACCATAGAATAACCTGACATTTATATATATATATACTGTATAAAAGCAACTATACAAAACAGAGGAAAGTTGCAACTTCCAAAGAGTGTATACTGTATACTTTAATTACTGCCCATTGCTCATGCATAATATCTCAAGAGCTGAGCCGGATGAGAGGGGGCAGGTTTAGGAGCGTCAGCAGCCGGGAGGAGGCAGGGTAGCGTGACTGTATGCCAGAGCATGCATCCTTGAATGGATCATTAGCAGAGGGGATAAATAAAAGTCTTTTTTTTAGAGGAATGGTGGCTCTAATCCCATGGAGGAAGGGAACGAAAAGGTACTGAGGGTAATAAGTGGGGAATCAGTGGGGAGCAGGTTCTCTTGAAAGTCATGCCCACATTGAGGCGTTTGAAAGAAGTGCATTTTCATTCCATTTGCATTTATTCCTCTAAACACTGCAGTTTCTTCAATGAAAGTTAACCTCTGTACTGTATCCAAGATTCCTTCTTGCTAAAACCATAATATACAAACATACCAATTTTTAAGATTGGTGAAATAATTGAGTTTCTGGCAGAAAGATTGATAAAATCTAGATTTTTTTAAAAACAATTTTGTGCAATAGTTTAAAAGAAACTCTGCCGGTGTAGGAAAAAGATTATAATGGGTAGCTCAAAAATATGCAATTTCAAAGTCCAACAACACCCCCACTCCCCCCAAAAAATACTGGTGCAGACTTCCAGGTTAAAGATAAATGACCCACTATGTGTGAACACAACCTCAAAGTCAATAGGGTGGATTACAGGGCAACAGAAAATCTTGTGCCACTTACTTCCACAAGGAATATTAAAATAACTTTACTCGAGCCTTTACCCCATTCAGAATTTGTTTATCATCCTAAAAATATGCCACTTTTGCTGATGGAAAAACATATAACATATGAATGCAACAAATACACGATTCCTGCCCAAATTTACATTACAGATTCTAAATACTCTTCATAGCTAAAAGCTTGAAATGTGCACATCTCAAGGATGAGAGAGTTGGAGGATTTTTAGGGCAGCTGTCAAGGTTAACCAAAAAGCAGACACCAGCAATCTATGAAAGAGAAATACAATCTTTTGCTTGATATTCAGTCCAAGCTTTGTTGGCAGTAAGCCTCAGCAATAAAGTCACATATTGAATATTATGAAATGACTGCAAGGGTAAATTTGCACAGCGTACAAAAGTAGTTTTCTTTAACGTCTATACAGAAAAACACCTTTTTAGAACATTTGTTTTTGGTACACATTTTTGTGCAGATTTCAATTTAAAGAGGACCTGTCACCCCCCCCCCCCCCCCCAAAGACTCCCACCAAATATGTCCCCCATAATCCTCCCCCAGCCCTATTCTAGCAATGACTTTTAAAAAAAAAAAAATTAGGTTGGCAAGTTAGTTTTAATTGATCCAACCTCTTACTAAATAAAAGGTCGGATCCTTGTATCCTGTCCCCTGGCAGTCGGCTGTATTCATGAGGGGGCTGGCCAACACACCCCCTCCACACCCCTGTCAGCGTGGATCTGTAAGAATAGCTGGCAGCAGCGCATATATTGCGCTATTGCTGCCGGCTCTCTGCGATACGGCTGCAGAGGGGCTTATACACAGCGGCAGACGAATATATAACGAGCTGGCAGCGATTGCACAATATATGCGCTGCCGCCGGCTATTTTTACAGGTCCCCGCCAACAGAGGAGTGGAGGGGGTGTGTTGGCTGAGGTTGGATCGATTAAAACTAACTTGCTGACCTAAATTTTTTAAAATGTCATTGAATAGGGCTGGGGGAGGATTATGGGGGACATATTTGGTGGGGGCGACAGGTCCTCTTTAACCATAAATCTTTCCAGGGTAAGAAGCTCTGTTTTTCTTATCACAGAGACACCAGATCCCCCATTTTGCTCAACAAATATTGTACAGTGTTCCTTGACAAGTCGGCTACCACTAAAGAATCTTACTGTATATTGATTTAAACATAAATCTTTACAAACTCTGTTCCTAAGCTCCTCTAAATGATGGCTGTAAGTTGCTAGAATTTTATCTACTTTAATAACCACACAGTGGTTGAGAAAAAGAACCTTAAATGGGTTGTGCACTTTAAGAACATTTAAGCAAATAATTGCTATTATTTGTGCAATGAAAAGTTATACAAATCCTGAATGTTTTTTCTATATCTCTGCATGCTGTCATGCAACAGGAAACTTCTTTCTTTACTTCCTGTAGATAAACACCAGCCCTGTGATGCCACACAGGTGACCAGCTCGTTAGTATCACACAGCACTGATTACGCTCTCTGAGCCGTGCACCTGTGAGATCACATGACCATGGACTGGTGTTTATTCACAGGAACTAAAGAATGAAGTTTCCTGTTAAATGACAGCAAAAAGAGTTCTAGAAAAACATTAAGAATTGATAGAGAAAGTATAATGGAAATGTGTATAACTTTTCATTACACAAACTATATCAATCAATTGCTGGACTGTGCTTAAAGTGAACGACCCCTTTAACCCCCTAAGAAGACAGTATTAGAGGGAAGCCACTCACTCCAGCACTTTCCATTATAAAAGGTACTTAATAGTACAGTGTATTTAGTTTGTAAGCATTTATTTATTAACATTAAAAAACATTCTTGCCCACAGAAAGCAAGCGTGATCAAAACTTTTCCCTGTTATTTCTCATCACTACAGATTACTTTAACGAAATCTGTGATTTGGTTTTTTTGCCAGTGTGAATTGGATGGGTTGTTACCAAAATCTACTCAAAATTTCATATGAATAGGAAAATTATTTACTTAGAAGGTTGGTTAAGTGATCAATACTTATTTTACCAGCTGTGTGGACATGTTTAGCAAGAACATTTGGATATTTCCTGCCATACATGCTGAATGTGCAAAGAACTAGATGTAATTTAGCTCATCATTATAACATCTTTTTTCCCTAATCCCCTTTTACACTGAAATGTCCCCTTAATTTGTTCTTGATAGCAAAAAAACTGAAATTCTCTTTTTAGAGAGAGGTTTTAATTTAGAGAGACCAGAGAGCAAAACCTCCTCGCAGGTACATTGAGACAAACTACAGAGATGTGAACTGGTGGAAAAAGAAGATTATAATGTACATATTTCTCTTGTAAAC
Organism: Engystomops pustulosus; assembly: GCF_040894005.1. Lineage (NCBI taxonomy): Eukaryota > Metazoa > Chordata > Amphibia > Anura > Leptodactylidae > Engystomops > Engystomops pustulosus. Next base: position 70,659,283 of record NC_092415.1, read on the forward strand.
ATAATGGACTTCTAAATGTTTCAAAGAGTTATATGTATTTAAATACAACTGGGGGAATTTGGTGTTTGGTGTAAGATAGTGGCCTCTGTGTCCCGCATGATACATCAAGAGAAACAAGCCTCTTGACGTATCCATTGGATAGCGGGGCCTGGTTGGCCCTATTATAGTTTGGTGTAAAAGTTTTTGAAAAGCACGCAGGCATGTTCGATTATTTCATTGCTCCTATAGAAGCAGTGATAAATTCTGCGAATGATCTCTACATTTTTCAGAAATTGGTGAACTTTTTACAAAGTATCGCCTCATATTGAATATGATATTGTAAGAGAATTTTACCAGGGCCCCAACAACCCTCCTTCAGTTGTAAGGTGATTTCCAAATAAGTTGTTTTAAGGGAAAACAAAACGGCTGCTGTAGCGGCATGACAGTATAACAGAAAGACACAGACACCTGGTCATAAGCTGCACTCAAATCACACTTTATTCTAAGCGTGCAGTCGTGTATATAGAAAACAAAAAATACTTTTCAAAGGGCGTGGAAAGTCTCTCCCTACTCATCAAAACAAGATAATGCAGATGCTGAAAGCAAGAATAGAGTAACAGGAATCAAGGACAAACAGGCAGATTAAACCAGATGGTGGCTGAATCATGAAGTGTACAAGATGGCGTCTAGGTGTACAAGATGGCGTCTGGAGAGAAATATGATATCTCTCACAATATACTAGTAGGCTATTTTCTCATATTATCAAATTTCTATTTATTTGTACCTTGACAGCCTTTATATTTCTAATTTTCCTTTCCTTTATTTCCCTTTCCTTTAATAAACATGGATAACTTGATTTGACACACACAGTATGTAACATTGTATAAAACTAAATGCAGATAAAGATTTAAAGAGAACAGAGAATCACACCAATTCTGGGAGAAACATCTTTTTGGAGAACAGGAGATTGAAAAATAGTCTTGTACCCATCTGCTCATCTATAGCGCAATGGCTTGTTATCCTCTCGGTGGGAATCTTAGCAGTGCTAGGTTACTATGATTTATTTATGGGTTTTTTTGTCCACAGTCCTCAAAAGCAGATACTGTTACAAACCACGGACTTATTAAAAGGCTATAAAATTAGCTTTCCAAGATTACCTCTCTTCTGCTCTGATAACAGTCCACAAGTCATTGCATGTAATACAGTGTCACACAGGTAATGATTGCGATTGGCAAAAGCCGCACCATTTTAGCTGGGAATGCAAGCTATAAAATCTCATGGGCTTATCTTAGTGGTTTATACTCTACTATGCTGCTCTGCATGGATGGATCAATAAAGTGAATTTAATTCTATGTTCTTGCTTGAACTGTTTTGCCAATAAACATATTACATTTCACTTTGTGGAATTAAATGTGAGACTAGGTATACATGTTTTTTTTAAATCTAAATGCACTTACAAAAAAATTACTTTATTTTTTAATCTGTACAGTAATTTTTACAGTAACGTTACTCAATAAAACCTTGCGTGATCTGTACAGTTTTTTTTATTCTAAACACAATTTTATAGCATCTGCAGTTATAGCAATACCATTTTTTTTTTTTTATTTGAAAGGGCCGTTCTGATTTTGAACCCTTGTTGTTGTTGAGGAATTTTGTGTTAAAAAGTTTGTATATGGAATGTGTATTAAAATCTGCTGCTTCTCTGGAAACCAGGAATTTAAGTAAATTTACGATGCCTAGTCATGCTGCCTGTGATGTGCTTATAGGAAAGTGGTGGCGAACCTATGGCACGGGTGCCAAAGGTGGCACTCAGAGCCCTCTATATGGGCACCCTTGCCATCACCCCAGGGTAGAGTTTGCCAAACAGGACTCAAGGCCTCTTGCAGTCCCAGGCAGTCCAGGACACTAGAAGGAAGCTACAATGATAATCCAAACTTCTTCTCCTTCTTTCTACTGTATTGGTGGCCTATACAATTTAAACATGTGAAAAAGCAGGGAGTAATAAGTCACTGCTTAAATTGTCGCATTGGCACCTTGCGAAAAATATGTGGGTTTTGGTTGTAGTTTGGGCACTCAGTGTTTAAAAGGTTTGCCATCACTGTTATAGGAGATTGCTAGAAGACAAGATGGTCAGTCAGCCTTCTGCAAACATATTGCAGACATGATGATCCAGACACAACTCAGTTTCTTTATGTGTAATCCAAATATACAATGATATCAGAGGAGATAACCTCAACTCAGCATCCACAACAAAAAGTCCTCAGACTATTCTGCTCAATGCCTTCAGCGTGGCCACAGGATCTGGCTGCAGCTTCATTACTTAGCTCCTTAAAAGGAAAAATCAGCAACTACTTCATAGCCAAATTACTCAAACACAACAGTCAGAACAACAATCACTGACTGCAAGTGCTTCAATACTTACTTTCTGAATAGCGGGTAAAGAATGAGCACCTAATGCCCTCCTCCACAGGGTAAACCATGTCCTGTCCTCCAGCCATTCCACAGAGGAGCAGCTACACAATGTCTACCAGTGTATTTATCTACCTAATATATGGTCAACTTTCCTGAAAAAAAGACAAATAACATATCAAAAGTCCAAAGAGTTCACAGAAATTAAAGAATAGGTCATGTCCCATCACAATAACAGGAATGAAGATCTCTAGTTCAAGCAATTTATATGCATCAGCAGTGGTGTAGCTAATCGTTATCCTAAGTCAGTGATGGTGAACCTTTTAGAGATCGAGTGCCCAAAGTGAGACTCAAAAACCACTAGCTTTTCCCAAAGTGCCAACACAGCAATTTAGGCAGTAACAAACTTATTGCTACCAGAATCTTTGAGCTCCAATCCGACACCTTTTCACTCTTTGGACAGGACCAAGCAGCACAGGATGGCTCACTTTACAATAGCAGGGCACTACTTGGACTACCTGAGACTGCAGGAAGATGCCATGTCTGGCAAACTCTGTGCCTGGGAGATGGCCTGTGTGCCCACAGAGATGCCTCCGAGTGCCATCTCTGGCACCAGTGCCATAGGTTCGCCACCACTGTCCTAAGTGGCCTCTTGTCTTATAAGAGCCATGCAAATATGACTGAGGAGGGCAGTGACTGGCCAAAGCATTTGTGTAATGAGGAGTTTGACATCAATATGTTGGGAAGAATCCAGCAATGATATAAGTGGTGGTACTAGGACAACGTATTTCATTAATTAAAACAGTTTCACACATGTTTAACATATACTGTACTGATATGAATATAACATACATTTTGTATAGATCAGCCTCTTTTATAGCAATTCTTGCTTTTAGGAAACCCGCTAAGTTCTCAGTTGCGGTTACTTGAAAACAATTGAGCAACTGATAAATGGCTAACTCCTGCCACAAACCTACCTCCTGGTATAAACCTCATGGGCGATTAGTAGGGTTTCCAAAGTGCTGAGATTTTGCACATAACTCAGTGTTCACACATGTAAGTTGAGAACAGGAGGAGTGTGCAAGGGTAAAATCTGTAAGTGTAAGACTGAAAAAGTAGGTTGTCAAAGATTTTTTTTTTTCTGTAACATTCTTTATTGCGCAACATGAAGACAAAAAAGTAGATGGAAAAATTCGTGCTCAGACTACTGTTAACTTCGGTCACTAAACTGATGATAACACAAATCAGACAGATCCGTTCAAGTGTCAGTTGATTTCAGTGGTGAAAACTGACACCAACAGTAACTAAAAGTGCATGGGGATCCCTGCAGAAGGCTGAAGCACTTATTTTGGAGGCAATACTTAAAAATATTAACAAGAAAAGTTCTTTAAAAAAAAAAGGAAATTATTGGGGGGCCCCCACCACCCTTGATCCAGCCCCGAACCAAATAAAATAACCAGATTAAGTATAAATCTAAGAAAGTCCATTGATGACTTCATTGAGATACAAATGTTCTGGTCAAATATTTGGTATTAGAGTTCAATAATATAGTTACAGTTACAACTAGTCCAGATATTCTAATTAAATTTCTAGATTGATAGGTCAATTACACAAACAATTGCTCTAATAAATATCTATAGATCAAACAAAGAAACACGTCTTTGTCCATCCCTGATGATGTGATGTATCCTGCAGAATGTCAAAGAGCTTGCTAGCAACTTGTGCTGCTGAATTGTGTGTGATAAATTAAAAAGTCTTTGAGCAAATTCTACCTCAGGGATGTAATTGTGGCACTATCTATCAATATTATCTTTATAGAAGTACTTATATTACAGTAAGTCCAGGACTGACATGACAGCTCCTCTGTAGCTTCAACCGCTAATGACAATTGTCAGCAAAGCCAGATACATTTAATGGAGCAATAGTTTTCTTACTGTCCCAGACATCAGAAGAACCAGTGTAAAAATCTATTGATCAGTGATATAGTAGACAGAAAGAATAGGAATTCTGATTGGAGTTCTTTCCCAGGATGGCAGAACATCTTTTGACATGATCTTATGTGATTGTAAAGGACACATGTTCTAAGAGCCGACTTTAGATGCCGTTATAGAAAATTCTCACACAATAATGTAAATACATTCGGACCAGTTGATCAGCTATGATTTACACCCATGGAGATGATGGCAACTCCATGGTATATCATCAGGTGGTTGGAATAGAGGATGTGCAGCATGAAAACACAGCATATGTCTTTACAATATTATACAATACAGAATTATAATATACAGCAACATACAAAAAAAAAGTAAAACAAAACTTAGCTTAGATATAGTTGCAGAAGCTTCAAAATTACTTTTAAAAGATAAACATTTCCTTTTTTTTTTTTAAAGATGAAGGGAGGATCAGGCGGCATGACGCAAGACTACATGCTACAGAAACCCCAATCCACCTACCTATGGAACATGTCGATCTAACCCAGCGTTCCTGAGGCGTGTTGCAAGGCAGGTAGCCATTTCATGTGGAGGCGAATTGGGACATGGTTGGAGCCCGATGCCATCTGTGAGGCTAAGTGCGGGGAACAGACGACGGACAAAGCAGAGAGGATGAAGCCCGACTGGGAGCTGGAGGACTCGGATACCTGGAGGTTCCCCTCGCTGAGAGAGAGGCAGCCACGGACCAGAGTGGTAGAGCGGGTCAGCCTGCCCTGAGGAGATCTCTAGAGAGGACAGTTTTTTTCACCTGCAAATTCCATGAATTTTGTCTCACTGACTGCTAGTCATTGCTATAGAAGAACTAAACGGTGTAAGTGATGAAATAGGCTATGTAACTGGATTGAGGCTGGGATATGAGATCCTGAGTGACCATCTGACTATATAGCCTAATGCGTATCGCCATTAGTTACTGTGGCTAATTTTTCTAATTTGTTGCACTCTTAAAGAAGACTAAGTTATAAAAAAATTCACTAATAATAGTGTTGTGACTGTATGGCATAAATGATGAAATAGACTATGGTCTTAGATGGAGGCTAGGAAAAGAGATTTTACGAGATTACCTCTAAATAGCGTAAAAGTATTTCTCTAGCTTAATTGTATTTGTCTTAAAGGCATAGTGTCTCTTATACACGGGTAGGGTATATGGTGAAGGGGTTGAGTGGCTTTAAAGGTTTGAATAGTTGAATACCCTTTGATAAAATGGCCCCTAAAGCAAATGTCAGGAAATCGTGACTTCTCCCCAGATAAACTATATCACCTGCCTGAGGGAGGATTTTGATTAAAGTGAAGGAAGCCTCAATTTCTGAGGGTAAAATCTGGAGAAAGAATATGCTACTCTACAGAAAGCTTGAAGGTGGGGAGTGAAAAATAAAGAAGCAAAAACGAAAAAGGGCCTGGTCCTTAAGGAGTTAATAGTGTCACATGTTCTTAGTTGACCCGGTCAGTTAATGGTGCTGTGACAGAAATAATCCCGGTAATAAATGTGTTACAATATATGAAGACACACTACCATGCCCCTTTACATGCACAGTATTAAAAAGTTTCAGAAAAAATGCAACACAATTGCGGCACATTAACATAACAAAGACATGTGCAAGATCCAAAGACACTTTTTATATGCAAATGAGGGGGTGGCGCAGACACAATAATAAATCAGAGCCAATTTGTTTTTTTATTATTTTTTTTTTTATTTCTGGGAATTGTACTATAAACTGCAATACTAATGGACTGAAAAAACATATCATTTTGTATAACATCCACTAACCCCAACCACAGGCAGGCATTAATTTACTTTTGATGAATGCCATGCATTAAAGTCTATAGAAAGTTCTAGGCTGCTGCTGAAAGCAAAGGTTCCCTGATCTCTACACAGAGCCATTCCTTTAATTTCACAAAAAGAGAGAATAAGCTTTCAGTCTAGATCACTGCGCCCGAGAGTCAATGGAGGATCAAAGTTTTCTCAGATCACGGAAGAGAAACAGTGGTTTAAAGGGAACCTCTTACCAGGGACCTCATTTTCACTAAAGAAAGGTTGTAGAAGCTCATCACACCTGCAGTGCACATCTGCCTTTCTGCTTTCTCTAAGCATTTGCATTACTTTATAATTGAGTGTTATAAAATTTACCTTGCACCCTGACAAAATTCTCTAGGGGTTTGGCTCGGTTTGGATGCATTTCAAAAAACAACCTGTGACTTGTCTGTGCTGCAGACTGCTCAGCTCTTGGCCCCCACCTTTGTGCTACTGTACATGAGGTCCATGGTGAGATCCATGGTGACAAGTTCCCTTTAAACACCCTCTAGGCTCCATTTTTAAATTGATTAAAGTTGACATGTGTATGATGGCTGTCGTCTAAGGTGTAAGAGAGCTGTGCATTAATAAATGCCTATCAACCTCAATAACTCGAAGCAATGAAGAAGAGCAGGCAAACATTCGAACACAAAGATGTGACGATATAATAAAGTCATAAAGAAAGTGATATCTTCAAGTTATTGCAGCTAAAAGTGGTTCTACAACCTATTGATTCATGCGTTGTACTTGGTCTGTCACACATGGCTTTTAAATTTTAGCTTAATTTTTGTTGATAAATCAATAATGTAACTATAGAAACCATGCAATGTGTTTTTATTCTTGATTACAATCCTAAAAAGCAAAATCATAGAATTTAAAGAGTGTATTTTTTCATGTTTGTAACATTTCTCTAATTCCCATGTTCAGCTGACATGCAGTACTTGTAGCAGTGATTAAGCAGCAGCTTCCCATTGCAGATAACACACAATAGGGAAGCCAGGCTGAGGTGATTGCGGCAGAGCAGCAGTGATGCTGAAGCAAGAGCTTTTCATGTAATTATGTAGCTACATAGCAATCTCTGCAAGTCTCCTCTACAGCCCATAGTAGAGCTTCAGCTGCTTCTGTAATATGTGCGCGATACTAGTTACTATGTTAGTTGTAGTACAAGAAAATGTACTTTAGGTCTCATGCACATGAACGTATATGGCCCTGTGAGCTAGCTGTACAAATTCTTGCTCATTGCCCCCATTGAGGTCTATTGAGCACAGTCCTGTGTTCTGTTGTCCGTGGCACAACTGACCAGTATACTGTGGGGTGACCAGTATACTGTGCAGTAACAATAGGACAATACAAGGCCTCAACACACTGTGTACTGCTCCCCCAGTCCATGACAGCCGGCCCACAGACAACAGAAAGTGTGCACATGCGTGTGCACAAGGCCTTATATTGTGATATAACATTACATGAATTTACTGTGCAAGGTGAACCAACAAACATAAAAAATATAAAAGTGCAAAAATATTTTTTCACTCTAACTATCCAGGCGTTTTTACTCATGGTGCTGGAATCTGCCTTTGGCTTTTTTCAGTAATTCTATGTCTTTTGTATTGTTTCGATAGGTCTAAGACTAAAACTGCTCTTACACATTATAAAAGGTGGTTGAGCTTTATGTTAGCAAAAACTGTCCAATGTCAAAGGTCTGAACTGAATAATTTGTGTGGCTATTTTGAAAACTTTTGTCAATGTCCTGAACTATAAGCTGATGGCATGAGCGATCAGTAATTTACCACTACCTGAAAAAAGGTTCAGATCAGGTTTCAGGTTCAGGTTTTCTTAAAATAAATGTATTGGTGCTGTATTGTGCACTGAAAAAAACTACCACCATAGCCGGCCCAAGCAGTGGGAAACAGGGTCAAGCCTCCCAGAGGCTACCTCCGGACGCAGATAGGGAGGCATCAGCCTTCCACATCACAATTGAATCTCTGATAGCAAAGACATAATGGTACCCTTAGAAGGTCACTATATTTGCACTGCACAACTTAGTTGTGGGGAGGGTGTTCCTCAGCCAAAAGTTTGCTACAGAAATCAATTTCCTGATATTAAAGCATGGGATCTCATTGTATTATCAAAAAACTGCAGCTCTGAGTTAATGATACCGTTTTCAACTGATTTACAACTACATTTTAAATTACCGTAAAAGGAATGAGGTTAAACTCGTAATGAAAAAAGGAAAAGGAATAATGTAAAAAATGCTTGATTCTGAAAAAAAGAAATGCTTTTTATACACTTGAACCATCCAATATTATATAGGTAAACAAACGCAATCAGTGAAATCGCAAATCGATTGAAAAGTTAAAAGACTCAACTTTCAAAAATCTAACTTTGCCTTTCTCAAACAAAAGAATTGTAGACAAATATTCCTAGAACTGTTGCTGCTACAAAAGCCGGGAGAAGATGACAGCAAGAGTAGTGTGGCTTCTGCCAACACATGTGAACTTATCAGAGAATGTGTTAAAGGAGCTCAAAATCTCAGTCAGTTTATTGATAGCATGTTAATCCCATTTCTTTCAAAGCACTCATGAAGGTAAACATTGTGCTTCATAAAGCTATAGAAGGCTTTCACCTATGGATGCTAGAAGATAAACTGAGGTGAGCTCCAGCACCATCTGTTGGCAAACCCTGCTATAGCATGCTGTCAAAATCTGTACACTGTATATCTGACTGTTTTTGTCTATGTTATATACATATCCAAAATCAGTTTTGGGTTATTCGAACCAAGTTAAACATACACAACCTGGATTTCTTATGCCTTGTGACAACAAGCAAAATGCCACTAAATCAATCTATTAAAGATATAGGATGATAATTTTCTTTCTTGCCAATTCTTTTGTTTACATGTGATACCAGCTGAAATAAATATATAAACTCGAGTACAAGCAATGTTTTTCAGCACAGCTTTTGTACTGAAAAAGCCCCAATCGAATAAAGAGGCAGACGTTGAGTCCATGACTCTGGGCAGGTCAGGGGTGTGGAATAGAGCAGTTCTCTGCCGGTCCCTCCTCCCCTGACAGTGCCACAGTGCCGGTGTAGAGCAAGTCTTCGGCATCTCAGGGCAGTACTTGCCCTACTCAACAGATGGGGGGGAGACAGCAGGTTAGAGCACCAGGGCAGGGGAGGCTGATGCGAGGGCTACCCTCCTCCTCAGCTGCATGAGAGACTGTGCTCAGACTTGTAGTCCTCCTCACCTCCTCCTCTGCTGTGTGGGAGGCTGAACTTGGACTTTTAGTCCTCTCCACCTCCTTGAGTCAACTAATACTTATATACGCATACACATTAATAAAATGTTGATGTGTTTTATTAGTCTTGGCAACCTTTTCTGTTACTTCAAATGTAAAGGGAATTATCCATTTGGAAAAACTGAATGATAAAACGGGTCTACAGGTGTGTAAATCAGTACTGGACATTATTATCATCTGATGCTGAGACCGTTCTCTTGAATGCAAGTTTAGGACTTAGGACTGCTGCAACCCGAACCGGATCCAGGTCGTAGCACACAGCCAGGTGGAGAATGGAGGAGGAGTGAGCTTTCCTCTACCCTCTGCTCTCCATTTAAAAGCCAACCATGTCACCATGGTGTGGCGAGTCACCTCTATCTTTCTTTGTGCTAAAAACACTTATTACCCTATATATTTAATAGACATGTTTAACCTCTTAACGCTCTGCGCCGTAGCTCTACGGCGCAGAGGTATAAGGGATGTATGAAGAGGGCTCACAGGTCCTCTTCATACAGAGGTGGGGGTTTTTGCATTTTGCACAAAACCCCCACCGCTAATAACGGCGGTGCTTGCACCGATCGCGGCTATTAACCCTCTAAACGCCGCCGGCAAAGTCGCCGGCGGTGTTTAAAAGACGCCATCTTTTTTCCGATCGCCACACCCCGGACGTCATCGGGGGGCTGCGATCGGTTACCATGGTAGCCTCAGGTCTTCTTTTGACACGAGGCTACATGGCTTATGCAGGTTCGTTACAATGAGCTAGTGGCTCATTGTAATGTATGACCTGCAAAAATGCCATATATTGCAATACTGTAGTATTGCAGTATATGGTAGGAGCGATCTGATCATCTAGGGTTAATGTAAAAAATAAAAAATAAAAAAAATTAATAAAATATTAAAAGTTCAAATCACCCCCCTTTCCCTAGAACGGATATAAAACATAACAAACAGTAAAAATCACAGACACATTAGGTATCGCCGCGTCCCAAAATGCCCGATCTATCAAAATATAAAAACGATTACGGCCGGCGGTGACCTCCGAAGCGGGAAATGGCGCCCAAATGTCCGAAATGCGACTTTTACACCTTTTTACATAACATAAAAAATGAAATAAAAAATGATCAAAATGTCGCACAGACCTCAAAATGGAAGCAATGAAAACGTTGCCTCATTTCGCAAAAAATGACACCTCACACATCTCCGTGCACCAAAGTATGAAAAAGTTATTAGCGTCAGAAGATGGCAAAAATTTTTTTTCTTTTTTGTACACATTCGTTTAATTTTTGAAAATGTATTAAAACACAATAAAACCTGTATAAATTTGGTATCACCGCGATCGCACCGAACCAAAGAATAAAGTAGGCATGTTATTTGGAGCGAAGAGTGAAAGTCGTAAAAACTGAGCCCACAAGAACGTGACGGCGGTTTTTTTTCACATTTGGAATTTTTTTTCAGCTTCGCAGTACACGGCATGTTAAAATAAATAACATCACGGGAAAGTAAAATTTGTTACGCACAAAATAAGCCCTCACACAGGTCTGTACACGTAAAAATGAAAAAGTTATGGATTTTTGAAGTTGGAGAGCGAGAAATCAGCCGAAAAACCCTGCGTCCTTAAGGGGTTAAGAGTAAGCTAAATCATAACCATAAACTGCAACTAACCAAACAGTCAAAATCTAAAATTCTGGGACTATGGACTAATGAACAGAATAGTGATTCTGGTGTAATTAGACTTTAATAAGGCTTTTAATTACCTTTTCGGCAAAACAAGCCACGGAACGTTCTACAAAGGAATGTTCTTGATCCACTGTACATGTCAATATGAAGCTGATATCCATGAAGCCCATATTCAGGATCAATATCATCCAAAATCGGAATATGTGGAGGAAAGATGTAAGGGCTATAAAAGAAAAAAAAAAAGAAGACACAAAATATTAATATATAGAGGCCAGGCCAGTATTAAAGGGGTATTCCAGCAATAACAATAGTTCATATAGAAATGGCTTCTTAAAATATAAGCCAATATGAAATTGGTTGTTATTTAAAATCTTGCTTGCTTTAGCAGAAAAATGTTGTGGACATACACTGTAAGCAGCGGAGCAGACTAAGGACAGAAGATGGCCGCTGGTCACATGTCCACATCACATGTCCTGCACCAGCCTGGGCAGGTCATGTGATCACCACTATGTTTGGCTGTAGTCAGTTGGTTGCAGTGCATCCAGTATAGTCAGTGTTGCGGTGAGACTTCATCTCAGTGAGTTAATGTCCAGTGATGGCAGTTACACATCATTACTATGGTAACAGAGCAGGACAGTCTGTTACAGCATCACTGGGAGCAGACCATAAGACGGTGGAGGAGTTACTGAGAACTAAAGGTTCATGGGACTTGTAGTTTCACTTGTGGCGGCCATCTTGGTGACAACTCCTCATACTTGAGAGAGGCCATAAAATTTTGTGAATCACAAAATCAAACTATTTAAACTCAGTTTTGTGACTAATGACATTTAGATTTGTTATATTCATTTGTTTATAGCATTATGGGTTTTTGTATCAGATGTACACATTCCAGGAATACCCCTTTAATAATCATATTTTGAATAAAGGCAGTATATTACACACATTATATTACAAAAACACACAGACTACTTATCAGAATATCTCCTAATTGTTGTTTTAGAAATGTGAAGTCTTTTCCACCAGTACATAACTTCCAGCAGAAGGGAATTTGTCAACTCTGACACTACATTTCACTGTCAGCTGGTTTATCTGCTGTCATACAGAAAGTCCTTGAAGTAATAATTAAAGTCAACTCTGCTTCTTTTTAGAAACAGATCTCTGCAATATTTCCCTTTCCTGAGTGAGTGCCTGCAATGTTTTCTTCACACACACACACACATATTATATATATATTTATGTACACCTGTCCAACTGCTCGTTAAAACTTAATTTCTAATCAGCCAATCACATGGCGGCAACTCAGTGCATTTAGCCATGTAGACATGGTCAAGACAATCTCCTGCAGTTCAAACCGAGCATCAGTACGGGGAAGAAAGGTGATTTGAGTGCCTTTGAATGTGACATGGTTGTTGGTGCCAGAAGGGCTGGTCTGAGTATTTCAGAAACTACTGATCTACTGGGATTTTCACGCACAACCATCTCTAGGGTTTACAGAGAATGGTCCGACAAAGAAAAAACATCCAGTGAGTGGCAGTTCTGTGGGCGGAAATGCCTTGTTGATGCCAGAGGTCAGAGGAGAATGGGCAGACTGGTTCGAGCTGATAGAAAGGCAACAGTGACTCAAATCGCCACCCGTTACAACCAAGGTAGGCAGAAGAGCATCTCTGAACGCACAGTACGTCGAACTTTGAGCCAGATGGGCTACAGCAGCAGAAGACCACACCGGGTGCCACTCCTTTCAGCTAAGAACAGGAAACTGAGGCTACAATTTGCACAAGCTCATCGAAATTATACAGTAAAAGATTGGAAAAACGTTGCCTGGTCGGATGAGTCTCGATTTCTGCTGTGACATTCGGATGGTAGGGTCAGAATTTGGCGTCAACAACATGAAAGCATGGATCCATCCTGCCTTGTATCAACGGTTCAGGCTGGTGGTGTGTGGTGTCATGGTGTGGGGAATATTTTCTTGGCACTCTTTGGGCCCCTTGGCACCAATTGAGCATCGTTGCAACGCCACAGCCTACCTGAGTATTGTTGCTGACCATGTCCATCCCTTTATGACCACAATGTACCCAACATCTGATGGCTACTTTCAGCAGGATAATGCGCCATGTCATAAAGCTGGAATCATCTCAGACTGGTTTCTTGAACATGACAATGAGTTCACTGTACTCAAATGGCCTCCACAGTCACCAGATCTCAATCCAATAGAGCATCTTTGGGATGTGGTGGAACGGGAGATTCGCATCATGGATGTGCAGCCGACAAATCTGCGGCAACTGTGTGATGCCATCATGTCAATATGGACCAAAATCTCTGAGGAATGCTTCCAGCATCTTGTTGAATCTATGCCACGAAGAATTGAGGCAGTTCTGAAGGCAAAAAGGGGTCCAACCCGTTACTAGCATGGTGTACCTAATAGTAACGGGCTTGTGCAAATTGTAGCCTCAGTTTCCTGTTCTTAGCTGAGTGGAGTGGCACCCGGTGTGGTCTTCTGCTGCTGTAGCCCATGTGCCTCAAAGTTCGACGTACTGTGCGTTCAGAGATGCTCTTCTGCCTACCTTGGTTGTAACGGGTGGCGATTTGAGTCACTGTTGCCTTTCTATCAGCTCGATCAGTCTGCCCATTCTTCCCTGACCTCTGGCATCAACAAGGCATTTCCACCCACAGAACTGCCGCTCACTGGATGTTTTTTCTTTTTCGGACCATTCTCTGTAAACCCTAGAGATGGTTGTGCATGAAAATCCCAATAGATCAGCAGTTTCTGAATTACTCAGACCAGCCCTTCTGGCACCAACAACCATGCCACGTTCAAAGGCACTCAAATCCCCTTTCTTCCCCATACCGATGCCTGGTTTGAACTGCAGGAGATTGTCTTGACCATGTCTACATGCCTAAATGCACTGAGTTGCCGCCATGTGATTGGCTGATTAGAAATTAAGTGTTAACAAGCACTTGGACAGGTGTACCTAATAAAGTGGCCGGTGAGTGTATGTCAGTGCACTGTGGGTGTAGCTCCATGTACGTGTATTTCCATGTCTCTGTACTGTGGCTGTAGATCCATGCATGGCTATGTACCGCCTCTGTAGCTCCATGAATGGCGGTGTACCGCCGCGGTAGCTCCATGAATGGCGGTGTACAGTTGCATTTAACACAATTATGTGACCCTTTAAGTTTTTGGGCCAAGGTAGTGGCATTATTTGCCAGCCTTCTATTTTTTCTGGATCCATAAAAACGGACTATGCACAGATTACATAGGGACTACATATGACACAAAAACTGATTACACATGGACTGCAAAGCGTTTGGTAAGGTGTAAATTTTTGCGGGATGAGCTGACGTTTGCCTATGCTGTCTGCATAGGGATAAAAAAAGGAGACAGCTGTTGAACTGAATTGATCTGATAAATACATCAAAGTGAGTGAAAGTTTAATTTAAATCAAATACTGGCATCCTGGAATTTAAATTTAAAAACTTACATAAAAAGACAGGATGTCCATATGTAATAAAATGATGCACAATCTTTATTTAAAAAGACAGATTAAGGCTAGATTCACACACATGTATGGGGGACGTATATACGGCCGATATACGTCCCCCATACACTTCTATGGGCTCACAGCCCTATACAGCACCGTACCGCTCCGTAGCCTGGGAAAAGATAGGACATGTCCTATCTTTTCCCGTGGTACGGCGCCGTGCGCTGTATCTTCCTATGGAGAGGGGCGGGGGTGAGCTGCGCTCATCCTCTGCTCCTCTCCGCAGCGCCGATGTATGCCCGCTGTACTACGGTACGGCGGGCATACATCGTGTGAATGTAGCCCAAATCCAATTAAAAGCACACATGTGCACTAACAAAAATCCTACAGCCCCCATGTCTAATATATGACAAGCTTGACAACATATATATTCAAAAATTGAAAAAGCACATATCAATGGGAAAATGCCAAGTGAGAGGTCAAAAAAAGGAAATATACAATCCCATGTAAATATCATAGAGCCTCTTCTTACTGCCTGAGCCCAGGAGATGTAAACATTAGATGAAAGTATGCATAGTTACTTACATATAGTAAAAAATTGATGCAGACTGAGGTGAAGGAACCACCTGAACGATTGATCCATCTTGAAAAAAGCTCTGAATGTGTGAACTCATACATGCACTTCCTCATTTGTGACACACAGACAGAAGTAAAGATGTAAGAAGTAAAGTAAAGATGCCAATCCAATTCTCAATCCCAGGACAGCAGTAAAGTGTGAGGACTTTAGCACATGCAGTAAACAGCTTATAACAAGTTGTCCATGAGAAATGGGAATGAGCTGTTCTGAATGCTGTGCCCTGCCCCTCCTCACTGACCCGTCATCTTACTGACTCGGGAAGGTGTTGCAGCCTGAGGAGAATGTACTACAAATAAATGTAAAACAGCACATCTCCATTTCTCAGTTTTTGTAGTGCTTGCAAACCTTGGCTGCACCCACTGCATCTCTAAAGCCATACTGTATAGGGACAGCAGGCAGGATTCAGGACAGCTGCGGTTGTGGCACAACTCAGCAGAGAGAGACAGGAGTCTCATCTTCCTGCAACCGGCAGTGAGGAGTAACCTGCACTCACTTCCTCTCACTGCCCGAGGGCTGGAGGAAGATGAGACTACTGGCTGTAGCTGAACATGCCTTCCTGTCCTGGCACTCCAGTAAGTAAACTCAATTATAGTACTTCCCCATTTACCTGCTCTCAATTGCAGGAGCCAGTCGAGTCCTAAGGACCTGCGAGCAGGCACACGGTGGAGCCACTTAACTAGGGGGCGGATCCAAGAGATGTCAGGGCCCACCAGTGATTTCCCCGGCACACCGGTGGGCCAGTCCTACCTTGGCTGTAGCTTCATGCATGTCGGTGTGCTGCAGCTGTAGCTCCATACATGGCTGTGTATTACCTGTATTTAACAGCCATAGTGCCACCAGTAGCCAATATAGTAACGTAGCCCTCACAGTAGCCTCTATAGTCACAGTGATCCCCATTAGCCAATAGCCACAGTGCTTCAGTAGTTAATAGCCAGTGACCAACAGTCATGAAGCCACAAGCAGCCAATAGTCACTTACTCCAGCATTCAATAGGAACAGATGCCTATGGTAGCTAGTAGTAACTGTTCCCCCAGTGGCCAGTAGTAAAAGAGCCCCTACAGTAGCGTGTAATAATAGCACCCCGGTGGCTAATGGTAACAGTGTCCCGAGCTTCAAATAATAATAGAGTCCCAACAATAGCCAGGAAAAAAAAAATTCTCACCTCTCCAAGGCTGGCAGCCTACTGTAGCTTCTGCTTCTTCTCGCATGGCGCCGCAATGATGTCATTGTGTGTGCCTGCGCCAGGTAAGTTGCATCACACCTCAAATGCCTATTCAGGGACCCTACGCAGGCAGATTCAATTAGATTGTGCTGCCTGAGCAGGAGGTAGTCAGCAGCTACCCATCTCACAAAAATACGGTGTCCACCAGAGAAGGGAGCTTCATTCCAGCTTCCCCTTGGCTTGCAGAGCTGGCTTGGGAGAACCAGAGAGAGAAAGCCGAATCCCACCCCTTCGGACTGGTTTATCACATGGCCAGGATAGATGACCAAAATACAGTCTTTAGTTTGTTTTTCTTTTTTTGGGGGGAGGGGGGGGCAAATATGACTCTATAATCATTTACTGTTTCCCACTTTATTTATAAGCCCCATTTACAAGGGATGAACAACCCACTATGGGAGTGAGAATGACAAATAGGTCAAAATATACCTATACACCACCTGTACTCACTACATAGCACTCATTGGGTGCAATGAAGTGTAAGGAGAATATAGAAGCTTTATTTTAAGGACTTCCAGCTCTTAATGCCATATACCTGACTTGCTTCTCCAAGAATGAGTAAGGGTAACGGCATAGGCATCAAAAGACATCACTGCTAATTTAAAATTAGACAGAAGGTTGAAGTCTATCGGTTTAGGGGTTCATACTGAATAAATGGAAGCAGAGAGCAGAATATTAGAAGCCTGTATAGATTTTTTCATATGCCATATTTTTCGGACTATAAGGCGGTGTCAGACCTGTGCACAATTCAAGGCAGCTGTTGTCTGTAAGTATGGTTCATTTATAAGGCACACTGGACTATAAGGCGCACCTTTGATTTCTGAGAAAATTAAAGGATTTTTTGTGCGCCTTATAGTCTGAAAAATACGGTAATTGATACCTCTTATTTACTGGGGACGGTTAATCCTTTTTACATGTACATGAGCTCTCCTCCAAATAACATTGAGCATATTATGAAGCGGGTGAACTTCAACCATACAGGAGCCTATTTTTACAGCATTCCTGGCACTTTTTGTCTTCATTTGTTATTAGAATTGAATTATTAATTACATCCAATATTACTAGGATTATTCTTTTTCATGGATCATTTGTGATTTACTATATTTGTTTTTCCCAAAAGACTAAAAATGTGCTAATTAGGGGTAGAGAGGAGATTACATGCTACTAATTAAGATTGGGTTTTGGGATTGTACACATAGCATTTCTCAAATATTTAACAAGAAGCTCAAGCAATCTTTTATATGCCCTCAGAAAAAGCTTTCATAATACAGTAGCAGGGAAGAAGATAAAAAAAAAAATGTACAAAAGTGCAACAGGCAAATACAATGCCCTCCAAATTTGTCAGCAATATAATAGAACATAAAAAGTAAAATATAACCAACAATCTCAAAACTAAATTAAAATCATTAAAAGGACTTTGAGAGGTAAATCTGTGAAGTTTATAAAACCTTTTACTTTTAACGCTGTTCATTACACCCATAGTAGAGATGGATGACAATCGGTATTACAGTATGTCAACACAACACAGGGTTGTTAGACAACTGTCCCAAACGGCCAATATGACTAGTTATGTGATAATAAATTCCCTGTTCCCAAGGCAATTTATGCAAAATTAACCTTTGGAGACAAATTACTGAAGAAATATATTTTATGTAAATTAGATTTACATCTCTTTGCCCACAGGCCCCCTAAAGCAGTATTAAATGTTCTCTTACTAGTGCCTACTCAAAGTCGTGTGGTGATTGTCTTACTTGCCTCTGAGTTAAATGGATTTATTGAAGATAAAGACATTAATTTTATTGACTATAAATACCTGCCCCCTAGTAAGGAGCCCTAAAGTTGGATGCAGTGCAAGTATTGCCAGAAGGCTTTATTCTTTTCAACTAATGTAAATATGGCTAACATGATCTGAAGTAGTGAAACAAATGTGCCTAGTCCATGGAAACAGGACCATGTGCTGATAAAATGGGAGTCATTGCATCATAAAGAAATATGATGCAAAGACTCCCTACTGACTGCCCCAACACGAGCACCGACACTAACAGTTGTCATACTTTGGCGTTGCTGTACAGCTATCAGCCAAGGAGTCATATTTCACTATATTGAAAGGACTCCCATCCACTGCTCTCTGCCCAGTCTGTGGTTTCCGACCAGCTTTCCATTAAACAACCGCTATAATGATATCCTGTATTTAATATTGATCAATATTTATTAATATAAATATTTATTAATATTAATTGATGAAATCCTGTAGGACAAAGGTTAACCTTTAAAGATACTGTATGTATAAAATTATAATTGAATTAAATATTAAAACATCGTTCACCTTTCTGTAGATCCCAAGAAACTCTTCTCCAGCAATTGGTGATAATGTAGGGTGCCCATGACAAATGCGATTTCAGGACTCTTCTAAAATTAAAAAAAAATAATCTATGGTAAGAAATAACAGACATAATGCTATACAATAACAAACAGCACAAAAACATTGGAAGTCTCAACATGGAAATATTTGAACACCTTGCAGCATAGGTAATACATAATAATGTAATAACTGAGAATTCAAACAAGAACATTTACCATATCCCTTAGTCTTTTCACTATACTCAAAGGACATTTCTTATAATTAACACTTTACTCTTGTTCTATGTACTACAACTTAAAAGAAAGACAATTGGGCGTGCATGATGCATGCTCAATACAGAATGTATTGTATTAAAGTCAAGTACTGTGCTTGGCTATCTTTGGCAGTCCGATTTTGAACAGACCAGGTGGGCAAACTCAACAGCCACTCCATCTAAATAATAAACCAACTTAAAAGTGTTCCGATATTATATATATATATTATATATACACACACACATACATACACATGCCATGACTAAATGAGAAATCTGCAAATACAGTGGGTACAGAAAGTATTCAGACCTTTTCACATTTTTCACTCTTAGTTTCACTGTAGCCAACTGGTAAGATCAAAAAAATTCTTTTTTCGCTCATTACTGTACACGCAGGCCATCTTGACAGAAAAAACAGAAATTATATTTTGCTTATTTATTGAACAAGAAAAATTGAAATATCACATGGTCATCAGTATTCAGACCCTTTGCTATGACACTCATATTTAACCCTTAATGACCGCCCTGTCGGCTTTCTACGGCGGCACATCAGAAGAAGATTTAGGGATATTGGGTCAGTCTGGTGCCGGTGTCAGGCTGTGATATCACAAAGTTTTTCTGATCACAGGTGTTTAACCAGTTACACGCCACGGTCAAGCATGACCACGGCGTTTTAGTGTCCCCGCCGTGGATCGGACACCCCCGATCCCTCCTGCTGCAGCCCCCGAGGCTGCCGGCTTCTCTCCCCGCCAGGTTCTGCCTCCTGGCAGGACCCAGCTGTATGTAACTGATCATGTGCCGCATGCTCAGTTACTTACACTATACACTGCAATACAAGTGTAAAGGGTTGAACAAGCAATCGGTGGAAAATGGAAAAAAAAAAAAAGATTAAGTCATTTCATAATAATAATTAAATATATATGAAATTAAAGTACCATAGTCTCCCCAGTTACACATAAAATGCAAATAAAGTATATAAAACACAAAAAAACTTGGTTTGGTATCACTGCGTCCGTGTTAATCAGTATAATAAATCTAAATCAATATTGAACCCGTTCGGTGAACTACGTAAAAAAAACAACAAAAAAAAAAAAAAAAAAAACTTCCTGTAATATACAATTTTTCATCGAACACCATCACATGGCCCTGAAAAGTTGTAGATCGTAAAAAATGTGATTTCCTCACAGCACAGATTTGGAGACAGGACAGTTCTACGGCAACCCAACAAAAAGATCTACCTGGACCCCCAAATCTGTAACCAACTCAACACTGGATACATACATTGACCACTTACACTATTTTAATGGGACATTTTAAGACACAGAGGGAAAGGAAAGAATGGGAGTATAAATTAATGAGGAGATTCAACGCCTTATAAAAGTGGTCTTAACATTCATGCCAGCTTCATGACCTATCTCTGACCTGGAAGCCATTAGCAGATAAGAGCCAGGGTTCTTGTGTCTCGCCTCACCGGTTTTTAATGTTTTTATTGCCGTCCTGTCATAAATAAGATGTCCCTGTATTTATCAAACTGTTGTTTTAGAGTTTTTTTTTAATATCCTTTGATGATCACCGATTAGTGTGCATAAAATGCTGTGAATTTTCTGTTTCATGCATAACATCATGTCTGACGAAGAGAACTAGTATTCTCGAAAGCTCACCATCAAATATACTCAGTTAGCCTCAAAAATATATCACTCTTTTTCTGGACTTGATTAGGAAAGGCACACAACGGTCTGCATAAGACATCACAGATCACAGTGCAAGTCACAGCACATGAGAATCAGAAGGTCTAAGGTACTGCCCAGGGAGCTCAGAGACAGAATTGTGGCAAGGCACGGATGTGGCCAAGGTTTGGAACAACCACAACTCTTCCTCGACCTGGCCGTCAAACCAAACCAAGAGTATAGGTAAAGAAGAACCCCAAGATCTAGAGCTAAAATAACATAGCAGTGTCTTCAGAACAACTCTGTGACCATTCTTGACTGGCCCAGCCAGAGCCCTGAACTTCCTGTAATATACAATTTTTCATCGAACACCATCACATGGCCCTGAAAAGTTGTAGATCGTAAAAAATGTGATTTCCTCACAGCACAGATTTGGAGACAGGACAGTTCTACGGCAACCCAACAAAAAGATCTACCTGGACCCCCAAATCTGTAACCAACTCAACACTGGATACATACATTGACCACTTACACTATTTTAATGGGACATTTTAAGACACAGAGGGAAAGGAAAGAATGGGAGTATAAATTAATGAGGAGATTCAACGCCTTATAAAAGTGGTCTTAACATTCATGCCAGCTTCATGACCTATCTCTGACCTGGAAGCCATTAGCAGATAAGAGCCAGGGTTCTTGTGTCTCGCCTCACCGGTTTTTAATGTTTTTATTGCCGTCCTGTCATAAATAAGATGTCCCTGTATTTATCAAACTGTTGTTTTAGAGTTTTTTTTTAATATCCTTTGATGATCACCGATTAGTGTGCATAAAATGCTGTGAATTTTCTGTTTCATGCATAACATCATGTCTGACGAAGAGAACTAGTATTCTCGAAAGCTCACCATCAAATATACTCAGTTAGCCTCAAAAATATATCACTCTTTTTCTGGACTTGATTAGGAAAGGCACACAACGGTCTGCATAAGACATCACAGATCACAGTGCAAGTCACAGCACATGAGAATCAGAAGGTCTAAGGTACTGCCCAGGGAGCTCAGAGACAGAATTGTGGCAAGGCACGGATGTGGCCAAGGTTTGGAACAACCACAACTCTTCCTCGACCTGGCCGTCAAACCAAACCAAGAGTATAGGTAAAGAAGAACCCCAAGATCTAGAGCTAAAATAACATAGCAGTGTCTTCAGAACAACTCTGTGACCATTCTTGACTGGCCCAGCCAGAGCCCTGAACTGAATCCAATTGAGCATCTCTGGAGAGATTTGAAAATGGATGTCCACCCACATTCACCATCCAACCTGAGGGAACTGGAAAGGATCTGCAAGTAAGAATGGCAGAGAATCCCCAAATTCAGGTGTGAAATACTAGTTGCATCATTCCCATGAAGACCAATAGCTGTACTAGCTCAAAAGGTGTTTCTACTCAATACTGAGCAATGGGTCAGAATATTTATGACCATGTGATATTTAAGTTTTTCTTGTTTAGCCCCTTAAGGACTAAGCTCATTTTCACAAGTCACAATATGCAGTTCTAACTTTGGAACGCTTGATCTTACCTTGAAACGCTTGATCAGACTGTTTTTTATGACATGTTGTACTTTACATTAATGGTATATTTTAGTTGAAATATATTGCACTTATTTGTAAAAAAAAAAAAAAAGAAATTTGGTGTAAATTTTAGAAATGTTCGTATTTTTCCGATTTATAAAATGTTATATTCATCATACAATTAGTCTAACCGCCCCAAATTGGTTGCTAACTAACATTAACCATATGTCTGCTTTATACTGATATAATTGGGCACACAGATTCAATATTTTTAGACAACACACTTTTGCAAGGGTTTGCTCCCTCTGGCAGGATCTGTTCTTTTAGCATCTTATGCCTTGGTTTAAACAAGGGAGTACGAAGCTCAAAAAAGTGGATGCTGCCAGAGGAGGCACACAACAGCATGTAAGTGAGCTTGGTTTACAATCCTTGATCCTGGTGGTAGATGATAAAAGCCAAAGCAGTACATCTATTCCATATGGAACAGATTCCTAACTGTAGATTTAGCGTATTTCACAGATTGCCCTATTGGAGCATCAATGGCTGTAAGTTTCCACACGTCTGCAAGGTGGTTTTTATTGGCAATGTGTCCTTAAGGAGAATTCTTACTTCTCGGCACATGATTACATGTATAATTCATAGATATGCAAGTATGCATATTCATTTCTTTTTTCTATTTCTCATTTTTCTAAATTTGTATAAAATATTATCACATTGGTTATGGCCGATTATATTGGTTGTGTGCATGCACCGTGAATTGTTACAATTTTTATTTGAAAAGATTTGCGAATTCACATGTTAGCATATATTGGCACCTACAGATGGTAGAGCATCTGGTGCGTGCATATGGGGAAACATTTGATGTATGTGGAAGTTTTCAACCCATCCAGCTTCTAATTACATTATTTAGCATGTTTTGACTCTCATGAACTCAGGCACAAACTTTGAAGCCCAGTTTACATCTGCATTCAGACATTATTTATTATCTTCCATCACTAAAACAGCAAACAGAAGTTAAAATGCCCATGGATTCAATGACCTATTCAATGGTTTAAGTGTCTCAGCAGAAACCTGTATGAGAGCTGGAGCATGTAACAAAATTAGTGCAAACATTTTAGAGGCGGAAGATAACAAAAGGGTGAACTGGGACTTCTGAATGCAACCTCATGATGCTGCTGATTGAGTAATTATGTCTCATGAACCAATGGTTGGTCGGAAGTGCTGAAGTGGGGCGGATTCCTTTACTTATTGCATCAGGTATTTCCTGGTTTCCATTTGGCTTAACATTTACAGTTTGGTGAATATCATTCAAAGTTAAATGGCAAATATTCTTGATGAAAGTATACTAGTGGCGATACTAGTGGGGTTCTACTAAACGTATACATTTCTAAGGTGAAAATGTTTTGCTTCATTGCCGAATTATGTAGACATTAATGTCTTTATATTTTCAAATCAAGTCAAATAAAAAAAATGTAAATGATTATTATTTATATCATTGACACCACATAAACCTTAAAACTTATTCTTTCCTATTAGTAATAAAAATAGCACATTGATTGTTTTCATGTTGCATATGATATTTGTATATAGTGAGAAATACATACTATTATGATCCCAATTGCAACAGGTTGGTATTAAAAGAGGTATCTTTTTTCCATCAGAATGGAAGCCTACCTTCCACAATCCAACAATTAGACCGGGATGAAGATGGAAAAGTTTAATGTGCATGTCTTGCCCAATGAATCGGCCAAAATCCTTTTTGTTTCTCAAATCATATTCCGCAATAAGAGAAAGTCTTCGAAGCCTTAAATTACAAAACAGATAACACCAAGGTCTAAGTAATACCATAATGTACATATCTAATACAAAGGTGTCAGATCAACAACATGAATTACAAAGTGCACGATTTGACAGCCCCATAGGAACATAAACAAAAGTGGTTGGCCAATTTTCAATAAATCTCAGACATGTCTATGCATGTACACTGGAGAATTAGAGAACAATATATGATCACTTGATTATTTTAAAAATAATGTAATCTCCATTGATCAACATTTGATGGTTTTTTTTGTAAGGGGTACATCATGCCACTAGAACAGAGTTTTATAAAATTGCCAAAATATCAACATAAAACCTTTATTTGGCAAAAAACACATGGTTCATAATTATGTAGAGAACAGAAATGACTGTAACACAGAGAAAAATTATAATCACATTTTCTGGAGGTTACAACAGTCAACAATTAGTAGGAAGTGTACAGACCTTTCCTGTATTTTATTTAGTTAAAAGGCGTGAAGCATGGACTTCATGAAAAATGAGAACTGGATATCATTGGATGAGATCGAGCAAAGGCAAGAGCCATGTAGACTGCAGTCTTTCCAGTCATACCATTTTATTCAGAGTTATCCCCAAGCTAGTTTATATCACAGAGAGAAGACATTATTTGAATATTTGTGTATGGTTAGAGAGTTAGCGTCACATTCACTGTCACTTATATATAAGATCCTTATGAATTCTTCAGTATTAATGAAGCCTATATTTGTAAGAAAGTGGGAAAATGACTTACAGATAGTTTTTGACAAAGCTCAAACAGATAACCTTTAGAGTTGTATACATAGGTTGTCAATAGCTAGTCATATACAAGAAAACAAGCTATAAAGTTCTTACAAGGTGGTATAGAGTTCTGGAAATACTGAACAAGATGTATCCAAATATATCAGATAGATGTGTGGGGAGCAAGTGGGAACTTTTGTCCACATCTTCTGAAGCTGTTCAAAAATAATTCAATTCTGGGAAGAAATCTGGAAGGTAATAGCTGAGGTAACGAAGATCGATACAGAATTCTTGCCGTTAGGCCGTATTTACACAAACGTATGCATGTTACGTTCCTGTACATGCAGCCTTATTCTGTCTGCTACATGTATCAGATATTCCAAAAAAGAAATATAAACAGTTGATAATTAAACATTTACCCAATGCAGCAAAAATTGTTACAGCAACAAGTCCAGAACAACCAACATTAAAGGAGTGGTATAACATATTAGACATATGGAAGAGTTGATTAAGGAAATAAAAATCCGAAATTCCGACTGAGAGAGTTAGGATAAACAGAGGATGAAGGCTCATGTTTATAACTGAAGCACTGTGGCTTAGTGTTTAGCACTACAGCCTTGGGGCGCTGCGGTCCTGGGTTCAAGTCCCATCCAGGTCAACATCTGTAAATAGTTTGTATATTCTCCCTGTGTTTAGGTGGGTTTCCTCCCACACTCCAAAAAAACATACTGGTAGGTTGATTAGATTGTGAGCCCCATTGAGGACAGGGACTGATTTGGCAAGCTATGTGCAGTGCTGCGGAATCTGTGTGCGCTATATAAAATGCAGGAATTTTTATTATTAGGTTCTGTAAGGCAAAGAATGGGAGGAGGAAGGAGAGGGGGTCCCTTTTTTTTTAACTTTAAAGTTTTGTCTGCCTATATATGTGGGGAGGGGTATAGGGGGGTTGTCATTAGGTATTGATTAGGTCAGAATGTTGTTTGCAAACGAGCGACAATTGTTATGATTGAAATATTAAATAAAGAATTTATTAAAAAAAATAATTATGTAGAGAACAGAAATGACTGTAGCACAAAGAAAAATTATAATCACATTTTCTGGAGGTTACAAAAGTTACCAATCAGTAGAGAGTGTAAAGGCCTTCAGCACATCTGCAGCCATAGGACATCACTAGTCTCTCACACTGCTCTGGTGGGATTTTGGTCCACTCTTCTTCCAGTGTCTTCCGCAATGGTTTTGGGTTTCTTTGCCATAACTTTGTCACCAAGGTTTTCTATTGGATTTAGATCAGGACTCTAAGCTCACCATGTTATTATTTTCATGTAATCTATTGTACCCATTTTGGCGTTTAACCAGGGACACTGTCCTGCAATTGCATTCACTCTGCCATGTAGCTGTATGAAAGGTCCAAATTTTGGTGCAGAACACATTCCTCAAATTATGAACATCACCGTACACTGACTTCTTTACAGACTTTGGGTTCAGTCTTTCCCCAATTTTTTCAACAAACATAATGAAACCCATAAGATGCAAATAAATTAAACTTTCTTTCATCACTAAAATGAACTGTGGACCCCAGGCCGGCGCCAGCACCCGGCTAACCTGGGCAAGTGCTGGGGCCCCGGGGTACTGGAGGGGCCCACTCGAGCTCCCAGATCAATTGTAGCAGTGTCGGGCGTCTCTCATAGCGATCTGTGTCTTCCTGTGTATACAGGGGGAGAGGGTGGCAGTGTGTATACAGGGGGAGAGGGTGGCAGTGTGTATACAGGGGGAGAGGGTGGCAGTGTGTATACAGGGGGAGAGGGTGGCAGTGTGTATACAGGGGGAGAGGGTGGCAGTGTGTATACAGGGGGAGAGGGTGGCAGTGTGTATACAGGGGGAGAGGGTGGCAGTGTGTATACAGGGGGAGAGGGTGGCAGTTTGTATACAGGGGGAGAGGGTGGCAGTGTGTATACAGGGGGAGAGGGTGAGCAGTGTGTATACAGGGGGAGGGGGGGAGCAGTGTGAATACAGGGGGAGGGGGGGAGCAGTGTGAATACAGGGGGAGAGGGTGGCAGTGTGTATACAGGGGGAGGGGGGGAGCAGTGTGTATACAGGGGGAGGGGGGGAGCAGTGTGAATACAGGGGGAGGGGGGGAGCAGTGTGAATACAGGGGGAGGGGGGGAGCAGTGTGAATACAGGGGGAGGGGGGCAGTGTGAATACAGGGGGAGGGGGCAGTGTGTATACAGGAGGAGGGGGGGAGCAGTGTGTATACAGGGGGAGAGGGTGGCAGTGTGTATACAGGGGGAGGGGGGGAGCAGTGTGTATACAGGGGGAGGGGGGGAGCAGTGTGAATACAGGGGGAGGGGGGGAGCAGTGTGAATACAGGGGGAGAGGGTGGCAGTGTGTATACAGGGGGAGGGGGGGAGCAGTGTGTATACAGGGGGAGGGGGGCAGTGTGTATACAGGGGGAGAGGGTGGCAGTGTGTATACAGGGGGAGGGGGGGCAGTGTGTATACAGGGGGAGGGGGGGAGCAGTGTGTATACAGGGGGAGGGGGGGAGCAGTGTGAATACAGGGGGAGGGGGGGAGCAGTGTGAATACAGGGGGAGGGGGGCAGTGTGAATACAGGGGGAGGGGGCAGTGTGTATACAGGGGGAGGGGGGGAGCAGTGTGTATACAGGAGGAGGGGGGCAGTGTGTATACAGGGGGAGAGGGTGGCAGTGTGTATACAGGGGGAGGGGGGGCAGTGTGTATACAGGGGGAGGGGGGGAGCAGTGTGTATACAGGGGGAGGGGGGAGCAGTGTGAATACAGGGGGAGGGGGGGAGCAGTGTGAATACAGGGGGAGGGGGGCAGTGTGAATACAGGGGGAGGGGGCAGTGTGTATACAGGAGGAGGGGGGGAGCAGTGTGTATACAGGGGGAGAGGGTGGCAGTGTGTATACAGGGGGAGGGGGGGAGCAGTGTGTATACAGGGGGAGGGGGGGAGCAGTGTGAATACAGGGGGAGGGGGGGGAGCAGTGTGAATACAGGGGGAGAGGGTGGCAGTGTGTATACAGGGGGAGGGGGGGAGCAGTGTGTATACAGGGGGAGGGGGGGAGCAGTGTGAATACAGGGGGAGGGGGGGAGCAGTGTGAATACAGGGGGAGGGGGGGAGCAGTGTGAATACAGGGGGAGGGGGGCAGTGTGAATACAGGGGGAGGGGGCAGTGTGAATACAGGGGGAGGGGGCAGTGTGTATACAGGAGGAGGGGGGGCAGTGTGTATACAGGAGGAGGGGGCAGTGTGTATACAGGAGGAGGGGGGCAGTGTGTATACAGGGGGAGAGGGTGGCAGTGTGTATACAGGGGGAGGGGGGGCAGTGTGTATACAGGGGGAGGGGGGGAGCAGTGTGTATACAGGGGGAGGGGGGGAGCAGTGTGAATACAGGGGGAGGGGGGGAGCAGTGTGAATACAGGGGGAGGGGGGCAGTGTGAATACAGGGGGAGGGGGCAGTGTGTATACAGGAGGAGGGGGCAGTGTGTATACAGGGGGAGGGGGGGCTGTGTGTATACAGGAGGAGGGGGGCAGTGTGTATACAGGAGGAGGGGGGCAGTGTGTATACAGGGGGAGAGGGTGGCAGTGTGTATACAGGGGGAGAGGGTGGCAGTGTGTATACAGGGGGAGAGGGTGGCAGTGTGTATACAGGGGGAGAGGGTGGCAGTGTGTATACAGGGGGAGAGGGTGGCAGTGTGTATACAGGAGGAGGGGGGCAGTGTGTATACAGGAGGAGGGGGGCAGTGTGTATACAGGAGGAGGGGGGCAGTGTGTATACAGGGGGAGGAGGGGGAGCAGTGTGTATACAGGGGGAGGAGGGGGAGCAGTGTGTATACAGGGGGAGGGGGGGCAGTGTGTATACAGGGGGAGGAGGGGCGCAGTGTGACTACTGAAGGGGGGTCCATAAAGGGGCCCACTAGGGCTCTGTCGCCCAGGGGCCCACTAAAACCTGGAGCCGGCCCTGGTGGACCCCTTCTCCTCTATCCACCCCCAACATGCTATTCAGCAAAAGTGAGTCTAGCATTTTGATTCTTTATGCTAATGAGAGGTTTGGCCACTGCAGAGTGGATGTTTTAGTCAAAACGGTTTTATACCCAAGTTCTGAACTGGCGTGCAATTCCAGATGCAGTGTTGAAACTATTAGCCATGTAGAGTCTTAGCATTGAATAGCATAGAACTTTACTCTCTTGCATTTGTATTTCAAGGCCACTCCAATGATTTTTTTGATGTTGTAAAGATCCAATATTCATATACTTCGAACTACCAAATTGTAGTCAGTGTGGAGGCTTTGAAATAACACAAAAGAAGTAATAATAATAATTTCATTCCCTTATTTATACAAAAACACACACTGATTACACAGCCCTACAAAAAGCTTGCCAAATTGGTCCTTGTACTTGACTCACCCCCTCCAATGCGTCTTGACAGACAACAAATGCCCCATGGTCAGTGACTGGTCATGGGGGCAACCCATCTCAATCATTGATTGGCAAAGAAGGCTTTGTCAGAAAAAAAATAAATTAGCCACACATAAAAATGTGTTGTGATCTGTGGCTATATCACGTGCCTGAACCTTGGTAGAAACTTTCAAAATACCTGTGAACCTCTTTATAACTTAGGCTGCATTCACACGGACATGTATTTCTCCAGTCCTGTATCTACAGGCTGTATTTCTGTATAAATACGTGACGTTTTTCATCCGTATGCAGCACGTATTTAACCCGTATTTTATACATGCCCATAGACTTTTAGGGCATACAGAACTGAAATACCGGAGAAAACAGGACATGCTCTATATTTTTATACGGCCAGTATACGGTACGTACACTCCAGTGTCAAAAACGGCAATATAAATGGTTGAACGTATTGTCCATTGAAATGAATGTGGCCGTATGTAACCTGTAAAAAAACGGTACGTATACGGCCGTTTTTGAGGAGAAAAAAAGTCATGCATGCAAAAAACAAAATCTCATTGGTATTGCCGTAGATTTTACATCAGAAAGGAGGTAAAGTTGAATATCAGATAATACAACAGAAATTTGAAGTAAACTTCTATTCAGTACTACAGTATTTTCAGGACATACACACCCTTTTTTAATAGGCTTTAAGCTGTTATCTGTTAGCACAGGTGTAATACCATGGAGCCGAATTTTAGTGAGGGAATGAAACTCAGGCCAAAGATAACTATTCCACGTCACAGTTACTGAACTCTCTCTAAAATGCAAACAAGTCTGTTCAACCATGGTTTCCGACTCATGGACATCCACAAATGTAAGGGCCCAAATCAGTCCAGACATCCTGTAAAAAGAGATGAATGAAGAAAAAAGACAAACAACGTAACTGGAAATCAGGGCTGGACAAATCCTAGGAATTATGTAGCCTTTACGCCTTTGTCTTATGTAATTTACCTGCTTTCCAACACATAGGGTGATCACTGTATCTGTGTCTGTAAGATCTGCCTCAACTTCCTGATCAATGCAGGTTCATCTGCAGTGACTATTACAATGCTAATTTGTAGGTCTATGGATCCAAACCCACTGCATTGTTAAAGCCTATAGTGCTGAGAGATTGGCTTGGTAGATTATACAAGCCGCTATATTACACAAGCCACTATAAAGGCAAAAATGTGTCCAAAATAGTGCAAAACCGAACAACTTTTCCCTGGACAATGACAGTACTTACTAATGGTTGGGGACCCCATTGACATTAGCAGCATACTAGAGGTAGGGAAAAGGCATAATAATTATTTTTTAGGGGATACCAATCCTAATGTATATGCTTTCTGGATAATACACTGAAAAGATACATGTAAGCCAGTGAAAGTCATATTGTTCAAAGACTTTTGCAGGTCCTATTACAGCTCCTTCCATATCTGCTACTTAGCTCACTGAAATTGGAAAAGAAGGTAAAACTTACATTTTTAACAGGCGTCACTAAAAATTGAGGGGACAACTGGAAAATAGAAGTCTGCCAATAAACTCTGCAATGACCCATCTGAATAGGACTCATAGAACCTTTACACCAATGACTCATTGCAGAGTTTATTAATTTAAACAGTTATAATTTCAGTGAAAAAATCTGCTACTTACTAGAGATGAGCGAACATACTCGTCCGAGCTTGATGCTCGTTCGAGCATTAGCGTACTCGAAACTGCTCGTTGCTCGGACGAAAGTGGCAACTCCCGCCGTTGTGATTTTTGGCGGCCAGAAACAGAGCCAATCACAAGCCAGGAGACTCTGCACTCCACCCAGCATGACGTGGAAACCTTACACGTCGATAGCAGTGGTTGGCTGGCCTGATCAGGTGACCCTGGAATAGACTAGCCCCTGCCCGCGCTGCTCGGATCATTCACTGTCTGGATGCCGTTAGGGAGAGAGGAAAGCGTTAGGGTGTTCTATTAGAATAGTGTTAGGCAGGAGTGATTCTACAAGAACCCACTAGCCCTTCTTAGGCCTACAATAACGTTTTATTTTACTTTTTTTTTGGTTTGCCTGTGGCTGGGCTTGCTGCCATTAGTAGTGCAGCTAGTACCATATTGTGAGTAATTTGCAGGGAAACTTGCTACCGTTGTGTTTAGCTCTTAGTGACACACATATCCACCTTAAACACCGAAGTGGGACAATTTATTAGGTGTTTGATTTGAATTAGGCAGAGTCTGCAGATTTATTTTTTTTTACCTTTATTTCTTTTTTTCCTCCTCCCTTTGTTTCTTTTATTCCTCCTCCCACCCCGAATTACCATCCGTGGGCATGGCGCCATCAGTCGGTAGCTCTAGGCACAGCAGCAGTGCCATCGCTAAGCGACAGCAGGCGGTGCTCAAACTGCTGAGCCTAGGCGATAAAAGGCACACCGGCCAAGAGCTATTACAGGGCATCACGGCGCAGACTGATCTGTGGCTGGCACCGCTGAACCTGAAGCCAGGCATGGTTGTGTGTGACAACGGCCGTAACCTGGTGGCGGCTCTGCAACTCGGCAGACTGACACATGAGCCATGCCTGGCCCATGTGTTTAATCTCATAGTTCAGCAATTCCTCAAGACATACCCCAATCTGTCTGATTTGCTCACGAAGGTGCGCCGCATCTGTGCGCATTTCAGGAAGTCCAGCACAGATGCTGCCACTCTCAGGGCAGCGCAGCGCCGCCTCCAACTGTCCGCTCACCGACTGTTGTGCGACGTGCCCACGAGGTGGAATTCAACATTAACCATGTTATCCAGAGTTTACCAGCAGCGCAGAGTGATTGTAGACTGCCAGATGTCAACTTCCACCAGAACTGGTAGTCAGGTCAGTCAGCTTCCTCAAGTCTACAATGAGGAGTGGACGTGGATGTCTGATATCTGTCAGGTGCTGAGTAACTTTGAGGAGTCAACACAGATGGTCAGTGGCGATGCCGCCACCATCAGCCTCACCATCCCGCTGCTTGGCCTGTTGAAAAACTCTCTGGTCAGCATGAAGTCGGTAGCTTTGCGCTCGTCACAAGAGACGGGGGAAGAAGATTCCCTTGTTGATAGCCAAAGCACCCTCAGGTCTGTTTCTCAGCGCATATTGGAGGAGGTGGAGGAGGATGAGGAGGAAGAGGAGGAGAATGTTGGCGAGACAGAAGAGGGGACCATTGTTCAGTCCTTCACTGTTCAGCGTGTATGGGCAGAAGAAGAGGAGTTGGAGGAGGAGGAAATGGAGAGTCAGGCCAGTGAGGGGAGTGAATTCTTGCGTGTTGGGACTCTGGCGCATATGTCAGATTTCATGCTAGGCTGCCTATCCTGTGACCCTCGCGTTCAAAGAATTTATTCCAGCACCGATTACTGGGTATTCACTCTCCTGGACCCACGGTACAAGCAAAATCTTTCCACTCTCATCCCTGGAGAGGAAAGGAGTGTGAGAATGCATGAATACCAGCAGGCCCTGGTGCACAAGCTGAAACAGTATTTCCCTTCTGACAGCGCTAGCGGCAGAGGGCGTACTTCTGCGGGACAAGTAGCGAGGGAGAGTAGGCGAGCAAGCAGCTTGTCCAGCACTGGCAGGGGTACGCTTTACAAGGCCTTTGCCAGTTTTATGTCACCCCTCGGCAGAGTAGGGCTGATCTTTACAGAAAGATGGTGAGGGAGTACGTAGCTGACCATACCATCGCCCTAAATGATCACACAGCTCCCTACAACTACTGGGTTTCAAAGCTGGACATGTGGCACGAACTGGCGCTGTAAGCCTTGGAGGTTCTTGCATGCCCTGCCACTAGCGTGTTGTCAGAGCGGGTTTTCAGTGCAGCTGGTGGCATCATCACCGATAAGCGTACTCGCCTGTCGACTGACAGCGCTGACAGGCTGACGCTTATCAAGATGAATAAAGCCTGGATTTGTCCGGATTTTCATTCTCCACCAGGTGAAAGAAGCTCAACCTGAATAATGTATGCTCTCCTCCTCCTCTTTGTCCTCCTTCTCCTCCTCTTTGTACACTAAAGCAGAGGAAACTGGCTATTTTTTGCCAGGGCCAACTGGCTCTAGCTATAGTACTCTATGTAATTAATTTTTCTGGAGGACCACCTACCTGCTCCTCTGGTTTGAAAACTTTTTTGGACTGCCACATACAGGCACTATCCAAATTAAATTGTCTCCATAGCAGCCTCCACATGTCATCTTTCTAGCTGCCTCCACACGTTGTCCCCATTGCTACCTCCACACGTCATCACCATAGCTGCCTCCAAAAGTCGTCCATATAGCTGCCTCCATACATGGTCTCCTTATCAAACGAACTGTGTCAGGCAGAATTTTGGGTTGTTTTCATGGCTTCCACATCAAACTTGTTAACTTTGTCGCCACCCTGCTGTGTAATCCACAAAATATTCTGGCAAACTTTTATCATTTACCGATATTTTTTCAGTGCTTCTTGCGCATCTGTTTACATTCCCCTCACCCACCATATCCCAAACTTATAAGAACGCTACTACACTTGATCTTATACAAAAGGTTCTTAGAAGTGCTGTTTGGGGAGTAGCCGAGAGACAGGGGCTTGGATAGGCGAAAGCTCGCCTGGCAGCGGAGCGCCAACTCCATCCCAAGATCCAACTAACATAGTTTTAACTGCAGCACCTTTAATCTACTACTAGTTCACTGCCTCCATACATGGTCCCCTTATCAAACGAGCTGTGTCAGGCAGAATTTTGGGTTGTTTTCATGGCTTCCACATCAAACTTGTTAACTTTGTCGCCACCCTGCTGTGTAATCCACAAAATATACTGACAAACTTTTATTATTTACCGATATTATTTCAGTGCTTCTTGCGCATCTGTTTACATTCCCCTCACCCGCCATAACCCAAACTTATAAGAACACTACTACACTTGATCTTATACAAAAGCTTCTTAGAAGTGCTGTTTGGGGAGTAGCCGAGAGACAGGGGCTTGGATAGGCGAAAGCTCGCCTGGCAGCGGAGCCCCAGCTCCATCCCAAGATCCAACTAACATAGTTTTACCTGCAGGCCCATTTTGGGTGGGGAGGAGCCGAGAGACAGGGGCTTGGACAGGCGAAAGCTCGCCTGGCAGTGGACCGCCAGCTCCATCCCAAGATTAGGCAGCCTCAGAGGCATCCATGCATGCTGCCCCTGCTGTTTCCTGTCCATTTTGCCTCCACGATCCTCCACAGCGTCCACCAATGTCTCATTTCAACTCTCTATACCCCAGACGCAGGAGCACGAGAGGATATGCAGCACATCATCCCCTTATCAAACGAGCTGTGTCAGGCAGAATTTTCAGGTGTTTCACCAGATACATACTGTCGCCGCCATGCTGGAGACCTGAAGTTGCAATCATAGCAGCGCAATATGAATGTCCCATACTGTCGCTCTTAATCATGGAAGTCGTCTCCATGGCTGCCTCCACATGTCGTCCCCTTATCAAAAGAGCTGTGTCAGGCTCCTTTTTCGGGTGTTTCACCAGATACGTTATGGAACTTGGTCACTATGTCGCCACCATGCTGTGTTATCGACTAAATATACCGTCAACCTTTTGTTCACATAGGAAATCATTTCAGCGCTTCTTGCTCACCTCCTTTGGTTCCTCTCTGCCACCCATTGGTTTGAAGCCTGAGTCCATTTAGGGTATGTCGCCATGACACTCTCTAGCCTGCCGCTGCCTCTGCATGCCGTCCCCTATAGTGTCAGGGTCAATTATTGGATGTTTTAGATGCTATCTAGCCTCATTCGGTCACTCTGTCATGGCCATGCTGTTGCCCATAATTTTGGCATAATGGTGCGATTAAGCAGCCTCAGAGGCATCTATGCATGCTGCCCCTGCTGTTTTTTGTCCATTTCCGTGGTGTTTCTATCCTTTTCTGAGGTGTTTGGCCAAGCATCCCTGTGCAGAGCCTCGGTCCCCTTGAAAAATGCTCGAGTCTCCCATTGACTTCAATTGGGCTCGTTATTCGAGACGAGCACTCGAGCATCGGGAAAAGTTCGTCTCGAATAACGAGTACCCGAGCATTTTAGTGCTCGCTCATCTCTACTACTTACCTTACTGCCTTTTTCATACTGACTGGTATTTCACTGGAACAAAAACTCTTTACAGATTTCATAATCTGAATCATTTTCTTTTCTCTGGTCATCATTAATTCCTTAATATAGGTCTTCTTCCAATAGCCAGGATCAGGGTCTAAAACGGAGTCACTTAGTTTCTTCTCCAGCATCTTCACAGAGTCACTTTTCCAGCGTTGATTAACTTTCTGACGAGAAATATAAATTTTATGCCAAAGTACACTGAAAGGAGATAAAAGGGTATATATAAAAAACGGTAAGCATAATTACTGGTCTGTATACATGTTTTCTATATGCTTCTTTTATACTGTGTACGGTAACAGATCTACAATGCAGGATCTATCACTAGACAGGAGATATGGTACTCTCTAGCAAACTGCACTTAAATGCACTTACTTGTCCTTGGATAGTTTATAGAATCTCCTATTGACACTACCGACTACCATCAGAGATAGTGGGTCTAAAAACGAAAATATTTTCAGCAGGATCTCACATGGTAACCTGAAAAACACAAATTTAAGTTTTGTTATATATCTGTGTCCAATAACATATACAGGCAGTGACAGACTTAACAGACAACTTAGAAACAACCCCTTGTTACAAATGGACCTCTCAGCCTACTGACCTTTGCTGGATGCTGGTAATTTATTACACTTTAGCCCCATGCTGGAATAATCAACTACAAGATGGCTGCAAAGAAGCTTATTGCTCATCCTTGTCAACCCAAATATACCTGTTCTGACTACTTGTACAGAAATCCAACATAAAGTGAACATAAAGTCACTAGGGTTAACCCCACCAAAAGACTAGCCCCCTTCAGCCAGGACTGAAATGTCCTTTCTAGATTCCCCTTTTTTATTTGAAATCTACTCAGTTTACCTAGCACCGATCGCGGGTGTTATCCCACTGATCGCCGGCGGTATGGCGCATGGGCACCGCCATCTTGCCGAAGATCGTCGCTCCCGGTGACTTCATTGGGGAGCATTGATCCGATGCCATGACAGCCTCAGGTTTTCCAAAGACCCTAGGCTGTCTCCTTTTAACCCATTCATTACAATGTGCTAATTATACATTGTAATGAATGAGGAGGAAAATCAACATACGCAGCCATACTGTAGAATGGCAGTATATGGAAGGATGGATCACACAACCTAGGGTTAAAGTAACCTGGGGGGGGGGGGGTCTGAAAAATAGAAAAATTAAAAAAAAAATTAAAAAAAAAATCATAATAAAAAAAAAAAAAAACATAAAAATTCAAATCACCCCCCTTTCCCTAGAAGTCATATAAACATAAATAAACAGTAAAAATCAAAAACACATTAGGTATTGCCACGTCCGAAAATACCCCATCTATCAAAATATAAGGTCTGTCAAAGAATGCACTCAATGCAGATATCTGGACCTTCAAGGGGTGGATTTTTAAGCCCTTGTCGAAGCCCACTTGAAGGAAGTCTAACACCTGTGAAATATTAGGGGAATGTTGGTCAGGAACCCTCGACCCACTAAAGGACACAAACTTTTTCCAAATGCGAGAGTAAATAGGATAAGTAACAGATTTAGATATGACCTAGAGACAACCCTTTGGCTTTTCAGCAACTCCCTCTCAGGATCCAAGCCGACAACTGGAGAGCCTGGGGATCTGAATGAAGTATTGGTCCTTGAAACAGTAGATCCGAACGGGGAGGAAGGAGAATTGGTCCTTCTAAGGACATCTTCCTCAGTGACCGGAACCATATTTTCTTCAGCCAGAAGGAAACGACTAGGATTACTTTTTCCTTTTCTCTCGGAATCTTCTGCACCACCTTTGAGATGATAGGAATTGGTGGGAAGGCATACATCAGTGACGTGTCCCAGGGATGGCTGAAGGCACCTAGTTGGACCATAGGACTTTACCCATCTAGCAAGAAAAAATGGTTTGTTTTTTAATTGGCACGTGTTGCAAATAGGTCTATTTCCAGAGTTCCCTATTTCTGCATCCGATATTGGAAGACCTTGTTGTTTAGGCACCATTTGTTTTGGTCGATAGACCTCCTGCTGATATAGTCTTCTATTGCGTTCTCTTCCCCCTTTAAGTGGACTGCAGATAGAGACAGAACATTGTTTTCTGCCCAATGGAAGATTTGCTCTGACGGGAGAAGCAGATTGGGATTCTTTGGCATAGATGGGCCACTGTGGTAACGTTGTCTGAATAGACTTTCACATGGAAGAACTTAAATAGGTCTCCGCTGTTTTTCAGGGATTCCCACATGGCTCTCAACTCCCGATAATTTGAAGAGCGGCCCTGAACCGATAGGGGCCATATTCTCTGAGCAAAGGTTCCTTTGAAATTGGCTCCCCATCTGGATAGACTTGCGTCTGTTTGGACTCATATTAATGGCCATGAATGCCAAGGTACCCCTCTTCTCAAGTTTTCTTGATGCATCCACCAAGTTAAGGATCCCTTGACTTCTGAAGGGATTTCTATCTTCCGTTCTCGATGAGCTGGGTCTTTGTCCCACATAGTCAGGATCCAATTTTGTAGCCTGACTCACTCCACTGTACCGATTGAATACAGGCTGTTAACTGGCCCAACAGCTTAATCGCACTTCTTATAGAACAAATGAGTTTCTCCTGAAATATTTTCACTTCCCAAGCAATTCTTAGCATCTTCTCCTCTGGAAACAATGACATCTGAAGTGATGAGGAGTTCAGAGAGACGCCCAGAAACGTAGCAATCCAGTTGGGAGCCAGGAGTGACTTGTTCCAATTTATGATCCAGCCTAGATGTTGGAGAGTATAGATGGTAAGGTCTCTGTGTTGGATCAACTCTTGCTCCGATCCTGCTACAATCAATAGATCATCCAAGTATGGTATTATGACAATTTCGGGGGTGAGAATCGTGAACCTGAGGAATTTTTTGGATGCTCTGTATATTGGTACATGGTAATAGGCATCCTGCAAATCAATTGTGCACATAAATGCTTCCGGAGTGATTTGAGTTATCGCTGAACGTACTGTCTCCATTCTGAACTTGTGTCTCGCACACAACCCAAAAAAGAAAGCATTTGTGGTACACAGTGAAAGACATAAAATCCAAGCCCACAAGAAAACTGCAAATGCGTTTTTCACCATTTTCACTGCATTTGGAATTTCTTTTTCCGCTTCCCAGTACAGGGTATGGAATATTAAATGCCATCACTATGAAGTGTAATTTGTTACACAGAAAACAAGCCTTGACAGAGATCTTTAAGTGTAAAAATAAAAAACTTATAGATTTTTGAAGGCGGGGAATGAAAAATGGAAATGAAAAAACAAAAAAAGGGTCCAGACGTTAAGGGATTAAAATATAAGCGAATATGTAAATTAGTTGTTGTTAAAAATGTTGCTCCCCTTAGCAGAAAAATGCTGTGGACATACACTGTGATGAAGAATTAAAATGGTACTGGCCCTTTGATCAGTCCTGTGACTTTGTCCCTGTGGAGGAGACACAGGATAGAAGATGGCTGCTGATCACATGTCCATATCACATGTTCTGCACTTGCCTGGGAAGGTCATGTAACCATCTCTATGTTTGGCTGTAGTCGGTTGGTTGCAGTGCATCCAGTATGGCCAGTGTTGTGGTGAGACATCATCTCAGTGAGGTAATGTGCAGGGATGGCAGTTACACATCATTACTGTGGTAACAGAGCAGGACAGTCTGTTAGATTATCACTGGGAACAAAGTATATGAGGGAAGAGCTGTTACTGAGAAAGGATCATGGGTATTGTAATATCCTGTGGTGCCCACCTTGGAGAGAACTCCGCCTACTTTAGAAAGCCTATAAAATGTTGAGGATTATTAAAGCAAACTATTTAAAGGGGTATTCCGGGAATATGAAGGTCTGACACAAAAACCCATGATGATATAAATAAATGAATACAAAAATACTCAATGTCATTAGTCACAAAACGGAGCTTAAATAATTTGATTTTATTATTTACAAAATTTATGGCCTCTCTAAAGTAGGTGGAGTTATCACTAAGATGGCCGCCACTGGAAACTACAAGTTCCATGATCCTTTAGTTCTCAGTAACTCCTCCTACCACTTATGCTCTGCTCCCAGTGATGATATAACAGGTTTTCTTGCTCTGCTACCATAGTAATGATGTGTAACTGCCATCACCAAAACACTGGCCATACTGGATGCCCTGCAACAACTGACTACAGCCAAACTTAGTGGTGATCACATGACCTGCCCAGGCAGGTACAGGACATGTGATGTGGACATGTGACCAGCAGCCATCTTCTGTCCTGCAACGGACCGCGTGGAGGAAATTAACGGACTGATTAAAGGGCCAGTAGCATTTTAATTCTTCATTACAGTCTACGTCATCAGCATTTTCTGCTAAGGGGAGCAAAATTTTAAACAACAACTAATTACACATTAGCTTATATTTTGAGTACCCACTTGTATATGAATTATGCGGATTCCTAGAATACCCCTTTAAGCTCCATTCTGTGATTAATGACATTGAGTTTTGTTGGATTCATTTATTTGTAGCATTATGGATTTCTGTAGAAGACGTTCATATACCTGGAATACCCCTTTATGGTTCTGGGAGCTACAGAACGGACATACAGGCAGTTAAAAAATAGTTGTGAACTGGATCTTTATCTGCATCATGCATTTGCAATTATATCTTTAGATGTATGTATCTATAGCACTGTAAACCACAAAGCCATAATCTTGATGTCATCTGGTATCGCCTTGGCCAATCATGGCCGTGGCTAGTTGCTTTATGCGTCAATTTGCAATATGTCTGGGTTGCGTAGCCCAAAGACCAACGTCTGTTCAGCTCATCTGTATTTAGGACAAATTGAGGTGTGATTTATCTTAATATCAGTCGGTGCTACCCCAATATCACACAGCGGTCCTGGAATCAGTGATCAATCATTTTAACTTGTCTTCTAAAGGTATGTTCACACAACAGTTTTTGACCTGGATTTTCCATTAGTATATATAAATTATAATAGGGCATTTTGTTCTAAATCCATGTCAGAAAGCTTGAAAGCAGATGTACAGATTTTTTTTTTCCACAAAAACAAAAACGCTGCAAGGTAACCACTTGGTTACCCTTTCCAAAACTTTACTGATTGCTTTAATTTGACATTTAGATTGTGAACCCCAATGAGGACAAAGTCTGTGAGTGAAGAAATTCTCTACATAGTGCTCCATAAAAGAATAAAATAACACAAAAAAAGGTTGTCAAGTCCGTTCAAACACAATATGGATTGAAGACAGTGTGGGCAGCTGTGTAACACAAGGCTCTTTCAGTCTGAGAACAACAAATCTAAATTATCAACAATAGCCATGAACTGAAATCCGATGTAAAAATAATCAAATATAATCAAATAGATTTCCTTGCAAGAAAGGTTCTACATCAGGGGCGTAACTAGCAGAGGCTGGGCCCCATAGCAGACCATTGAATGGGGCCCCATTCCCCATATATATATATATATATATATATATATATATGCATGTATATACACATATACAGCATATAAACACACACACACAGATATACAGCATATATACACTTGCATCCAGTATATACACCACATACACACAGATATACAGCATACACACACACATCCAGTATATACAGCATACATACACACACATCCAGTATATACAGCATACACACACATATACAGCATATACACACGCATCCAGTATATACAGCATACACACAGATATAAAGTATATATACACACACATCCGGTATATAAAGTAAACACACAGATATACAGCATACATACACACATCCACTATATACAGCATACACACACATATACAGCATATGTACACACACATCCAGTATATACACAACATACACACAGATATACAGCATATATACACACGCATCCACTATATACAGCATACACACACATATACAGCATATATACACATGCATCCAGTATATACAGCATACACACAGATATACGGCATACATACATTAACACATCCAGTCTATACTCAACATACACACACATACACACAGATATACACATTTACACACACACATATGCAGTAATTTTACTTACCCACCTTCAGCTCAGCTCGAATGTCACTCGGTGGGTTTCAGGGGTGTACCTAGACTGTCTGCTGACTTAGGAGAGCCATAGAAAGACGCCCCCCCCCCTTGCCCATGCATACAGCGTCCTGCCATGTAATATAAAATGCATACAGTGTATCGCCATGTAGTATAACATGCATACAGTTTACCGCCATGTAATTTAAAATGCATATAGCTTACCGCCATGTAGTATAACATGCATACAGCGCATCGCCAAGTAGTATAAAATGCATACAGCGTATCGCCATGTAGTGTAAAATGCATACAGCATACCGCCATGTAGTATAAAATGCATACAGCGTATCGCCATGTAGTATAAAATGCATACAGCGTATCGCCATGTAGTGTAAAATGCATACAGCATACCGCCATGTAGTGTAAAATGCATACAGCATACTGCCATGTAGTATAAAATGCATACAGCATACCGCCATGTAGTATAAAATGCATACAGCGTTTCGCCATGTGGTATAAAATGCATACAGAGTACCGCCATGAGGTACAAAATAGAAGCCCTGATAAATATCACAAATGTTGCATATACATACAACATATACACATATACACGAAGATAAAGTAACCTTACCTCTCTGTTGTGTTCTTGTGTTCGGCGCCTTGTCCTGCAGCGGTGGGGGAGCCGGGAGCGGGAAGACTTCATAGCCGGTGAGGGGGGGATATGAAGCCTGGAGTTTGAGCGGGGGCGGTCGGAGCAGGGAGCCGAGGGGGAAGGGGGAGACAGGAGCGGAGAAGGATTGAAATGGGAGCAGAGCGGGGTTGACACGGGAGCGGAGGGGGAGCCGGGAGCAGGAAGACTTGATAGCCGGTGAGGGGGGGGGGGGATATGGAGCCTGGAGCTGTGGCGTAACAACCAACGTAGCGAGTGCTACGGGGCCCGGGTGCAGGGGGGCCCACGAAGGACGGGGAAAGTAAACTTTATTAAGTTGCTTCCAGATCGCTGGTATTGAGAGCCGGCAGAATTATACTATGCTAATAATAGGTCTCCAGGTCCGTTCCACTAC
Organism: Engystomops pustulosus; assembly: GCF_040894005.1. NCBI lineage: Eukaryota > Metazoa > Chordata > Amphibia > Anura > Leptodactylidae > Engystomops > Engystomops pustulosus. The sequence continues at coordinate 70,701,784 of NC_092415.1, forward strand.
CTCCCCTGACTACAGGCCTCATACCAGGTGGGCGGAGAGGTAGTGGGACGGGCCCAGGCGGGCACATCATTAGCAAAGTATAATTCCTGCTGGTCCCTGTACCTCCCCTGAATGAGAAGCTCGGCTGGCCCGCGCGCTCGCCTCACGTGCTGCCGGCACCTTGCGTCCGTCCCCCGCCGGCGGCACTGAGCTTTGGCCCCCCTGCCGGCCTGCATCAAACCCCCGCATACCGTCCGGCCTGCATCAAACCCCCGCATACCGTCCGGCCAGCACCACTTTCCAGCCGGGCACTGTGCTCCCGGCCGTCAATGTGCTCCCGCCCTCCGCTCCCCGCATATTTCCGCTCCCGGTTCCCCTTGCGCTCCCGTGTCAACCCCGCTCTGCTCCCATTTCAATTCTGCTCCGCTCCCGTCTCCCCCTTGGCTCCCAGCTCCCTGCTCCGACCGCCCCCGCTCAAGCTCCAGGCTCCATATCCCCCCCCCTCACCGGCTATGAAGTCTTCCCGCTCCCGGCTCCCCCACCGCTGCAGGACAAGGCGCCGAACACAAGAACACAACAGAGAGGTAAGGTTACTTTATCTTTGTATATATATATGTGTGTGTATCTGGACCAATTTTTTACATGCTTTGTGCAGCGCTGCGTAATCTGAGTGCGCTAAATAAATAAAGAATTATTATTATTATATATGTGTGTATCTGTGTATATATGTATGTGTGTGTATATGCTGTATGTATATGCAACATTTGTGATATTTATCAGGGCTTCTATTTTGTACCTCATGGCGGTACTCTGTATGCATTTTATACCACATGGCGGTACGCTGTGTGCATTTTATACTTCCTGACGTTACGCTGTATGCATTTTATACCACATGGTGATACACTGTATGCATGTTATACTACATTGCAGAATGCTATATGCATTTTAAATTACATGGCGGTAAACTGTATGCATGTTATACTACATGGCGATACACTGTATGCATTTTATATTACATGGCAGGACACAGTATGCATGGGCTGGGGGGTGTCTCTCTATGCATTTTATACCACATGGCGGTACGCTGTATGCATTTTATACTACATGGAGGTATGCTGTATGCATTTTATACTACATGGCGATACGCTGTATGCATTTTATACTACATGGCGGTATGCTATATGCATTTTAAATTACATGGCGGTAAACTGTATGCATGTTATACTACATGGCGATACACTGTATGCATTTTATATTACATGGTAGGACGCTGTATGCATGGGCAAGGGGGGGCGTCTCTCTTTGGCTCGCCTAAGTCAGCACAGTCTAGGTCAGTGATGGCGAACCTATGACACGCGTGTCAGCACTGACACGCGTAGTCATTTTTGCTGACACGCGGCCGCCCAGCGCCCGCTGTCCGCCCCCCTCCCTGTGTAATGTGCTACCCCTATGTTAATGTCCCGCCCCCGTCCTTGTGTTTCTGTCCCTGTGTAATGTGCTCCCCCTGTGTTAATGTCCCTGTGTAATGTGCTGCCCCTGTGTTAATGTCCCGCCCCTGTCCCTGTGTTTCTGCCCCCTGCTTACCTGTCCGGCGCCGCGTTGGTCCGCCCACCTTCTGCAACTCCTCCGGCTCCTCCAGGCTGCAATGCGCGCTGCTCGTCACATGACTGAGGCGACCTGACGTCAGGTCACGTCAGTCATGTGACCCGAGTCGCGCAGTGCAACCTGGAGGAGCCGAGCCGCCATTATCGTCAGACCTGCAGTAAAGCTACAGGGAAGAAGACATCACTGGGTAAGTATGTAAGTTTATTATTATATTATATTTAAAGGGAGGCCGCTAGGGGTATTTTAGTAGTAAAGGGAGGCCGCTAGGGGTATTTTAGTAGTAAAGGGAGGCCGCTAGGGGTATTTTAGTAGTAAAAGGAGGCCGCTAGGGGTATTTTAGTAGTAAAGGGAGGCCGCTAGGGGTATTTTAGTAGTAAAGGGAGGCCGCTAGGGGTATTTTAGTAGTAAAGGGAGGCCTCTAGGGGTATTTTAGTAGTAAAGGGAGGCCGCTAGGGGTATTTTAGTAGTAAAGGGAGGCCGCTAGGGGTATTTTAGTAGTAAAGGGAGGCCGCTAGGGGTATTTTAGTAGTAAAGGGAGGCCGCTAGGGGTATTTTAGTAGTAAAGGGAGGCCGCTAGGAGTATTTTAGTAGTAAAAGGGAGGCCGCTAGGAGTATTTTAGTAGTAAAAGGAGGCCGCTAGGGGTATTTTAGTAGTAAAGGAAGGCTGCTAGGGGTATTTTAGTAGTAAAGGGAGGCCGCTAGGGGTATTTTAGTAGTAAAGGGAGGCCGCTAGGGGTATTTTAGTAGTAAAGGGAGGCCGCTAGGAGTATTTTAGTAGTAAAGGGAGGCCGCTAGGGGTATTTTAACAGTAAAGGGAGGCCGCTGCTGGACATGTTATTAATAAGGGGAGGCCGCTGCTGGACATGTTATTAATAAGGGGAGGCCGCTGCTGGACATGTTATTACAAAATTAGGTTTTTCCTAAAGGTGACACAGCACCCGAGTTATGCTCGTTTTTTTGGCGAATTTTGACACAACAAGCTCAAAAGGTTGCCCATCACTGGTCTAGGTACACCCCTGAAACCCACCGAGTGACATCTGAGCTGAGCTGAAGGTGGGTAAGTAAAATTACTGCATGTGTGTGTGTATATGTGTATATCTGTGTGTATGTGTGTGTATGTTGAGTATAGACTGGATGTGTTAATGTATGTATGCTGTATTTCTGTGTGTATGCTGTATATACTGGATGCATGTGTATATATGCTGTATATGTGTGTGTATGCTGTATATAGTGGATGCGTGTGTATATATGCTGTATATCTGTGTGTTTACTTTATATACCGGATGTGTGTGTATATATACTTTATATCTGTGTGTATGCTGTATATACTGGATGCTTGTGTATATGCTGTATATGTGTGTGTATGCTGTATATACTGGATGTGTGTGTATGTATGCTGTATATACTGGATGTGTGTGTATGCTGTATATCTGTGTGTATGTTGTGTATATACTGGATGCATGTGTATATATGCTGCATCTGTGTGTATCCTGTATATACTCGATGCGTGTGTATATATGCTGTATATCTGTGTGTGTAGCATGAAAAAAAGAGGCATCTGCGGCACTCACCCGTTAAAATTCTTCTTTATTGTAGTCTTCACATAAGATCAGTCCGACATAGTACAGCCAAAGTGGGGCAGAGGTAGGAGCAGGGGGTCAAAAAGAGGCGACAGCCGTTTCGCGCCGTCTGGCGCTTTCTCTAGCCTGTAGAGTGTGGCGTCCTCACCTGGTTCTTAATGCGGCCGGCGAGACGTCACACCCCCCCGTTGCTCAGCAACCGGGACGCTGTTAGGCATAGCGGCAGGAAGTAAGCCAAACTATGCACTAAGGCGCTGTGCGGACAAGGCAACATATACTAAGTTAAACACATAGCAGGATTTACTCGGACGGTAAACATATTTCTACTAGATCATGCACAGAAACACAGAAAAAAAACATATAATAAGGTAGCGGCATAAAATTAGCCTGATATAAGCAGAGAGATGAACCAAAGCGTGCGCACTAATATGCGCAGTCGCAGGGAAGCGGTAATTAAAGAGGATAAAAAATAAGCTTACAAGAACACCCCCATGTCATTCTTATCATTTAGTCCCAGGGGGCCCATGGCATTGGTTCTCAGAATCCATCTTGCCTCCTTCCTCAGGAGTTCCCTGTGGCGATCCCCGCCATTAGGCGGTACCGGAACATATTCAATGCCACCAAAGCGGAGAATGCCGGTATTTCCTCCGTGTACCCTATTGACGTGCTCAATGAGTCTAGGGGCACCCCTGCCGCTTTTTACTGACTGGCAATGTTCGCTAAATCTGATATTAAGGGGGCGAATGGTCTTACCGATATAAAAATGGCCACAGGGACAGAAAACCGCGTACACCACATATTGTGACTTACAAGAGATAAATTGTCGTGGAGCTATTCTGACCCCTCCGATGCTCAGCTCGCGTTTTTTAACATTTTGAGAGCAAAACTTGCAGTGACCGCAGCAATAATTACCATTTGGAATTGTTCTATCAAGCCAGTTCTTTTGTATGGAGGGTAGACGACTGCGTACTAAGTGATCTTTGATACTTCTGGTTCTCCTAAAGGAGATCAGGGGGGGTGCAGTGATTAGGTCCCTAAGCACTGGATCTTCGGTCAGCATATACCAATTTTTATAAATTGCATTTTTAATTCTTTGGGCCATGGGGCTAAAATTGAAGGTGAAAGTGAAACGCTCGTGGTTCTTATGTCTGTGTCTAGTATGTTTGGGGTGCAAAAGATTTTTGTGTTTGAGGGCAGCTGCTTTTTGAAAGGCTTCATTAATGGTTTGAGGGGGATAACCCCTTTTAAGTAGCCTTATTTTTAAGTCCTCCGCTTGAGATAGAAAGGCATCGTCTTCACTATTAACCCGTCTGAGACGTACAAACTGTCCGTACGGGACCGCTGCTTTAACATGCTGAGGGTGATAACTGTTATGATGTAGAAGGCTGTTAGTCGAGGTACTCTTTCTAAAGACTGTGGTGGTTAGTGTGGAGTTTTGTACCCGGACTAGGACGTCGAGGAATTCACATTCTGTATTAGAGGTTTTAAATGTAAAAAACATATTCATGTTATTATTATTAATATAAGTGATAAATTCCTGGAATTGTACCTCTGTCCCTGACCATATGACCAAAATATCGTCCACATACCTCCAGAATGAGTGTATGTGCTTAGCATAAGAATTTTCTTTTGAAAAAATATATTTGTCTTCAAGAACAGCCAAAAATATGTTGGCATAAGTGCAGGCCATGGGCGTACCCATGGCCGTGCCATCTCTCTGCTTATACCAAGCGTCTTCAAACTGAAAGGTATTATTGGTAAGGATAAAGTGTATTGCATCGCAGATAAAGTTTATGAAACTCGTATCTCTATCAGAGTTGACCAGGACTTTACGTACGGCTTCTATCCCTAAATGATGGGGAATTCTCGTATATAAGCTTTCCACGTCTATGGTGGCTAGTATAAACCCATCTTGCCAGGGGGCGTCTTTTAAATTGCGCAAGAAGTCGTTAGTGTCTTTCAGGTATGTGGGAATCGCTTGCAAAATGGGTTGTAAGATCCAATCCACATACCTGGAGAGAGACTCGGTGACAGAACCCACTCCGGCCACTATGGGGCGCCCTGGGGGGGATTGTAGGGTTTTATGGATTTTCGGTAAGAAGTACCATGCTGGTTTCTGAGGGAAGGGAGGTAATAATTTTTCAGCCACAGATTTACTCAGGATATCCTTTTCAACTCCTGTTCTAAGAAAAGAGCAGAGCTTATTTTTAATTTTTAACGTGGGGTCGGAGGTTAGTTTAGTATAGACGTCTGGGTTTTCCAGTTGCCTGTAAGCTTCTTTTTTATAGTACTCTCGGGTCATCACCACCGCATTACCCCCCTTATCTGCTCTTTTAACTACTAGGGCCTTATTGTCTTTGAGCCAATTCAGGGCTGCTTTTTCCTCCTTTGTAATGTTGTCGGGATCTCTCTCATAAACTAGGGCTTTTAAGCTTTGTAAGACCCTTTTTTGAAACTGGAAGAGGGCACCTCCCATGACTAGTGGGGGATTAAACGTGGATCTATTCCCTCCTCTAAAGCCTGCCCCTGTTTCAGATTTAGTCTGGTGGATCTGTGAATTATCAAGATCCATTAGAGCCAGTAGGCATTCTCGATCCTGCGGTTCTAGGGGGTCATGCACCATGAAGCCCAGGGGCCCTATGTGGATGGGTATTTCGCCCTCTTTTTTTGGAAGATGGACAGTATTGTTTATATTTTTGGATGCGTTTATTGAGAAAAACCTTTTCAAATTAATATTACGAACCCCTTTGAAGAGGTCGATTTCAAAATCTACAAAATTAAAGTTGTCAGATGGCCAATAGCGATGTACATTCAGGACTCAATTCAATATCGGTTAAATTAACTACTAGAAGATCGTTGCTATCTCCTCCTGCCCCATTTGTGTTCTCTTCTATTCTATTTTCTCCATACAAAAGAACTGGCTTGATAGAACAATTCCAAATGGTAATTATTGCTGCGGTCACTGCAAGTTTTGCTCTCAAAATGTTAAAAAACGCGAGCTGAGCATCGGAGGGGTCAGAATAGCTCCACGACAATTTATCTCTTGTAAGTCACAATATGTGGTGTACGCGGTTTTCTGTCACTGTGGCCATTTTTATATCGGTAAGACCATTCGCCCCCTTAATATCAGATTTAGCGAACATTGCCAGTCAGTAAAAAGCGGCAGGGGTGCCCCTAGACTCATTGAGCACGTCAATAGGGTACACGGAGGAAATACCGGCATTCTCCACTTTGATGGCATTGAATATGTTCCGGTACCGCCTAATGGCGGGGATCGCCACAGGGAACTCCTGAGGAAGGAGGCAAGATGGATTCTGAGAACCAATGCCATGGGCCCCCTGGGACTAAATGATAAGAATGACATGGGGTGTTCTTGTAAGCTTATTTTTTATCCTCTTTAATTACCGCTTCCCTGCGACTGCGCATATTAGTGCGCACGCTTTGGTTCATCTCTCTGCTTATATCAGGCTAATTTTATGCCGCTACCTTATTATATGTTTTTTTTCTGTGTTTCTGTGCATGATCTAGTAGAAATATGTTTACCGTCCGAGTAAATCCTGCTATGTGTTTAACTTAGTATATGTTGCCTTGTCCGCACAGCGCCTTAGTGCATAGTTTGGCTTACTTCCTGCCGCTATGCCTAACAGCGTCCCGGTTGCTGAGCAACGGGGGGTGTGACGTCTCGCCGGCCGCATTAAGAACCAGGTGAGGACGCCACACTCTACAGGCTAGAGAAAGCGCCAGACGGCGCGAAACGGCTGTCGCCTCTTTTTGACCCCCTGCTCCTACCTCTGCCCCACTTTGGCTGTACTATGTCGGACTGATCTTATGTGAAGACTACAATAAAGAAGAATTTTAACGGGTGAGTGCCGCATATGCCTCTTTTTCATGCTATCTTCCGTTATCTATACTCTATATGCTGAGCACCACCTGTGTTAACATCCCATATTACTGTACCATCTCTGAATATATTAACTGCAAGCCGTGGGGTGTGGCGGTAGTGCCCCCGTGTTTCCCGGCTCTGTCCGCTAATATCTGTGTGTGTGTTTATATGCTGTATATGTGTATATATATATATAAGGGGAATGGGGCCCCATTCAATGGTCTGCTATGGGGCCCAGCCTCTGCTAGTTACGCCCCTGGCCTGGGGCGGTCAGAGCAGGGAGCCGGGAGCCGAGGGGGAAGGGGGAGACAGGAGCGGAGCAGGATTGAAATGGGAGCAGAGCGGGGTTGACACGGGAGCGCAAGGGGAACCGGGAGCGGAAATATGCGGGGAGTGGAGGGCGGGAGCACATTGACGGCCGGGAGCACAGTGCCCGGCTGGAAAGTGGTGCTGGCCGGTCGGCATGCGAGAGTTTGATGCAGGCCGGCAGGGGGGCCAAAGCTCAGTGCCGCTGGCGGGGGACGGACGCAAGGTGCCGGCAGCACGTGAGTCGAGCACGCGGGCCAGCCGAGCTTCTCATTCAGGGGAGGTACAGGGACCAGCAATAATTATACTTTGCTAATGATGTGCCTGCCTGGGCCTGTCCCACTACCTCTCCGCCCACCTGGTATGAGGCCTGTAGTCAGGGGAGGTAGTGGGACGGACCCGGAGACATATCATTAGCATAGTATAATTCTGCCGGATCTCAATACCAGCGCTCTGGAAGCAACTTAATAAAGTTTACTTTCCCCGTCCTTCGCGGGCCCCCCTGCGCCCGGGCCCCATAGCACTCGCTACGGTGGTTGTTACGCCACTGTTCTACATGATAAATTTACACACCAAAAAAGTCACCAACTGTTAAACCATAGCATTGCTTAGGCTTGAAACGCATATCAGAGCAGAGCAGAATCCAATGATGCGTTTATCAAGAGATTTAGTAAATGGTTTGCAGAATTTAATCCATTTCAAATTTAAAGCCATTATCACTCTTGGGTTATTTTGGAAACAAGGCCAGAAATCTTTCACATGCAACAAACTGGATTGTTCTAGAAATTTCACTCAAACAACATATAGTGTACCTTTCTATGTAGGTTTTCATCAGTAATTGTTTGTTCTCCATGGGTTTTCTTAGTAATGGGACTTTATTTACTGTAGTTGTCACTGGAATTGTAGCACTGCAATACAGGAACACATAGCAGGAAATGTACAGTCAGAAGCACTAGACGAAAGTTGCAGTGTTCAGGGATATGTATACAACACATGCAGTCCAGAAGTACACCCTCCTTGAGTTTTATGACTTCAGAAGATATAAAAACTACACTCAGAAAAAGTGCAATAATATTAAAATCACCATTCTGATATTTGTAGGGACATGTTTTACTAACATTGTTAAAAAAATCTAAAAACAAAGCTAAAATCAGGTCTCTTGAAATGTCACATATTTTAACTGAATAAAAGACTGTCCAAATAGCAATAGTATCTTTCTACTCCTAAATTATATTCAAGAAACTGAAATTGCAGACAGTATATTGTCCGATTTTATAACTTTTCATTACACAAGCCAACAATCAATTATTTGCTAAGAGTGGACAACCCCTTTAAATGGTAAAGTCTGGAAATTACCATTTTTAAAACCCAGGCAACAATATTCACATATATTTCTCCATGTGTTATGATATACTGTTTATGACCCAAATCTCTATTCCATGCCTTTTGGCTTGAAGGGAAAAATACAGCATAAAGCATCGTTACTTTTACTGTTCTACTCTTCTTCAACTCCTTAAAGACTTGTCTATTTTACACCTTCCTGACACAGCAAATTTTTTCAAAATGTGGTTACTTTAGTCGGGAAGTAAGAGTTATCCTTACTGAGACTGCCAATTAAGGCCACCATGTACGGGTGTAGAGTCTTATAGCCATGGATGCTCCACTAGGCGGATTCTGAGGAAATATGCAAAGTTTTCCAGGATGGGATAAGGGAGACCACGCCTCTTTTAGCTACCTTGTAAGGCAGCTCCCTTGACATCAAGCATGACCTACAAGAGGCATGATGTGGGATTAAAACCAAACCAGTATATCTATTCCAGAAGGAACAGAAAGCGAACTGTAGACAGCACTGTTTTGAACTGATTGGTTCTCCTCAGTTCAGCGTAGGGAACTGGCTTGGCTGGGTGAGAGGCTTGTGACTAGGGTTGGGAAGTAAGCGTTCTCCTTACGGAGACTGCCAATTATGGCCACCGTGTAGGCGTGTGGAGTCTTATTGCCATGGATGCTCCACTAGCGGGATCTAGTCACAAGCCTCTCACTCAGCCAAACCAGTTATTTATTTAGAAAAAAAATAGATATTTGGTGAAAATTTGGAAAAAGTCTTTATTTTTAAAATTTAAAATGTTCTACTTTTCTGACACATAGGGTTGGAGGCAAAGAGCACTGCAGCCGTGAAGACAAAAAAGCTATTAATGAGAATAATCGGCTATGCCCGTCCAGATTCATGGTCGGATCCCGGGGCAACAAAAATTGTATATACCAGGACTTAAAACAGTTAATTAAGGAATATGTTATTTTCTAATCTAATCTAAAGTATATCTAAGAATTTCTTCTTTGTGGGAATAGGCCTTCAAGTGTTTCACAGGGGTTAAAACTAAATGGAGCTGCAATTTTGAAATTGTTATTTTTTGGATAAATATGTTTTTTCAAAAAAAATTTACACATTCACAATGGACAAAATACCGAAATACTCCTCAAAGTTTGATTCCCTGTTTCTCCCAAGTATGCCAATACCCCATACTAGGTGGTAAATCCCCCCAAGTTGGCTTCAAGATGTCAGCATGATATTGGATTAAACTGTAGATTAAACTTTTATCAAAATCGCATAAATCAATATTTGCATAAGAAAATTTTAAACTTTTCAATATACTTCAACCTCTTAATGACTTTTTTGGGTATTTTTGTTTTACGTTTTCTGCTCCCCACCTTCAAAAATCCATACACTTTAAATTTTTCCATGTACAGAGATGCGTTTTCTGTGTAACACATTGTACATTCCAGTGACGGTATTTCATACTCCATACCATGTACTGGGAAGAAGGGCAAAAAATTCCAAATGTGGTGAAATTGGCGAAAAGACACATTTGTGCAATTTTCTCCTCATTTAAGCCTTTCACTTTTCATTTCAAATGACACCTCCCCTTTATTGAGTTTGTATGATCATGGGATACTAAATTTATATAAGTTTTATTGTGTTTTAATAGATTTTAAAAATTGTAAACCATAAGCAAGAAAAATAAATTTCTTAACCCCTTCCCGACATTTGACGTACTATTACTGCATGGTGGGAGGTGCGCTCACGCAAAATGCAGTAATAGTACGTCATGCTTCCGGCTCCAGAACAGAGCCCGCGCCAGAAGCTGCAGGTGTCGGCTATATATTATAGCCGACACCCGCCTCTAACACCCGCAATCGGAGATTTCTCCGATCGCGGGTGTTAACCCCTAACACGCCGTGGTCGTGCTGACCGCGGCGTGTCAGGGGCATTTGACTGTAATTGGACCCCCCCGCGGCGCTTACCATGGGGTGTAAGTGCCTCTGATCGCAGCCCCGGGACTGCCAGTGCCATCTCCTTCGGAGGTGCGCAGCATGCTCAGTGTGTCACAAAATACAGTGTAATACATCTGTATTACACTGTATTAGGTGAAGAATAGCTTGAACAAGCGATCAGTGGATCGCTTGTTCAAGCTAACCTGTAAAAGTAAAGAAAAAAAGTTAAAAGCACTAAATCAACACACTTTTTAATAAAAAGAATAAATTAAATAAAGTTAAAGTCCCCTAAACACAAAACATTCCCTATACACATCTAATAAAGTAAAAAAAAACGGAAAATCACCAAAACCCCCCACATATTTGGTATCGCCGCGTCCGTAACAATCTTTACAATAAGTCAGACACATGATTGTACCCGTACGGTGAACGCCGTAAAAACAAAATCTGAAAAACTTGCCAAAAATGTAAATTTTCATAAAATCCCTACACAAAAATGTTCCAAAAAGTGATAAAAAAAAGTTATGTGCACCAAAATGATACCACTGAAAATGACAACTCAACACGTAAAAAATAAGCCTTAAACCAGCTTTGTCAACCAAAAAATATTAAAGTTATATCTCCGAAACGATGGCGATGCAAAAACAAGTGAGATTTTCTTTATATTTGATTTTTTCCTGTAAAATTGTAAAATATATAAAAAAAACTATATAAATGAGGTACCACCGTAATCGTAGTGATTTATAGAATAAAAATATTATAGTATGTTTAGAGTATGGTGCAGGAACCCCCAAAATATGCAAAAAAAAAGAAACCCAAAATTGACAATTTTGTTTTCCTCCATACATTAAAGAGTTAATAAAATCTAATCAAAAAGCTACAGACACACTAAAATGAAGTATTTGTAAAGCGCATCTCATGTCGAAAAAATAAGCCCTTATATGTCCAAATAGGTAAAAAAATAAAGATTGTATAGCCATTATAAAGTGACAATGCATAATCTGCTCTGAACGGCGCAGCTCCCCCCTCAATGCCCTGGCGTGTGCCCATACAGCAGGTGACCACCACATATGGGGTATTGTTATACGCGGGAGGGATTGGGTATCAAATTTTGTGGAGCGTTTTGGTATTTTATCCACTGAGAATTTGTACATTTTATGAAAAACACATTAATTTAGTAAAAAAAAAATTTATTTCAAAATTGCATCCGATTTAGTTTTAACCCCTGTAAACCGAGCCCTCTCCATAGCCGGTAAGTCTTTGCTGCATATTGCAGCAAAGGCTTACCGGTAACACCCGCTATCGGTGCTAGCACCGATTGCGGGTGCTTTCACGGCGATCGCTGCCGACAATGCTGCCGGAGGCTCCAAAAAGATGGCACCGCCATCTTGCCGCGGATCGCCGCTCCCCCATGACGTCACGGGGAGCGGTGATCCGTTGCCATGACAGCTTCGGGTCTCACGAAGGCCCGAAGCTGTCTCGTTTTAACCTATTCATTACAATGTGCTATTAGCACATTGTAATGAATGAGGAGTAAAATCCCCATATACTGCCATATTGCAGTATGGCAGTATATGGTAGGATCGATCAGACAACCTGGGGTTAAAGTACCCTAGGGAGTCTGAAAAAAAATAAAAGTAAAAAAAAAGTTAAAAAAAAAAAAATTATAATAAAAAAAACTAAAAATTCAAATCACCCCCCTTTCCCTAAAACTGATATTAATAAACAGTAAAAATCATAAACACATTAGGTATCGCCGCGTCCGAAAATGTCCGATCTATCAAAATATAATAACGGTTTTTCACTGCGTTTAGCCCCGTAACGGAAAATAGCGTCCAAATTCAAAAATGAAAATTTTTTGCCATTTTATAAAAATTTATAAAAAGTGATCAAAAGGTCGCACAGTCCTAAAAATGATAGCAATGAAAACGCCATCAAAAGTCACAAAAAATTACACCACCCACAGCTCTGTACACCAAAGTATGAAAAAGTTATTGCCGCCAGAAGATGGCAAAATAAAAAAAAAAAAAATTTGTATAGGAGGTTTTAATTTTTTTAAATGTATGAAAGCATTATAAAACCTATACAAATTTAGTATCCCCTTAATCGTACCGACCTAAGGAATAAAGTAGACATGTCATTTGTGGCACACAGTGAAAGCTGTTAAATCCAAGCCCACAAGAAAACGTTGCAAATGTGTATTTTCACTGCATTTGGAATTTTTTTCCTGCTTCCCAGTACGGGCCATGGAATATTGAATCCCGTCACTACGAAGTGCAATTTGTTACGCAGAAAATAAGCCATAACACAGCTCTTTATGTGGAAAAATTAAAAAGTTATAGATTTTTGAAGGTGGGGAGTGAAAAATGGAAGTGAAAAAACTAAAAAAGGCCAAGTCGTTAAGGGGTCAAAATATTTTTTTTTATTTTAGTTTTAGATTTAACTTTTTTTCAGATCCCCTAGGGTACTTTAATCCTAGATTGTCCGATCAATCATACAAGTGCCACTGGCACATTACAACAGATCTTATGATATGACAAGTCCTCAGGTCTTGAACGGAGGCTGCCATATCTCAGCAAACAACCACTTCATATGTAGAGGGCTCCAACTGAGCTGTATCCAAACATCCAAATCAATGCTTGGTCATAATAGTACAGGGCATCTCGGTAACAGGTTAATAAAGAAAACTACTCCAGCATCCTCCTTTTTCCCCTGCTTGATAATGTTTCTTAAAGGGAATTATTACTGATTGTGATAATTTATGTGTGATAATAAGACTGTTAAGCTCTACTTTTAGTGCACCCTCCTTAAATATTTTTGGCTCACAAGCTAATTTCCATATTATCACACCCTCTTTCACAAGGCCTTGCACCCTTGTTGAACGAGTCTGAAAAAAACAGCCAAAAAATGTTCTAAAAGCCTTTATAAGTATGTCACAAGGCATTCTAGAGGTTTTTTTGTGGCGCAAATCCGTAATTTTCAGCCACAGGAGATATAATGAATAAGAACCATAACTGATTTAATGAGCCATTCCCAGTTTCACCGTAAAGAATAGACAGTACTTAGACATGCATGGCTTTATCTTTAAAACAAGCATATACTACTTGCAGGATCAACCAGGTAGTACACAGGGTGTACTTTTTCACACCTGGCTTTTCCATTTTTGCTTTACTTTTGGCACATAATTATACTTGGAATCTGTTGCTCATCAGACCTTCTAAAGACATAATGGCTTTTTATTTAAAATAAATCGCACTTTCGACTTGTGCCAAAAATCTGTCTAAAATGACTTGCAAAACATTTATCAAGGCTGTTAGACCTATGTATGGCACTTTTCTGACGGGTGTCCATACGTAGGGGACCGTCTGTATCTCCCAAGCAGGCATTATGGCATTGTTTGTTTGTGTTCTTGTGCTTACAATGTGTTAAACCCCTTAACACTCAGCGCCCGATATAACGGACGCTGAGAGCGGTGACTTAGCGCTCAGTACCCGATATATCGGACGCTGAGCCGATGCCGGTTCAGCTCAAGATCTGGGCAGAACCGGCATCGGGAAACACGGGATGCCGGCACCCCAGTGTAACACCCGCGATCGGAGTGGGCTCCGAACGCGGGTGTTTAACCCATTAAATGCCGCGGTCAGTGTGACAGCGGCATCTAACATGCCTCAGGGGGATCTCTTCCCCACAATCAACCCCCTAAACTGTTTTCGGGGGCCGCCGATCTGGACCCCAGTGTTGCCTGCAAGAACTGCCAGTAAGATGTTGTCTAAGACGTCATCTTACTGGCACAGTGCCAGCCTATGCATGTACAATGCTAATACCTTGCAATACATGAGTATTGCAGAGTATTGTCATGAAAAAGAAATCAGATGATTGCTTGTTCATGTCCCATGGTGGAAGAAGTGAAGATCTCAAGGGGTTAACAATCATTGAAAATAGGTTGGTTATATAGGGGGTTTTGATGCTAAAAATGTAAAATTTCATTCAAAACTGTATTTATCCCCAAAATAGTAAATTCTGAAAATACGAAAATCGATAATCTATTTGTAAGCCGCGTGACATCAAAATAAATTATCCAGATATTTCAAAAATTATGAAAATGTAAAGTAGACATATGGGAAATGTTATTCAGCAACTTATTTAGGTAGTAAATCTATCTGCCTGAAAACGCGATGATTTTGAATTTCGAAAATGGCATCATTTTTTCTTTTTTTTTTGTAAATAAACGTAAAACTTTTCAGCCGAAATTTACCACTAAAATGAAGTACAACATGTGGGGAAAAAAACCAAACAAACAAACAAACAAACAAACAATCTCAGAATCGTTTAGATAAGTAACAGTGTTCAGAAGTTATAACCATATAAAGCGACGCAAGTCAGAATCCCAAAAAATCGGGCTGAGCCTTAAGCTGTAAAATGGCTACGTCCTTAAGGGGTTAAAGCTGTATCCTCCAGTGATTTTGTAATCTGTCAAAAAATTGTGAAAAATCTAACAAAAGGAAATCAGTAATGCCTTTCCCAAACGCAACCTTATACCACTAGAGGTATTTCACAGTTAAATAGCTTTTGCGCATAGAGCTTTAAAGCGTTTACAAAAAAATCCCAAAAAGACTACTTTATTTACATTGATGGTCAAACACCTGTTAAATCCAGACACCACGCTGCAGTTTGCAGCAACATGCCGAACATTATACTTTAAGGGCCACATCTCATCCACAGGCTTAAAATGTTGTAGTAATTGATGGCCAGCGCTACCAGACAGCAGCATAGTAAGTAACCTGTCTTGTAAGAACTAAAATGTGGGGATTGTTTTCTCTGTAGCCACAGCAATTTACAGGCATTCTAAATGTTTACAATGTTAATCAATGAGAAGAGACAAAACAATTGGTAGCATGGATCTCAGATAAAGACAGGTCATGCTTTCATAGGACAAGTCATGTATATACATGATAGATAGACCAACAGATCTTATCAATCAAATTGAGAATAGAATTATAAATTGTAGAACAAACAAATAGCTTTAACACCTTCAGGACGCAGACATTTTGTAGCTTAAGGCTCAGCCCCATTTTTTGTATTCTGAATTGCATCGCTTTATATGGTTATAACTTTTGAACAATGTTACTTATCAAAGCAAAAATTAATTTTTTTCTCACATGTTGTACTTCATTTTAGCGGTAATATTTTGCTGATTATTATTAAATAACTGCAAAACTTAAGTAAAAAAATGAGACATTTTTTGGAAAATTTGTCATTTTTAACCCTTTCCCGCCGCATCCCATTATCGTTTTTGCGTTTTCATTTTTCACTTCCCATCTTCAAAACTCTATAACTTTTTTATTTTTCCATGTACAGAGCTGTGTGATGGCTTACTTTCTGCGTAACAAATTACACTTCAAAATGGTGGTATTTAACCCCTTAAGGACGTCGCCCTTTTTCGTTTTTGCATTTTAATTTTTCACTCCCCACCTTCAAAAATCTAACTTTTTTTTTATTTCTCCATGTAAAGAGCTCTGTTTGGGCTTGTTTTCTGCGTAACAAATTGCACTTCATAGTGATGGTATTTATTATTCCATGCCGTGTACTGGGAAGCGGAAAGTAAATTCAGAATGCAGTGAAAATGATAAAAAAACGCATTTGCGCCGTTTTCTTGTGGGCTTGGATTTTACAGCTTTCACTGAGCGCCCCAAATCACATGTCTATTTTATTCTATGGTTTGGTATGATCACGTGGATACCAAATTTGTATAGGTTTTATAATGTTTAC
The DNA here is from genome assembly GCF_040894005.1 of Engystomops pustulosus. Taxonomy (NCBI): domain Eukaryota; kingdom Metazoa; phylum Chordata; class Amphibia; order Anura; family Leptodactylidae; genus Engystomops; species Engystomops pustulosus. The sequence continues at coordinate 70,718,176 of NC_092415.1, forward strand.
ATACATTTAAAAAAATTAAAACCTTCTGTACAAAAAAAAAAAGAATTTGCATTTTGCCATGTTCTCGCACTAATAACTTTTTCATACTTCAGTGCACGGAGCTGTGGGTGGTGTAATTTTTTTCCGACTTTTGATGACGTTTTTTAATACTATCATTTTGAGGACTGTATGGGCTTTGTTCACTTTTTATAGAATTTTTTCTATTTTTCAAAATGGCAAAAAAGTGGCATTTTCGACTTTGGGCGCCAATTTCCATTACGGGGTTAAACGCCGGAAAAATTTGCTAATATATTTTGAAAGATCGGACATTTTGGGACGCGATGATACTTAAAGAGTTTATGATTTTTACCGTTTATTTATATCAGTTCTAGGGAAAGGGGGGTGATTTAAACTTTTACTTTTTTTACTATTTTTTCATATTTTTTTAAAAAACATTTTTTACCATTTACCAGAGGGCGGCGAGGTGTTAATATTCCATGCCGTGTACTGGGAAGCGGGAAAATTCCAAATGCAGTGAAATTGGTAAAAAAACACATTTGTGCTGTATTCTTGTGGGCTTGGATTTTACGGATTTAACTGTATGCCTAGAATGACATGTCTACTTCATTCTTTGGGTCGGAACGATTACGGGGATTCCAAATTTGTAAAGGTTTTATAATGTTTTCATACATTTAAAAAAATTAAAACCACCTGTACAAAAAATTTTGGGGGGATTTTGCCGTCTTCTGGCGCTAATAACTTTTTTTATACTTTGGTTTAAGTAGCTGTGGGTGGTGTTGTTTTTTTGTGCATCTTGATGACGTTTACCATGTTATCGGTTTTAGGACTCTACAACCTTTTGATCACTTTTTATAGAATTTAAAATTTTTTTTTAAATGGTAAAAAAGTGCCATTTTCGACTTTAGGCGTGATTTTCTGTTAGGGTTAAACGCAGTGAAAAAACGTTATATTTTGATAGATCAGGCATTTTCGGACGTGTTGATACCTAATGTGTTTATGATTTTTACTGTTATTTATATCTATATCAGTTCTAGAGAAAGGAGGGCGATTTGAGTTTTTATGTTTTTTTATTATAACTTTTTTAAACATTTTTATTTTTACTATTTTTCAGACTCCCTACGGTACTTTAACCCTAGGTTGTCTGTACGATCCTAACATATACTGCTATACTGCAGTATGGTAGTATATGGGGATTTTCCTCCTCATTCATTACAATGTGCTGATAGCACATTGTAATGAATAGGTTAACCCGAAGCAGCCTCGGGTTTTGGAAGTCCCGAGGCTGCCATGGCGACGGATCGCCGCTTCCTGATCACATCAAGGGGAGCAACGATCCTCAGAAAGATGACGGCGCCCATGCGCCCCCATCTTTTTGAAGCCGCCGGCAGCGATCGGCGGAAAAACACCCCGCAGCAAAGATTTACTGCCTATGGAGAAGGCTGAGCCCGTGAACACTCTCCATTCACCCGCACCCGGCATGTGACGTAGTATTACATCACATGTCAGTATGGGGTTAAAATTCTAAGTCATCGCATTTTCAGGCAGATGGCTTTACCACCTAAATAGCCTGTTGAGTAACATTTCCCAGATGTCTGCTTTACATTATCATAATTTTTGAAATGTCTGGATACATTTCTTTTGAAATGAAATTTTAAATATAAAAAACATTAAAAGCCCTGTATATAATCAACCCATTTTCAAATCTGCACCCATCAAATTATCAGAAACAGCTGTTAGGAAGATTATTTAACCCTTGACATCTTCATAGCAATTAAATCAAAATAGGTGAAGTTTAGAATGGTCAAATTTTGTCGGTTATAAGTTCATTTAGCCGTTACTTGTTTTATGGGCGCACAGCGAGACGCAGAAGGGAAGGAGGCCCGTGCAGTTGCCAGGATTTTAATTTCCTCATTGGCCATTTTTGAAGGCTTTAAAATTTTAGCTTTTTCGTTATTGGGGCCATGTGAGAGCATTTTTTTTTGCTGGATGAGATGCTTTTTCCAGTGTAACCATTTTGGGGCTGGTATCACCGATTGTTGAAAATTTATGAACTTTTTGTTTTAAGGCAGGAGTTGAAAAGCATCAATTCTGTACTGGATTTTTAACTTTTTTTGGTGTTAACCATATAACCTTATAATCATGTTATCTTTATTCTATTGGGCAATTACGGGGATATTACGTTATTTTTTTCTTACGTTTAACTTATGCCTTCTTCCAAGTGGCATAACCTTTTTAATTATTCTGCTGCGGTGCTTGTTAATCGCTTGTTTTTTGTGGGACATGTTGTACTTTGCAACAGTATCATTCTGGAGTACATACGTATTTTTTGATCACTTTTCATTGCATTTTTGTGGGATGAAATAGGTAAAATTTTTGGTGGGTCTAACTTTTTTTCTACAGTGTTCATCATGCGGGTTCAATAATGATCTTATTTAAATCCACGGTTCGTTACGGTGGTGGTTATTCTATATATGTGGGGTTGGTGTTATGATTTGGACTTTTTTGTGTTCTATGTCTCTTTATATGTTTATGGGGCTTATGGCCATTTTTATTAATCAATTTTTTGCTTGTTCGTGATAATACCCTGCAACACTGTTCCTTTAAAGGGAACCTACCACCACAAATCTACCTATAAAGGTAGATCGGGTGGTAGGTGGATTAATAGGACGTGAGGATAGCCCTTTTAAGGGCTAATCCTCACGTCCCCACACTTTTTTGTTAACTTTTATTGCACATTTATGGAAATTTACTTATGCAGCTACTGGGGCGTGGAGTAGCCGCATCTGAGGTTACACGAGGCGGCTACTCCACGCCCCGGTAGCCTCTTTTCCCCTCCTACTCACCCATCTTCGGCGCTTAAAAGGGCTATCCTCACGTCCCATTGATCCACCTACCACCCAATCTACCTTTATAGGTAGATTTGTGGTGGTAGGTTCCCTTTAAGATCCCGTCACAGACAGGATCTTGCATGCACTGCCAGAGGACAACCCTGAGGTCCCGATCGGACCCTATGACCACATTTTGTACATACCACCGAATCCTCAAAAGCCATCTTCCATAATAGTGCTGGTGTTTAACCCCATAACGCAAAAAGACGATACTGTACGTCCTGTTGCATAGGGGGGAGTTTGAAGCGGGCTCACAGGCTGAACCCTCTTCATACTCAGTGGGTGTTTGCTTCACAATGGAGCAAACACCCGTCGCTAACACCTGTGATTGGTGATGGCACAGATCGTGGGTGTTAACCATTTGATCGCCACCAGCACAGCTCCCGGCAGCGCTTGGGTGCTGCCATCTTGGCTCAGACCGTCGCTGCATGTGAAGTCATCGGGGAGCGGCGATCCATTGCCATGACAGCCTTTGGTCACACAAAGATCTGAGGCTCATGTCCGAGGCTATCTATTACAATGTGCGATTTGCACACTGTAAAAGATGACGTGCAAAATCCCCATATACTGCCATACTGTAGTATGGTAATATATGATAGGATCAATCAGACGACCTATGGTAAACCCTTTCCTGACATTTGATGTAACACTACTTCATGGCAGGAGGTGCGTTCCTGCATTTTGCAGTATTATTACGTCATGCTTCTGGCACCACCAGCTTTGGGTGTCAGCCATTAAATTTGATATCCCTGTGATCCACCGACCCAAAGAATAAAGAGAAAGTGTCATTTAGAGTGCAGAATAAAACCTGTAAAAACAGAGCTCACAAAACGCCACAAATGTATTTTTTTGTCAATTTCACTGCACTTGGAATTTTTATCCAGCTTTACAGTACAGTGGAAATATTAAATGGCAGCCCTAAAAAGTACAATTTGTCCCGCAGGTAACAAGCCCAAAAACATCTCTGCAAATGTAAAAATAGAAAAAAGTTTTTGCTTTTGGAATGAGGGGAGTAAAAAACAGAAACGCAAAAATGAAAAAGGGCCGAGTCCTGAAAGGGTTAATATCAGCTGATATCTGTATTCCTAAATAGTTCATGCTTTGATTTGGTTCCGTAAGACCATATTCTTCAAAACTAAAGGTATTTTCTAATGGGAGAAGGACAGTCTCTCCCTTTCCAATGAATTTCTAGACCTGACCTATATCCAAACTCTTGAATAATATTTATAACTCTTGGAATAGATTTGGTCGAATCCCCCAAACACAACAGAATATCATCTGCGTAGAGCATGATTTTATCAGATTTGATAACCAAACCCTTTAACGGGAACCTACCGCCACAAATCTACCTACTATAGGTAGAACAGGTGGTAGGTGCATGTATTGGAAATGAGTATAGCCCTTTTTAGAGCTAATCTTCACGTCCACGCTAACTTTTTAAAATCTTTATTGCCCTAATACAAGAGGCTACACGTCGCGGCTTCTCGGACGAGGGCGCGCAGCTATGAGGAACAAAGAGGCTACTAGGGTGTGGAGTAGGGGGGGCGTGAGGATTAGCTCTAAAAAAGGCTATCCTCACGTCCAATACATGTTCCCTTTAATATCTGGGTCAGTCCTAATTATATTTGTAAGAGGTTCTATAAAAACATCAAATAGGAAAGGAGATAGTCGGATTCTCCTGCTAAGCTTAAATCTATCGGAAACATTACCATTTATCATCACACTTTCCATAGGGGCACTGTACAGTAATTTCACCCAGGAAATAAACCAGACAATGGCCCAAATATATCAAACATATCAAGCATTTCATAAAGAACGTCTTTGGAGCTTGCACATGTATTTATAAAGTGTCTGTAGGAGTTTGGTGTCTTGGCTGCCTGTCTTGTCTTGGTGTCCCTTCATGTGTGTTTTTAAGTTATATGTATCGCTTTATGCGTTTTTAACTTCACATTTTTTCCGCACGTTCCGCCTGTCCGCTTTAAGAATTTATTTCTATTGATACCTTGCTGGTTGTATCGTTGCTAAATTCTGTCAACATATTGTTGTTAATTATGGTGAGTGGGGTACTACTCCTCTCTCTGCAGATACAAGTGGAGCGTGCGGTGTTACCAGATTGTTTTGCTGTTACCATGACAGCGCGTGCGGGCATTCCGCCTCCTCTCTATTTCTGGTGAGAGGCGCGCATGCGCTGTCATAGCCTGGAGAAAGCGCCGAGCGGCGCGAAACGGCCCGTCGGCATAGCGGCACTGCGTGCCTCCCTGTATTTTATCTTGCACCAATAAAGAAGACTTTTTCACCATCGTTGAGTGCCACCTCATCTCTCTTTTTCATTTGATGTAGGCTATATGTTAGTGAATTGGCCGGCCATGGCAATTATTGTAACCTTTCCACCACTGGCTCCCTGGATGTATGAAAATACAGAAGACGGGACTAAAAAAAAAAAACGTATTCAAGTGAAAAAGTAATTTGTCTGCTAGAGGAGCAAAGGGTCAGACAAGTCAAAGGTACAAGGCAATATTGTATTCCAATGGTAGGTTACAGCTATGACTGTCAGAGGCCCAGCTACCAAGGGGCAAAGGTCCAAAGGACTTGAGGGGGTCCACTCCCTAAGATTTCAACTCTATCCAGATGACCAAAATATGAGGGCCAGTGGCAGTGGGGATCATGTATCAATGTGTCGAGGACTCGGCCGTTTCCGAACAAGTTTGAAAACAGCCTAAAATGGACGACAGCCTTTAACAAAAGAGGCGAAGGGCATTTCAGGCGCACATTACTTTAGAATTCTGGCGTAGACAGATTGATCTCCCCCACTGTGTCCAAGATCATCATAAAGAATGAGAAAATATGCCACCACCCATTGCAGAGCAAGGGTGTGATGGCTTCAGCATTTCACTGAAATAGTGTTTTTACAGACTTGTTGTCAATATAATAAATGTAATATAAAGTAATATATCAATATGCAAAGCCACACAATTGTATAATTAACCCCTTAGCGCTCTGCGCCATAGCTGTACTGCGCTGAGTCCTGCGAATCGTGCTCAGCGCAGTACAGCTACTGCGCAGAGCCGATGCCGGTTCAGCTCTGCACAGGAGCTGACATCCCCGGTTAACACCCGCGGTCAGAGTGGGCTCCGATCACGGGTGTTTAACCCGTTAAATGCCGCGGTCAGCACGACCACAGCATTTAACCTGCCTTCCGGGGGTCTTTCCCCCACGATGGGCACCCCTGCGCCATTTTCGGAGGTGCTGATTGCTAAGGCATCTCTGGGGTCTGATCGGGACCCCAGAGATGCCTGAAGGCAGTGCCTTTAAGATGGCGTCTGTGACGTCATCTTAAAGGCACAGTATCAGCCTATCAATGTGCATAGGCTGACACTGCTAATACCCTGCAATACATAAGTATTGCAGAATATTACCATGAAGAAGCAATCAGATGATTGCTTGATCATGTCCCATGGTGGAAATTGTCAAAAAGTTAAAAAAAAAAGGTTTTTTTCAGTAAAAAATAAAAGTTTATAAATCACTAAAAATGCCCATAAGCCCCAAAACATATAGAGACATAAAACGCTCAAAAAAGTCTAAATCATAACACAAACCACACATATATAGTATCACAGCATCCGTAAAAAATCCGTAGAATAAAACTAAATAAATATTGAACCCGTACAATGAACGCCGTAAAAAAAAAAAACCCCGCCAAAAATGATTATTTTTACCTATTGAATCCCACAAAAAATCCAATAAAAAGTGATCAACAAAAAATATTCATGTCTGGTATCCCCGTAATCGTATCAACCCATAGAATAAAGATAACATGATTATTAGGCTATACGGTGAACACGTTAAAAAAAAAAAAAAAAAAAAAAAGGTACAGTGATGCTTTTCTACTCTTGACCTCAAAAAAAAAATTCCTAAATTTTACCAATAGGGGATATCAACCCCAAAATGGTAACAGTGGAAAAAGCATCTCGCAAAAAAAATGCCATCACATGGACCCAATAACGAAACAACAAAAGTTTTTTAACCTATAAAAGGGGCCAATGAGGAAACTAAAATCCTGACAGCTGCAGGTCCGTGTGCCCATAAAACAAGTACATTTTAGGGCTAAATGAACGTATAACCGGCAAAATTTGACCATTCTAAATTTCCCCTCCATTTTGATGTAATTACTATGAAGATCTGTAAGCGTTAACAATCTTCGTAAAAGCGGTTTCTGATAGCTTGAGGGGTGCAGATTTGAAAATGGGTTGATTTATATAGGGGGTTTTAATGCTAAATATGTAAAATTTCATTTAAAACTGTATTTATCCCCAAAACAGTAAATTCTGAAAATACGGAAAATCGATAATCTATTTGTAAGACGCATGACATCAAAATAAATTATCCAGACATTTCAAAAGTTATGAAAATGTAAAGTAGATATATGGGAAATGTTATTCAGCAACTTATTTAAGTCCTAAATCTATCTGCCTAAAAAACGCAATGAATTCGATTTTCGAAAATGGCAAATTTTTTTTTTAAATTCCTCATTTTTTCTTTTTTGGTAAATAAACACAAAACGTTTCAGCCGAAATTTACCACTAAAATGAAGTACAACATGTGGGAAAAAAAAAACAAACAAACAATCTCAGAATCGTTCAGATAAGTAACAGTGTTCAAAAGTTATAACCATATAAAGCGACACAAGTCCGAATCCAAAAAATGGGACTGAGCCTTAAGCTACAAAATGGCTGCGTCCTTAAGGGGTTAATTGCTTTAGTTCAAAACATAATAATTCAACAACCATATAGTGTCATCTCCTCTTATTATTAACTTGTGACCCCAGATGGTAGTATTGCACAACTACCGTATGTTTTTTGTTTTGTTTTTTTTAGAGATATACTCTAATACAGTAGGTGCAGAAAAGCGTATATTATTTGAAGACAAGAGTTGTCCCTTAAATGGGATTCAAATTATACGGTATACGTATCATAAAAAGATCCAGCTGACAATTTGAACAACTGATATCCATCTTGGCTTGGGCACCAGAATGATCTTCTAGAGAGAGACAAAGGCTTTCCCAGTTGTTTCTATGCAACAAAATCTATAGGACCCAGACATGGCTGCATGGGGTAGGGATACGGAGTGATGATTGCTACCCTCTATGTGACCATGATGGCGCACACCTGCTGCATATGTTGTGGGAGTGCCCCTGTTTGGGAACTTTATGAGGGGAGGTGCTGGAACTTGTTAAGACTGTGTATGATGTACAGCTCTCTGCTACTCCCATTATATGTGTTATGGGTCTGATTGATCAGGTATCAGATGAGGGTGGAGTAAAATTGCATATAGCCCAGATGCTATACCAGGCATGAAAACTCATTGTATACCACTGGATCCAGGCTGTACCTCCTACTAAACAAGGGTATATAAACAAGCGGAATAAGATTATAAGGTTGCAGAGGGGGGTGTATTTAAAAAGAAAGGCAGAGAGGCAGTTTGAGAAAATCTGGGGGCCCAGGCTTGACTTGCCAGGTTTACCATCTCCATACTTGAGATTTATTAGCAGCTGCTGGTTCAATTTACCACACATTAACGCCTATAATCTTCAGTATATCCTTAAACAAGATGTGGACTCTCTTGATTGGTTTACTTTATCTCTACTTATATTGTATGCTGTATATTTCATAATGTGAATGTATATTTTTGCTGTACGACTCTGTGTGGGGGATGGGGTGGGGTTTTCTTTTTCTGTATGTTCTATGGAGATAGGAGACCACAAAAGGTCGCCAACTTTACCCTTCTTGCGGCCCATTTCTGCACATGGTAGCTGTGCATGAGGCCATACCCAGGGACAGGTACATAAGCCATTCAAGTGTTTAAAGGACACATGGAGGATTTTTTTCAGTAGTGGCCTATGGGTCAAGGCAGACATCTGCCCAATAATCCAATACTGTATATATTATATCTGAACATCCAACAACAAAGCAGTGCCTGGTACCATGTTCAATACATTGCAATTCAATAATCTGCTATAAAGAATGCTTTATTCACATTCACAGCACAAACAGTTCTTCATGTTTAATAAAACTCAACTTTTACAGCTGAAAACAGTTTAACATTCTGATGCTGATACCAGTTTCCTTGTAAACACAGTGAGGAAGGTCTTGAAGCTCGGCAAACGCAGCCTCATGCATCTTTCTAGGAGGAGAGCTCATTAGTGAGATCAGCTGAATAAAGTGCTAAAGTGCAATAATGTTGATTCATGGCTCCCCAGGTGAAGGCTCGGGAACCATGGAGTAACATTATAGACATCAGCTCTTTATTGGACTGCTCCGTCTAATTACCCTTCTTTCTGGCAAGATGCATGATGCCATTTTCATTGCATTGGAGAACTTAATTAGGTTTGATTTGCAAATAAAATCCACAAACAGAAAGCCTTGTCAGGTTTTTTTCTGGTTCTTAGTCTTCTGGTGGTGTTGTCCCTTTGTTTAAATATATTTCAGTACATTTCCTAATTATGGTTTGCGGCTGGTCATTAAAAAGAAATCTCAATAATCTTGGTCCAGCATGAAATGAGTCTCTTATTCACAGTACAAGAACTTCTTCAAATCTACCAAATTATAAGTTACCCAACTCCAACTCTTCTAAACCAATGTTACCCATGTTCTTCATAACGATCAATAAAATATCATTTATTAAGCAACACAGCAATATTTTCTGAAATATAAGCTGAAAAGGATTCACCACTACCTCATGATTTTTGTAATGTGGGGTCAAGTTATTAAATTAAAATTTACCAATATACATTATGAAAAGTTGTACTCTAGTTAATAAATGTCTTTTACTTCCTAAATACCTATAAACTCTCTACCGCCTGTTCAGCGCAAGAACGAAATTACAAAATCCTCACTAGATGGTACGGTATCCCTTGTCTCCATTCTATCTATCCCTCATTTCCGGACAGGTGCTGGGGTGTGGAACATCAATGGCTTCCCTGAATACTTCTAGGATCTATTGGAGTACATAAACACAGTATGTTGCCACCATAATGTCAGGGTCAGTGAACCCCCTGTGACTAGCCCGCGGTGGCAGCCAAGGTCGAGGTACAGGTACAGTGGGCAGTCTCATAGTCAGGTACAGACAGGCAGCAGAGATGCAAGGTCAAATCCTAGAGTGCCAGTGTGCGCACCCTAGGAAGCGGGTACGCGGCCTAGCCAGGACGGGAGCAGGAGCGTGGAGAGGCGAGTTTGGGCCGGAAAAGCCGCGCCACAGAGAGGAGCACGGGTGTCGGGGGGAGGGGGGGGGGTTGTGGCCTAGCAGAATGGCCAGAGGAATTGTTACAGATATTTCACATGGATGAATTCATGACACTTTGAGAAATTTCTTAAAGTATGCCAGCAATAATTCCTTTTTCAGGGTATGCAGGCTTTTCGAGGCCTCTTTGTTGTTGGATATGGTAGTTAATGGGCGGGTATCAGGCCCTATTCTTTCTTCTCTTAATTTTTTTCTCCTTTTTACATCCCCACTCCTTCAATCCTTTTGCTCCTAGCCCCCCCCCGCCCCCCCATCCCCACTATGCTCCCATATCCCTTTTCCTTTCTTTTCCACGCTTTGCATTAGTCTATGTACACTCACCGGCCACTTTATTAGGTACTCCATGCTAGTAATGGGTTGGACCCCCTTTTGCCTTCAGAACTGCCTCAATTCTTCGTGGCATAGATTCAACAAGGTGCTGGAAGAATTCCTCAGAGATTTTGGTCCATATTGACATGATGGCATCAAACAGTTGCCGCAGATTTGTCGGCTGCACATCCATGATGCAAATCTCCCGTTCCACCACATCCCAAAGATGCTCTATTGGATTGAGATCTAGTGACTGTGGAGGCCATTTGAGTACAGTGAACTCATTGTCATGTTCAACAAACCAGTCTGAGATGATTCCAGCTTTATGACATGGCGCATTATCCTGCTGAAAGTAGCCATCAGATGTTGGGTACATTGTGGTCATAAAGGGATGGACATGGTCAGCAACAATCCTCAGGTAGGCTGTGGCGTTGCAACGATGCTCAATTGGTACCAAGGGGCCCAAAGAGTGCCAAGAAAATATTCCCCACACCATGATACCACCACCACCAGCCTGAACCGTTGATACAAGGCAGGATGGATCCATGCTTTCATGTTGTTGACGCCAAATTCTGACCCTACCATCCGAATGTCGCAGCAGAAATCGAGACTCATCAGACCAGGCAACGTTTTTCCAATCTTCTACTGTCCAATTTCGATGAGCTTGTGCAAATTGTAGCCTCAGTTTCCTGTTCTTAGCTGAAAGGAGTGGCACCCGGTGTGGTCTTCTGCTGCTGTAGCCCATCTGCCTCAAAGTTCGTACTGTGCGTTCAGAGATGCTCTTCTGCCTACCTTGGCTGTGACGGGTGGCGATTTGAGTCACTGTTGCCTTTCATCAGCTCGAACCAGTCTGCCCATTCTCCTCTGACCTCTGTCATCAACAAGGCATTTCCGCCCACAGAGCTGCCGCTCACTGGATGTTTTTCTTTTTCAGACCATTCTCTGTAAACCCTAGAGATGGTTGTGCGTGAAAATCCCAGTAGATCAGCAGTTTCTGAAACCCTTCTGGCACCAACAACCATGCCACGTTCAAAGGCACTCAAATCACCTTTCTTCCCCATACTGATGCTCGGTTTGAACTGCAGGAGATTGTCTTGACCATGACTACATGCCTAAATGCACTGAGTTGCCGCCATGTGATTGGCTGATTAGAAATTAAGTGTTAACGAGCAGTTGGACAGGTGTACGTAATAAAGTGGCCGGTGAGTGTATATATAAAAGTATTCATGAATACATGCTTATGCTCCTGACAGGTAGGATGGACAGATAGCATCAGATGAACCACCATCTCAGTCATTTTATAGACAGAAATGGAATCTGATAAGGTTTATGAAACGGGTGCTTTACTTAACATTTCAAGAAAGCAATGAAGAACATTTACCCAATGTATGTCCCTATAGACAGCTATGGCATCCCGGCAGCGGTACGGCCATACTCTACTGCACACAGGGAAAAGCTAGAGCATGCTCTGTGTTTTCCCATGTTTACAGGGGGAAGGCTGGGGGGGCAGCACCCATTCAGCAAACAAGCAGCTACAATATGGTTTAGTTTATATTAATATTCCCATTTCACAGGAAATGCAATGAAAACAACCTTTGTTATATTTAATTACGCAAAAACTTTCCTCCTTAAAAATCCATAGCAGGCAGCACCTACCAAATTTAAATTTGTGGCTTTCAGTTCATGGGGATACCTGTAATTCACTCATTTCATTGTATCATTACTGTTTTTATTTCATATCACTATGCATCTCTACTTTATTATTTATTTATTTCTGTGATCCTTCAGCCGTTCTTCAATTCATCTATTTATTTTACTTTATTATGTTTCATCCATTCATTATTTCTTCATTCATTTTTATCTACTCCAGCCAAGATTCCTCTCCATACTCATCCACTCATTTATTCATCCACTTCAATCATTCACTTCATTTCTCATTAATCATTTTAGTCAACTACCTCTTTCTACATTTAGTCTCCCCCTTTATTCAGTCACTCCGTCCCTTATCATCTAAATCTAATTCCACAATTATTGCTATCATTCACTCGCATCCACTCACGCATCATTCATACACATACCACTCCAATCAATCATCAACCATTAACATATACCCGATCCCCATTCATTGCTGCTCAACACATGCCCATTACTACCCTACTACCGTTAACCCGTGCACCTATTCCGACCCCCCCCCCCCCCGCTTCTAATTGGCGCCACTATAAAGTAGGTCGCATCGCTCCCGGAGCGTACCTTAACTACTAACGTGCAGCCCGCTCACCTAGCCAGTGAAGCCCCGCGGTAAGTGGCTCTTTATACCTTCATACCCCCTCCTTTTGCCCGTTTGCCGGCTTTTCTCATTACCTCATTTTCATCCCTCCCCAGGAATCAGACCTCTGCTCACCATCTTCTCCAGCCCGACTCTGCAGGTACATTGTCCACCTTCATACCACCACCGCTCATTTCACCATTGTATTATGCCACTACCTCAGTTTTAATAACTATCAATCACTCATTGAACCATTCCACCCTCACAATTTCAACAAACGACCCCTCTTTAGCCCTTTATTTATTTTTACCCATCCAATTGTCTGTTTATTGTTAACTTATTTATTATTCATTCATCGATGTATCCATGTATGTACCTATCAATTTATCAATTTGTATGTACAATCATGCTTTTTCACCATCTACCACCTATTGTCTCAATTGGACCCTAACTTATCTGAGTTTACCACTTCTACTACTATTATCATTTTATTATTTCACTTCCTCATTGCATAGATTGGGCACCGACACACAACTAATGAACTTACGTCTATTGATGTTCTCTATTTTATCATTATTAATTTTAATATACTGTATATTTATTATTATTTACATTTATCATTATTTTTATTTTATTTTTCTTTATTTTATTTTACTTTACTATGTCTATAGATTCCGACATGATGAAGACACCGATACAGTGTTGAAACGAGTTGTCAAATATAAATAAAAATAAAAAACCTTTACCTTGGATGTAGCGCGTCAATCTATCCTACCCCATACTTTTCCCTTCGCTTGCATTCTCTTTATGGACCCGTGTCCAGCCCTGGGGCCTGACGCTGCAACTCCCCCGTGGCCTACCTTGCAATTTCCTCAGCACCCATATTGTGCACATAACTTTAGGCACCTGGCTCAAACAAAATCCCTCACTTTTTCCCCAAACCTAATGTGGATTTAGGAAATCTTTCAGCAGTTTTGACCATGCAAATCTGCCAACAGTGTCTGTGAAATCATAACATTGTGCATGTTGTTATTAGCAGCATGCCTTTATATTCCAGAATTGTTGTTTAGTAAGTTACACAGCTGTGCTCTTTTTTTTACATTTTGCACTGAGCCTCTCTACAGCTCCTCCCACTTCCTCTACTCTTAGTAAAAGGTGTAGCCAACTTTGTGTTTAATACTGCATCATCACTCAGAGCAGAGACACTGTACAGCAGTAGTGTGAGGAAACACCTTTCCGTTCCCCAAAGTTACAATACTGGAATACTAATCCATTTTCACACAGCTCTCCAGGGCTGCTACCGAACACATTCTGAATTATGCATGGTCAACAGCTGACAGTCCCTCAAGCATTTTATTAACAATGCAATTTATTGATTAATATGTTGCAAATTCAGATGGGACAACAGCATCAGCCCCCAAGCACTGAACCCTTTAGCACTGCTCTCATACAAAGACACACACACTTCATTCGTCTGGACTTAGAGGCTATGCACTTTGTCACCTCTGCAAGAATGTAATATGAACAACAGAGTCTGGAGATCAACACGGTTTCCTGGCGGCATCGCTTGATGTACAATGTTTATTGAATTCACTGAGCTAAGGGATTTTACGGCTACAGTATGAACCATTCTTCATAGATGCACTTATAAAGGGTTTCCATATATGCTTATCTTACATTTTACAGATGCTATCCTACCAAACGCAGCCTCCAGCATTCAGATGTTATTAGCATCCTTATGAGAAACTGCAACTTTCACAAGATTAGGGTTTATTGTAGTTATTGAGAAAAACCTTCTGTATTAACTGCTGGTTAGTGCCAAGTGGCTATGGGTTCTGTTCATAGCAGAACTAATGTAATAGCTGCTGAAGAAGTATAAAGTAAAATTCTGTTACATATAAATATACACGGTATATATATAAAAAACGATATTTAAAACACACAATAACGTGTATATATGTTGAGTAGTTGAGCATAGAACACTCACTTGTTTAAAGTAATGGTAAAACCATTATGTCTACACTGTATTTGATCTGGGGATGTTGAAGAATCGGCACCAGCATGTACTTCTAGAACCAGCTCTCCCTTACATGCTCTAGGGCAGTGATGGCAAACCTTTTAGAGCCCGAGTGCCCAAACTTCAACCAAAAGCCACTTATTTATAGTAAAGTGCCAGTGCAACAATTCAAGCAGGAATTTATTTCTCCTTGTTCTTTGACAACTTTCAATAGTTCGACCTCCTAAGGACACCAATGCAGTTGAATAGAGGAGGGCAAATTTGCCTATCATTGTAGGAAGATTCTGTAGGAAGATTATTTGAGTCCTGTCTATTGAACTTCATGCTGGGGTGATGGCCTGGGTGCCCACAAAGAGGGCTCCGAGTGCCGCCTCTGGCACCAGTGCCATAGGTTCGCCACCACTGCTCTAGGGTGTCTGCGGTAGGAAAAAGTGCAATGGAAGAATTCTGCAATAGAATCAGCCTATCCAGAAGGGTCCCACAAAATTTCCATTCCCTTTCCATTATTTGTGTTTCCATCAAAATGTCATATAACTTAGACATAGAACTGAATGAGAGCATATTATCCGTGGGACCACTTCCATTTCCTATTGGCGTCATTTAGAATTGACGTTTCCCTGTAGTAATCTACAGGGAAACTGGAAAAAAAAAATTCTAAAAATGCTGAGAAATTGAGCCCTGCATTAGCACCACTTTCTAGAGGGTTTTATTTTTAAGTGTCTTTTATAATTTATAATGTTTTAATACCTCAACAGTTTTGAAATCATTTAAAAAAAAAAAAAACCCTTTGCATCACCATATTCTGACACCAGTAGCTTTCAGACTTCAGCCCATAGAGGTGTGCAAGGTGTCATTTTGTGCGGACCCAGCTTACAGTTTAATGGATAGCATTTTTAAGAACTGTACCATTTACTGATAATGTTTTATAAGCAGTAAAAAGATAAAAGTAGGGATTTGGACATTTTTCTCTTTATTAGCATTCACTGTATGAAAAATGCATTTTGGCATTTTGATAGATCAGCCATTTTGGGATCCGGATGTAGCCAAGACGTTTGAGTTTTTATGTGTTTATTTACTTGTATATGCATTGTAGTGGAAAGGTGGCGATTCAACTTTTGTCTTTTGTTTTTAACCCCTTCGCGCTCCGCGGCGGATATATCCGCCACGGAGCGCAGTGACTTAGCGCTCAGTGGCGGATATATCCGCCACGGCTCCTATGCCGGCTCGGCTCTGGATCAGAGCCGAACCGGCATCGGGAAACACGGGGTGCCGGCTGTAACTAATAGCCGGC